>NC_081184.1:79178089-79778089 GCF_029867415.1 Vicia villosa | reverse complement strand
CTACAAAACTAACAAACATGTGAAATAACAATTCAAATGAACTAAAACTTAACAAAATTGCAAAATTATTAAATTGTACGAATAAAAGTGTGATTATTGAATGAAAAGTGGTTAAAGAGACCAAAAAAATATATGAAAATTAGTACTATTTGGTCCCTAACAACTCTCCCCAACTTACCATTTTGTTTGTCCCTAAACAAAAATTCACAAGAGTAGCAAGAGCAATGCACAAGAGAATGATGGCAAGGTAATCGAACACTCAAGTGGCTCAAAAGTATAAGTCTTTCCAAAGTACACTCACCACAATGCTAAAACAAAGCATGAGAAAGAATGATGGCAAGGTGCAAATTATTATCAAGAAATTCCAAAAGAGACATGTCAAAATTGAATCAACCTACACACACATCAAAGTAATGATGAATACAAGAGGGTTCACTTTCACTCATCCGGGCATTTAAAACAACAACAACTCAAATCATGCTTTCACCACAACAAGTTCAAAATTATGTGCAAAGTGAGAATCAAGAGGGCTTTTATAGGTTGTAATGTGGTTTGGGTTACAAAGAAAGGATTTTATTAAAGGGAAATTAAACAAAAATGCCTATCCTAAGGGAGCATTCCTATCAATTCATTTAACAAAAACACTTGCTTGAATCCCCTTTTCTTTCTTTTCTTTTTCTTTTTCTTTTTTTTTTTTCATTATTCTTCAACAACACATAATGGGAACGATTTTTTTTCTTTTTCTTGCCCCATAATTTCAAAATGTGTTGTTCTTTTCTTATTACCACAAAACTCCTAAGTACAACTTTTCATTTGTTTTTCAATCAACTCTCCCCAACTTTAGGATTCAAACCATATTAGATACAACAATGCTCCCTACATAGACATAGGCACAAGACAAAATTGCAACCATTGCGGTTGAAGGTTTTAATGAAAGAACAAAAATTTAGGATTCACATACAAAATATTTTCAATAATCACATGAATCCTAATAAGCTCAAAGGGGTTGACTAAGATTCACTCCTCACAAGGTTAATTGATCTAACTTTTTGGTCAAGTGGTTTTTCTCAAATTCAAACAATGCCTCTATCACTTTCACACTTTTCACAAACAAGAAATATGCATGGTTTAACATGATAAAAATGAGTTGAAATAAATTCCGGTATCCCGCATTTAATGTACAATGGAAAGTTTCCTCACTTAGCTAAGTTCTAAATTTTGATTCAAAACTGACATGTGACTCAAGGAATTTATGCTAAGCAGTTTGCACACACCATCAACTAACCATGTTAATTCTAGTGAGCGATAAAGTGTACCTTAATTTTTCTTGATACCGCTTCTCATCATTGCCACTCGAAGTGTTCACAACATCAACTCTTGTCCGTGCCAATTGATTCCTCAAGCTTCCTTTGTACAAGAACAATTAACAAAACAGAAATTGGAAAAGTTGGGCTAATCACTTTCCACCAAAACACACAATTAAACTACAATACTAACAAATGCAATTTTAAAGATGTTCAAATGGTGAAACGAGAGCCACCATAAAGTACATAATTAAAAACCAAAAAGTGAAACCATAAATAAATAAAACAAAACAGAATTAAGACTAAAATAAAAATAAAAATAAACTAAAAAAAAAATCCTACAACACCACTTCAATCCTCTTCTTCATCACCACCACCAACTGTCCCGATCACATCCTCCATTGTATCGTCCTCATTTTCGGTATCGTTGTCTCCTGCACCCCCCCCCCCCCATGAAAAGTGGCCTGCCCACAGGCCAATTTGCGTATGCATCATACTCTGCTTCCAAGGAATGTGGGTGAAGATAGGGTATTAGAATGGGAGATGAGTTTAGTGAGGACGAGAGCGGTAGAGTGAGAGGAGAGAAGTAAAATAAAAGATAAAAATAAAAAAAAACTAGGTTAAATTAAAAGCTTTTTTTTTTTTGAAAGAGGAAATTTTTTGTACTGAAGTGTTTGCGGGGCAAACACCTGTTCGCGGGGCAAACAAGAAAAAATTTCTTTGTAAAATTGGCTTACTCACTGTTTGTGCTCTGTTTGCGGGGCAAACAGTGTTTGCGGGGCAATCACTGATGAAAATTTCTTTTTCAAAATTGGCTGACCTGTTTGCGGGGCAAACACCTGTTTGCGGGGCAAACACCTGTTTGCGGGGCAAACAGGAGAATTTTTCTTTGTAAAATTGGCTTGTTCTCTGTTTGTGCTCTGTTTGCGGGGCAAACAATGTTTGCGGGGCAAACAGACTTAAATTTTTAAAAATTGCCAAATTTTACACTAATCCTTCACTTCCTTTCAAAAACAGTTACTAAATAACTTTGAAAAAAAAAACTCAAAAAGCATAATAGAATTCACTTACGACGTTGGGTTGCCTCCCAACAAGCGCTTTGTTTAACGTCGTTCGAGCTCGACGGTTTGATGATGCATCAAGGCTTGACGAGCGAAATGACACACCATCGCGGCTTGCTTATCCATCGTGGTAGCCTTTGAGTCTTTGTTCCTTTACAGTCCAGCTTTCTTGTGTTTTAGGGTCCTCCACCACAATGGATCCATAATTTCGCACCTCTTTCACAACAAATGGCCCCGACCACTTTGAATTTAACTTGCTAGGAAACACCTTGAGTCTTGAATTGCACACAAGCACCATTTGTCCAACTTTAAAGTTTTTGTGATGAGTCTTCCCCTCATGATTTACCTTGTCCTTGTCCTTGTGAAATTGATTATCCACCTCAATGATTTCTCCTTTTTCATCATCAACTCGGAAGTTGTCATGTTCATCCTTAGGAGGCTTCATAGACTCAAAAAGAGTAAAAATTACCTCTTTATCTTGTACCCTTACTTTCATAATCCCATCATCTATATCAATCATCATTCGGGTGGTCTTCATGAATGGTCTTCCAAGTATTAATGGCACATCATGATCCTCCTCCATGTCGACTACCACAAAATCAACCGGGAACAAAAATTTGTCCACCTTTACCAGCATGTCTTGTACAACTCCATATGGTGAAATGATAGACTTATCGGCTAGTTGTAAAGTTATCCTGGTGTGTTTCATCTCAATGTTCCCCAATCTCTTGACAACGGATAAAGGTATTAAATTGATGCTAGACCCCAAATCAACCAAACCATTACTAATGTAGTTACCTCCAATGGTGATCGGTAAAATGACTTGTCCCGGATCGGCTTCCTTTCTTGGGAGAGTTTTTTTAATAATTGCACTACAATGAGCATCAAGCACAACTGTCTCTTTATCCGTGCACTTATTTTTCTTTGTGAGCATCTTCTTCATGAATTTGGCATACTTGGGCATTTTCTCCAATGCTTCGGAAAATGGAATATTTATGTGAAGCTGTTTAAATATATCCATAAATCGAGCGTAGCGCCTTGCGTCTTCCTTCCTTGATTGCACATGCGGGTAAGGTAGATGTTGGAGAGGAATTGTGCTCACATTCTCATTTCTCTTTTTATTCCTCTTCACTTTTTTGTCATTTTTCTCTCTTTCTTCTTTTTCTTCTTGCTCTTTTTCCACTATTTCTTCCTCCACTCTCTCCTCACTCTTTTCTCCCTCATTTTCAACTATCACTTCATCCTCTTCATCTTCAACTATTACTTCCTCCTCATCTTCCACTATAACCTCTTCATTTACACCACTATTCACCTCTTTCCCACTTCTTGTAACAATGGCTTTGCAATGCTCCTTTGGATTGGTTTGGGTGTTGGCGGAAAAATATGCTCCCGGTTGTTGCTCGGACAATTGCTTTGCAAGTTGACCCACTTGATTTTCTAAATTCTTTATGGCCGCTTCATTGCTCCTTTGGTTAGCCATGGATGCTTGCATGAATTGTATAAGAGTGTCTTCCATTTTTGAGCTCCCACCTTGAGATTGTTGACCTTGGCCTTGTGGGTTTGAACTTTGATAAGGACTTTGATGTTGATAGTGTTGATTGCCGAATCTTGAAGGTTGGATTCCTTGGTTGTTTCTTTGGTAAGGATTGTTGTGAGGTGGAGGTTGCCTTTGATACCCTTGGTTTTGATTGTTGACATAATTCACTTCTTCACCATCGGGAGGAGGACAAAAACCAGTCAGATGATCTCCATTACAAAGTTCACAAGCTGCCACATTGTGCCTAGTTTGAGATCCTTGAATCTCTTTCATTTGCTGCGGTAGTTTGGTTATTTGTTGGGTGAGTAACTCCACTTGATGTGAAAGAAGCTTGTTTTGCGCAACGATGGCATCATTGGTGTTCAATTCAAGAACTCCCGGTTTCCTTTGTGAAGGACTTCGATCATGTTGACTTTGTCGATCATTGAGTGCCATTCGATCGATAATAGTGATTGCTTCCTCCACACTTTTGGACATAAGAGAACCACCCGCGGTAGCATCCAAAAGCGTTTTGTGCACCGGTTGAAGTCCATTGCGGAAGATGTGAATTTGTGTGAGATCATAAAAACCATGACCCTTGCATTTTCTAAGCATGGATTTGAATCTTTCCCAAGCATCATTTAAAGACTCGTTGCTTCCTTGATTGAAAACCGCAATTGCCGTTTTGGCCTCCATGAATCGGGATTGAGGAAAATATCGTTCTAAAAATTTTTCTTCCAATAGATTCCAATCCGTCATCACATTTGGTAATTGATCAAGATACCATTCTTTGGCTTTCCCAAGTAATGAGTGTGGAAATAGTCTCTTGAACAATGATTCTTCATTGGCCGCATCGACTCCCGTTGAACCCGCAATCTCATAAAATTTGGTGAGATGTGTGAAAGGATCCTCATGATCCATTCCGGTGAATGGATTTGCATAAACAAGTTGGAGGATTCCGGTCTTCATTTCCGTATTTGCTCCTCCTTGAGCATTGCGTGCAAATTGGGCGGTACGTCTTGGACTATTGGCGGACATTTCGGTTGGAACAACACCCGCCATGTCTCCTTCAAAAGTCTCTACAACTACTTCTTCAATGTGATTGTTAGAAGAAGTAGATGCCTCTTCTCTTTGTCGCTTCTCTTGGGCTAACTTCCTTCTTCTTCGTGTCTTGCTATTGAGCTTTCGGAGTGTTCTTTCAATTTCGGGATCAAAATGAAATTGCTCTTCGGAAGCTTTTTCTCGCATACACAAAAATCTACAAAACTAGCAAACCAAGTGAAACGCAAGAGTAATATTAATAAAGTAACAAAACTTAAAACAATGAACTATTGCAATGCTTGCAATATCAAACGCCAATCCCCGGCAACGGCGCCAATTTGTTGAATAGTATATTCAAGGCAAATATTTTTAAATCGTATCCACAGAGATTGGGTGATATTACCGCCGTTCTATAGTTACAATTATTTTAAGTTCGAAAGATAACAAAGTTGTTTTGTTTTGAAAAGCTATTTGTTCTAATTAAGACAATTATAAGACAATAGAATAAAACTTGTTTCAATAATAAAAGATTGACAAGATTGGTTTTGGTTTCACTATTCCTATCTTCTATGTGACTTTAACAACTAATGCATAACTTCAATAACAATGAAAATGTTCTAGTATCCTCTGAACAATGTTTATGTCTAAACAAGGTTGTGAAAGTTAATATATTAATCTTTAGATGATCTCTCACTCTAACTATCAATACATTAAGCTTGATTGATTGATACAAATAGAAAAGTGGCAAATAAATCTATCTCTAGCATTTATCCACTACTTGATAAAATGTTGTAGAACAAGACTTGAAATATATTTCTCAATCATAAATCAAATCTAAATATGAAATATAACACAACAACATTCATCCATTTCAATACTAATGAAGTTCATACAAAAGTGTTAGAGGAAATACATAGTTAACAAGAATAGCTACTACCTCCAATCTTGCCAAAGTGGGATTTAGCTACTCATCACCATGGTTGACAACAAGAACAATGAAGAAGAAGCTATGAGCATCAATCTCTCACAAAGGTGCCAACTTTTCTCTCCAAAACCCTAATCTCAATGTGTGGTGTACAATAGAATAGAAAGTTCTATTTCCCCTTTTTATCTCCCTACAATAACCCCTAATTCGTACTAACTTTTAATCTTCAAAAGATAAACCCTTTCTCATGACAAGTGGCAACCAAATAAAAGAACAAATTCTGCAGCGCACTGTTTGCGGGGCAAACAATGTTTGCGGGGCAAACAATGTTTGCGGGGCAAACAGGGAATCTTTTGCCACATCAGTTTCACTTCAAAATTGGACTTGTTCAGCATCAATCAGTTGGCGGGGCAAAGGATGTTTGCGGGGCAAACAGGCTTCATCAGCACTTCTTTTGCTATTCCAAGTCTTCAAGTAATTCCTCTTTGCTTCCATGAGCTTCAAACCTAATTAAAGCACTACAAAACTAACAAACATGTGAAATAACAATTCAAATGAACTAAAACTTAACAAAATTGCAAAATTATTAAATTGTACGAATAAAAGTGTGATTATTGAATGAAAAGTGGTTAAAGAGACCAAAAAAATATATGAAAATTAGTACTATTTGGTCCCTAACACAAATGCAAAAACGCTTCCAAAGTGGCTTGTAGAGGACATCTTGGGCTTTCCAAAAAGTACAAGATCACTTTCATAGGATCAAAATTGAGGGAGATATGCCTTTATGAAGTTGACCTTTTTTGGAAAAATGCATAAAACAAGTAATGACCAAAACTTGATTCTTTTTCAAAAAGGCCAATTCTTTTGTGATTCAATCTTGATTCCCATATGTCTAAAGGGCATCCACGACCTATCCATGATTCATGACACTTTTATTTCATTTTAATTAAATTTTATTCATTTAAAGTTTAAATAAAGTGAGATAATTCAAAGATATTATCAAAGATGCTTATGGTTGCCAATCAAGACCAATTCAAGATGCTTAAAGATATTATTGCAAGATTGAAGAGAATAACACTTGAGTGTTTTAACCATGGTTAAAGAAATGCACTCATTGAAAGAATATTCCATTCTTTTTCCACAAAATTAATCATGACAATTCCAACTTGCAAGGCTTCCATATCAAATCATTTGCCTATAAATAGAACTTCATTTTCTTCATTCAAGAAGAGAAAAAAAAAGGAGAAAAAAAAAGAGGAGGAACAAGAGGAGAGCACAACAACAAACACCAAAGTCATAGCATAAGTTTTATATTTTCCAAAAGTTTCAATAAACTTGTAAAAAATCAAGGCTCATTCAAATAGCCACTTGCAATCATTTCAATCACTCTATTCCATTCTTGGGACATCATATAGTAAGCACAATGTAATTTTTAATATGTAGTAGTGTTAGGAGTTCATGAATTAAAAACTCCATATTTATGCATATTTTCAATTTCTCAAAAAAAAAAGTTTTAATTTTAGTTTTAAGTTGATAAAATGTTTATTTAATTTTTAACATAAAAATATTTTATTTCTTTTCATAATTAATTTATTTTGCTTAATTAATTAGTAATTATGTAAATATTGCTTTTTTAATTATTTTCAACCAATCAAAAAACTCCAAAAATATTTTCCTTTTAGATTTAGGTTTATATTTTTATAATCTAATTCTTGACATAAAAAAGAATATTTTTCTTGTTAAGTTTAATTATATTATTATTTTAATTAGCTTGTTAATTAACTTAAAATCAATTCCAAGAAAAATCACAAAAAAAAAAAGAATTAACTTTAATTTGTTTTTATATTTATTTTTGTATATTATTTGATATTATTTCTTATCTTTTTCTTTGTCCCGAATTGGAATAAAAGATCAAATATGACAGAGATTGTATGCAGTTGATTTAAGACTTTTGGAAATTTATCGTGTAGTCGCTATGATTCTATCAAGCTTCTGATAAATTTTCATTAACTTTAAATCCGAGATCATCATTCACTCACCATCGATCTTCACTAACATCGTGGATATACTTGACTAGCTTCAAGATGATTCGCGTGCTAACATACTAACAATTAACTTTAAATTTCGTATTTTATTATATTGTTCTTTATATTTCTTCTTTTATACTTTATTTTATCATTCATCATATTTATGTTTATGTTATTTTCTCTTTGTCCATTTGGACATATTATTTATGTTTCTGTCATTTTTTCTTTGTCCATTTGGGCATATTACTTATATTTCCGCTATTTTTTCTTTGTCCATTTGGACATATTATTTATGTTTCCGCTATTTTCTCTTTGTCCATTTGGACATATTATTTATGTTTCCGCTATTTTTTCTTTGTCCATTTGGACATATTATTTATGTTTCCGCTATTTTCTCTTTGTCCGTTTGGACATATTATTTATGTTTCCGTTATTTTCTCTTTGTCCATTTGGACATATTATTTATGCTTCCGCTATTTTTTCTTTGTCCATTTGGACGCATTCTTTATGTTTCCGTCATCTTCCTTTTGTCCACTTGGACCATATTTTTTCCTTTGAGCTAAAACATTAATAATCAAGATAAAACTTAAAAAAAAGCACTTTGCACACTTGCACCTCTATGGTTTTCCCTCTTGTTACTTTTTTTTTTCATACCATCATTTAAGAAAAGTATTAAATGCATAGGAAAGATCTTATAAATTGAGAGTAGATAACTCCTAATTGCTTGCTCAAATACTTTCATTTTCAAACAACGTATTTTCAAAACTTCTCATCTATTTTCAAAACTTTCATCTGGTATTTGAAGGGCATTATTCCCGGTGAAACTCTTCAGAGACCTATGTGACCTATTGTCCATCTTCACTTCTTCTATTTTCAAATCAATAAAGCATTTAAAAAGTGAGCTAAGCAATTAAGAGCCCATGGATAACCATGGATACAAAGGGTGCTTAAAACCTTCCCTTTGTATAACCAACCCCCCGAACCCAAAATCTGTCAAAAGGTCTTTTTCTGTTCTTTTATGCCTTTCCTAATATATTTGGATAAAATAAAAGTCGGTGGCGACTCTTGCAAAAATATAAAAAAATCAAAAAAAGAAAAAAGAGCAAGGAGTCAGTTCGCAAAAACCGAGTTTACACCATCTATAAGAAAATCATACGATATTCAAAGAGTATGTTGAGAAGGACTATTTTTAGTGGAATACTTGTGAGTTGCGATTGAAGAAGGTGATGGTGGACCTCTGGGACTTCGATCGATGATTTTTTGAATTTGTTTGTTTTTTAGTCTATTTAACAAAAATTTGACAAAGTTGTGAACATATGATCATGTGTGACATATCTATCAAAAATTAATTTCATATTATTAGTTTATTTAATAAAAGATTCAACCATAAGTTTAATCAGTTGAACCAATTAAACCTTAAATCGGAAGCTTTGTTTAATCGATCTCCGGTCCGATTTTTAAAACATTGGTAAAAGTATTAATTAGTAACCATTTATAAATAAAATCATAAGATATTTTGACTCTATCTCCCACCAAGTAATATATGTTAAAAGAAATTTTCGTTCCGCATTTTTTTTTGTTGAAAGACTTGTTAAGAAATGTAGGAGAAAACTTAAATACAATTCTTTAGGTGTAGTTTATACTATTTTCCATAAAAAAATGGCAAATGTATAATTTCCTCCTATTTTTACTTTCTAAATGATATTTAAATACACTTGACATATTTTAATCGAGAAATAGTACAAACTACACATAAAAAATTATAGTTAATTTTTCTCCATAAATATATAACAAAATCAACATATTAATTTAAAATAATATTTTATATATCAATTCAAAATATAACATTTGTTGTAGCATACGGTATTAAAACACGTTGTGTATAAGCTCGTGGCCAAATTGTTAGCTAATCGGTTGAAGATTGATTTGGATAAGTGGCCAAATTCCCATAATTCCGTTTAAGTTGCATCATTAGTTATATTTTTGTTTTTGGTCATTTGTTATGGGCCTGGGTTATGTATTTGACCCAATTGGGTTATGACCCGATTTGGTCTTTTCACTATCACCTAGGTTTGGCCGTGTAATATTCACTCACGTTTACTATTCACAAAATAATTTGGCAAGGTTGTACGAATTGATAGAGAACTAATCGTCGTTGGTTAATCTTCCGTATTCAGGTTCCAATACTATGAGATTAATATAATTTTGCAATATAATTCCTATTCCTTAAATTCCACTTTGTGTTTATCATTTGCTTAATCAAATTATTCATAGAGTAGATTGTTTTGTTTGATTGATTTAAGTTTTTCAATTTATAAGCGTTTTATCGTATGCTTAATCGTTAGTCCGCTTTATGCTTAACCGAATGCTTAATTCGACAAACGAGAAATATAATTCTTATAATATTGTTGCGCTTGTCGGTTGATATTTTAATCGACCAGAAATGGCCGCTTAGGGTAGTGAAGTTATAATAATCGATGATTGGTAGGAATCGAATCGGTAGATTGACTTATTTTATAATCACTTATTTCATAATCACTTAATTGTACTATTTATAAAATCGATCCTAAAACCAACCCCCTAAATCGATTTACTGTTGGTTAGTAATAGTCAAGAATCCTTGAGAGAACGATATTCGAGTTGTCGTTACCGCTAAACTACCATTTTTATAAAAAACTCGTTTTTGATCTGTGCGTGACAACAAATCATCGAGATTACAGAAGGAAAATGGACCCTAAAATTTATGAGGGAATATTTCTGGGATACTCTACCAACAGTAGAGCATATAGAGTGTTCAACACAAGAACAAAGGTGGTGACGGAGTCCATAAATGTGGTAATTGATGAGTCACCAAAACAAGCTGATGTCGTAGATGATGTTGGAACATTCCTTCCTATGGATAATGCTGAAACATCTCCTCCTACAGAGAATGTTGAAACAACCCCTCCCCTGGTCGGTAATGGTGGTGACTCAAATGCAAATGTTGAATCCGCAGACACAGAGACAATTGCTAAAGGATCTTCTATCAGGATTCAGAAAGATCATCCTAAGGAGATTATCGTAGGAGATCTAAATAAAGGGGTAACCACCATGTAAAGAGAAGTTGTGTCAAACTCCTACTTTGTTTCAAAAGTTGAACCAAATGATGTCAAGGAAACCTTGACTGATGAGTTTTGGATTAATGATATGTAAGAGGAACTTGAACACTTATGGAGGAATGAGGTTGGGACTTAGTTCCAAGACCTGAAGGAATTAATGTTATTGGAACACGTTGGATGAACAAGGTGTTGTTACCAGAAACAAAGCCAAACTTGTTGCTCAAGGATACACTCAAATTGAGGGAGTGGACTTTAATGAGACATTTTCTCCTGTAGCTCGCCTGGAATCTATAGGTTACTACTCGGAGTTGCATGTATTTTAAAGTTCAAGTTGTTCCAAATGGACGTAAAGAGTACCTTCCTAAATGGCTATCTGAATGAAGAGGTGTATGTTGAACTGCTAAAGGGTTTCGGTGATCCCGCCTTTCCAGACCATGTGTTCAAACTGAAGAAAGCCTTGTATTGTTTGAAAGAAGCTCCCAGAGCTTGGTATGAAAGATTGTCTGAGTTTCTAGTTTATCATGGATACAAAAAGGGTGGAATAGATAAGACTCTCTTTTTCAAAGAGAAGGATGTAAAACTTATGGTAGCTCAAATCTATGTGGATGACATTGTCTTTGGTGGGATGTCAGATGAGATAGTCCAACATTTTATCAAGCAAATGCAATCTGAGTTTGAGATGAGCTTGGTTGGTGAATTAATCTACTTTCTTGGGTTACAAATCAAGTAGATGGAAGACTATATTTTTTTTTTGCCAAGGAAAATATGCAAAGAATATTGTGAAGAAGTTTGGGTGGAGAGTTCCAGTCACAAAAGAACTCTTGCTCCTACACACCTGAAGCATGATTGGTAACCTTCCCTACCTTATTGCAAGCAGACTAGATATTAATTTTTATGTAGGAGTATGTGATAGGTATCAAGCAGAACCTAAATTAAGTCATCTCAATCAAGTAAAGAGAATTATGAAGTATGTGAATGGTAAATGTGACTATCGGATATTGTATTTACATAACTCAAACTCTGCGTTATCGGGTTATTGTGATGCTGATTGGGCTGGAAGTGCTGATGATAGAAAGAGTACTTGTAGTGGATGTTTATTTATGGGAAACAACTTGATCTCGCGGTTTAGCAAGAAGCAGTTATGTATCGCCTTGAACAACTGAAGCTGAGTATATAATAACAGGTAGCAGTTGTTCTCAACTTTTATGGATGAAGCAAATACTGTAAGAATACAATGTCATACAAGATGTTATGACATTATTTTATGATAATTTGAGTGCTAAAACTATTTCCAAAAATCCTATTCAACACATTAGGACTAAGCATATTGACATCAGGCATCATATTACTAGGGACCTGTCGCGGGGAAAAATTGTTGTCCTTTTTCTGGGATGAGACACCTGATGCCTTCTTTGGGCTCGAGTGCTCAAAAAAATGATTTTTCTTTTGTACCGACCAAACTTTTTATTATTTCCAAAGTAGGAAAAGGAAAAAAGCTGCAATAACCTAAAAGTGGGGGGAGAGATCTTGGGTAAGAGGGTTGGTTATACGAAGGGAAGGTATTAGCACCCAACGTATCTATAGTACTCTATAGGTTTCTTTGTTTTGTTTTCATTCCATGTTATTGAGGGGTTCTTGTGAAATAGGTGGGACCTAAGGTGTTGGTTTGATTATGCTCGCAAAGATCATCGCGATCCTCTGCATACATATCCCTTAGAGGGAATCAGAGCATCTGTAGCTCGGGGTCTACGGTTGCTAAGGTTTGAATGGTTTTTTTTGTTTTGTTTTGCTCGCCAAGGATATGACCTTGTGCCTACGTATTCTCAAAGGGATGTTGAGAAAGTCAGAGCAATCGTAGTTCCCACTTATGCTAGTGGAAGCAAAGGAAAATAGACAAATGTCATCTAAATGCTCGATGTATCTAATCTATATCATCACATACATCTGTTTGATTTTTGTTTGAAAATCCTTTCATTATAAGCCCTGGGCTGTGCCACTTATGGCGCTTAGAATGATAAAGATGTTTTTGTTGTTTAACCAGCCTTGTGGCAAAAACTTTCAATGAAGTCAGCCTTGTGACAAAAAGTTTTGATTAACCAGCCAGCCTTGTGGCAAAAGTTTCAATGAAGTCAGCCTTGTGACAAAAACTTTGATTAATCAGCCAGTACGGTGGCAAAACGGTTTGATTGATTAGCCAGCCTTGTGACAAAAACTTTGATTAATCAGCCAGTATGGTGGCAAAACGGTTTGATTGATTAGCCAGCCTTGTGGCAAAAAAGTTAAGTTGATTGATTGTTTGTGATGATATAGAAGAGATACTCCTATCATAGAGATGAAAAATGTCTAATCTCCTAGGGTATTTGATTTGGATATTTGGGATGCTTATAAGAAGCCCGTGGGTCCTTGTACGAAGCCCAAGAGGAGGCTATCCGAGGGTCCTTGCATTGTAAGCCCAAGAGGAGGCTATGGGAGGGACAATCCAGGGTCCTTGCATTGTAAGCCCAAAAGGAGGCTATGGGAGGGTCACTCGTTTGTACAAAGCCCAAGGGGAGGCATGGTATAGTTGGTTTAAGCTCTTAGAGCGATTTCACCGGGAAACCATACTGTATGTCCTAACCTAAACTAGGGAGATTCTTTGCACGAAGCCCAATAGGAGGCTATGGGGAACCTAGTGTTGTACTAAGTTGAACAAGTATATATAACACAATCACAAGTATGAACAAGTACGAACAAATATGAACAAGTACATGAACAGATATGAATAGTTATACATATATGACAAAGTGTGTGTATATAATGGAGTTTATGAAGGAAATATACCTGTAAGCATGATCCATTTGTATACACAGGGGCTCGGGACTCATACTCGGGGAGAGGCCCATTGAGTTTATTCAACAGCTATGTAAACAGGTATTTACAAAAGGGCTTGGGACTTATACCTACATGGAGGCCCATGGTATTTTTGGGAAGATTTAAAGAAAACCTTCATTTTTGATTAGTTATTCAAGGTTAAAAAACAAATTGATCGAGATATGTACAAAAAGTGTATGTACAGAAAGGTGTATGTACAATGAAATACCTAATTTCATGTACGGGAATGGGACTTATACCTATGTGGAGGCCCATGTTTTATTTTATAAAACATGGTTGATTGTTTTGTTAAAGAACGCGAGGTTTCGTCGTTTTGAAAATAGTTTGAAGATTTGTTTTGAAAAAAAAGTTTATTTGTTTTGAACAAAAAGACTGTATAAAAAGAAAAAGGAGTGGGTCTTATACTCTCTAATATTCGAGAGGCCCCACATCGTTTTGAAAATCAATTGATCAATTAAAAAGATTTAATCAATAGTTTCCTTTGAAAATCAAAAAGAAATGGTTTATCGTTTTTGAAAAGAATCGCGATCGCTTGTTTTAAAATGGTTTGAATTTGAAAGAAAACAACTTAATTAATATAAAAACAAATCTTTTGCTTAGTTAAGACCTAAGTGACTAAGGTTTGATCACAAAAAATATTTACAAGTGATTAGGTTAAAAATTAAATGAAAAAACAATATTTAAAGTATTTAAAAACACTTAAAATGCATCATTTTAAACCTAATTAAAACATATTAAATAAATCTTTTTTTTTGAGATTTTTTTTTATATTGTCAAAATATGTATATTAAATAAGAAGTGTTTAAAAAATGAAGAAAAAATAAGTTGATTTGATTGGTTAAATTAAATGATGAAGTTGTGAAGAAAATGAAGAAAAATAGTGTCAAAAAAAATAAGGTTTGGTCCTGCCAGGGTTTGAACCCACGCCCTAAGGTTCACTACTCAAAACAACAACCAACTGAGCTGCGCGTGCAGCTTGTTTATGATATGCGTTCAACACATTATATTTTAAAACAATTATTTGAATTCTTTGAACGAAAATCTGGCGCCAAGAACACACCCTAACTGAAATTCAAAAATCTTCAAAACTGTGTTGTTTTGATCGATCAAAGAGTCTATCTCACTCGGTTTTTCACGAGGAACATGATGGTGCCCTTATAATTCATTTATTTTTGCTCTAAGGTGGTCAATTTTGTGATGAACACGAAGAACCCTAATTCTGAGATTGATCATGAAATCGTGTATAATTGATGAATTGTGAAATTGATTGAGGGTTAATGATCAGTGATAGTGCAGAAGCAAGATGGTATGTTCATTTTTCATTTATGATGCATGTATGATGAAGTTTGAAGTTCATGAGCACTTACCTCAAAAACGGCCAAACTGGAAATTGAAATCGTGCCTGGAGGTGTTACAGATGCTTTGTGATGATCTGGATAGCTTCAATGATGATTATGGAAGGTGTCTGGATGTCTGGAACAAGCTGAATTCATCTGAGTATGGCCATGGCACCCGATCTGCAGTTGCTTCAAGTATGAATCGAATTTGAAGATGGAGGTGTTTCAGATCATGTATGATGGTTGGGATAGTTCATATATGGTATATGGATGGTGTTAGAAGTGAAAGTTTGGACAAATATGAGCCTGAATAAAAATTGGCATGATAAGTCTCATGTTATGCATATTTGGAAAGTGAGGTAGTGATTTTGAGTTTTAGGTGTTTTTGGGGTGTATGGATGGATCAAACACACCATATATGATGTTTAGAAGTTGTGAGAAGCATCATTTTGCTCAGAACTTGCAAGGGATGGAACTTGCACTTTCTCCTCTTTGAAACTCATGAATCTTGCAATTCAAGAAAGAAGAGAGAAAACCTATAATTGTGAGGTTTTGGTGTGAATTGAAGAGTGGAAATGACCTCTATTTATAGGCCATGAGTTCTGAATGCAGAGCTTTGCAACTTGCTTCTTCTTTGGTGATTTGGCATTTGGAGATAAAGTGGAATCTTTACATTTAATGCAAATGGTTAAAGTAACTAAACCATGGTTATTTTGGCCAAGCTTCTTATCCTCTTCCATTCTGATCTCAAATCAGAAAATATCTCTCAATTATTGCATTGGTGTGTCATCACTTGGATTATAGGCCATTTGGTTCATAACTTAGTGAAATTGGTTTGAAATTTCAAGTGAAAAGTTCACTAATGTCAAAATTCAAAACCATGGCTACACTCCATATTTTTTCATGCTCTTGGACATTTTGGAAAGCTCATGTTACACACTTCAAAACCCTAGTTGAAAGTTTCTTCAAGACCCTTAAGGAAATGGGTGAAAAAGATCCATGAACTTTGAAGAAAATGAGATTTTAAGTGAAGTTTTCAAAAAGTACCAACTTTGAAGCTCCATATCTCTTAAATGGTTGATCTTATGGAAACAAATTATATGTGTCAAAGTTGTTTATTGGATCAAAATCTACAACTTTCATGTTGGAAGTTTTTTTCAGTTTGTAGGTGAAATTTTGAGAAATTCCCTTCCAAAGTTTGGAAAAAACCATGAAAAACACTTAGAAATTTTTCTAAGTATGAAAAGTCAAACTTTTGACTTTTTGATTCTTGATTGATTTTCTTGATTTTTCTTGATCAAATGACTTCATATATCATATATTGATGATTCAAAACTTCAAAAGTCAAGGTTGACCAAAATTCCCCAAAAGTCAATGGTGATCTTGTACAGTTGACTTTTTCAAACGAATCGCGTTTCTGGAGATTTCAAATGAAACAGGCTATCCTCACCAAATGAATGGTATGAATGGATCACATTGAAGCATTAGAGGATATTGAGCCATGGTTTGAGTTGTGGCACCATGTCCTGATTAAAAAGTCAGTGGTTCAGTGAATTAGGTCAAAAACCCTAATTGTCGACCTGATGAAATTGATGACTGTGGATCTTGAATTGAGATGTGATTTCCATTGGATGTTGTCATAGGGATTATTTGAAGATGATTGAAACCTTTGATTGACTTCCTGGGGATTTTTAGGGTTTCCCAAATGTGATCCCTGATTTCAGTCCCTGATAGTTCAAAACCCTAATCTGATGATTTGAAATTTCACTGTTGATCAATCCTTGTGTAGGAGATGTTATGAGCCAATGGATTAAGTCAAAATGATGTACTTGGGGTCTTGAGGTCATGTCCCAATTCATTAAGCAAAAGTCAGGAGTATGCTATCTTCAGTCAAAACCCTAATCTGGTTGGTTCAGAGCCTTAGAGCTTGTTGAAATGAATCTCTGAGGACCAAATGTTGATTGTTGATGAAGATAATTCATTTGAGATGAAGGGAGAACAAAACCCTAATTGATTGTTACTTGTACTGATGAGTGATTTCTTGATTAAACCCTGCTGAGTCACAAGTAGCAAACACAAACTATGCAATTTGTTAGAGATGCAAATGATGCATATGCAAATGATATGAAGTGGTATCTTAGGTCAAAAATTGGGGTATGACAGATGCCCCTATTTAAGTTTCTTCAACCTGAGACATGAAGATTGAAAATCTTCGTTTTGATAGGGTGGAAGAGACTTAAATATCAGAAGACGCGAATTTTGGACCTAAGATACCAAAATTGCGAAATAATGCAAGGATGTCTTTACCGAGGGGATATCAAAACTGACTCCACTGGGGACAAGAGATCGGGAAGGATGTCTCAATCTGTTTTAGGAAGAGAATCCGTTTTTTCTTTTTGGGAAAGCAAGTGTATGCTTCACCGGGGAATGATAGCTTTGTAAGGAAAGCTTACCTATCGACATTATCGACTATCAGCAAGGGGATAGACTTGTTTAATAATGCGAAGGTGAAAGGTATGAAACTGTATTACCGACTATCAGCATTGCGATAGACTTGACAAGGTAAAAAGAGTTTCAAAGGTTCGGTTAATATTACCGACTATCAGCCTTGTGATAGACATGTTAAATAATATAACCAGAACAAAAGGTTACCGACTACCAGCCTCGTGATAGCGGTTTTGAAGACATGATCAATTATCAGCCGAGTGGAGACTTTGTTAGGGAAATTACTGGTTATTCAGCCTTGTGAACAGTAATAAGGCCCTGATTGTCAAATGGTCTTCATGTTTGATTTCCTAGAGAGGAAAAATCTTTTGAAAGAGAAATAAGCTGCTCAGACGATGAGGCTATTGCTTATTGTCTGTTTTTCACGACTCTGTTTGAGGAATCGGAATTTGAATCTCTGGTAAAGACAAGGTTCTAACCAAGAATGAATTGGACAGAAACAGTCAAACAAGACTTTGTACCCATGAGGAATGAACTCAACTGGGGATTTTCTCCTTTGTTTTGGAGAGGAGAAACTGAAGCAACCTTCTTCCACGAGGAATGATCTCAGTGGGGAACTGGAGAAAGAAGATGTTATTTCTGCTTATGGGTGACAACCTACTTGGAGAGATGACACACCCATACCTGTTTTTTTTTTTTTCTTTTCGGGATAGATATATCCTAAACAAGTGAATATTGAAAAAATGCAAGAATGCATAAATGATGCAAATATGTATGAATGATGAATGTCATGAATGTAGCATGCATGCTAACGATACTGACAGACAAAGAAGTATATACTGGAGAAGGACCGACGTCGCAATGCAACCAGATACTTGGCAAATGATCTTTAGCACGGTGTAGATAACACAGGTGGTGAATGGTGTTGCGTATTTCAAACTTCTCTGGGGAAGATAAGCAATTTTTCTCATTGAGATGGAAGAATCTTCTTTACTGGAGATGGAAAATCTTCGACACTGGGGATAAAAGATCCTCTTCACTGGGGATAGAAGAGCTTTTCCTATCATAATCTTTGATTCATCTTATAGAGATAGTCGTTGATGTTCCTTCTGTTGTTCACAACTCAAAGGAAACTTTCGCTTTTATTTTGAAAAAGTGAAGTAAATTCATTTAAAACTTTTTTTTTTCAAAAGTGAATAACACAATTAAAGCGTCATTTTGCAAGCTAAAAGAAATTTAGAGATTGCAAACAAATGGGCACAAGGCTCAAATTTATTTAATAGGATGGAAATCAGCTAAAGGCGTGATTCCATGGAGTATTTACAAAAGTTGGAAATGGTAATTATGCGGAAAAGGCTACATTGAAAGCAATAACCGCTATTTTCCCTAACAACTTTGAGTTCCAACTGTGTTTGTCGCTTCAGATTGGCGATGATTTGATTGAAGATCCTTTGATGAAAAAGACTCCTTAGGTGACGAAGTACAGACTGATGCAGTTACTTTGTCATAAATCCTTAATTTTTGCCTAGATTGCCCTTTCAGGTTTTCAATCTACCAGGATGAATTTTTTTTTGTTTATTGTCTCTAATTTTTGCCTGGACCGCCCTTTCGGGTTTTCAGTCCACCGAGACGCTCATTTTTGCCTAAGTCGCCCTTTGCGGGTTTTCGACTTACCGAGCTGTTCTTTTGTATTTTTTAGACAAAGTATTTCTTGACTGCATCAGCATTCACAGGGTGTGGGAGTTCATCACCATCCATGGTTGCAAGAGTCATGGCGCCGCCAGAAAATGTTCTTTCGACAACATACGGGCCTTCGTAATTAGGAGACCATTTGCCCCTAGAATCTGGTTGAAAGGACAAGATCTTTTTAAGCACGAGGTCACCTTCTCGAAATTCACGAGGTCGAACCTTTTTGTTGAAAGCTTGTTTCATCCTTGCTTGGTATAACTGTCCATGGCATAGAGCAGTCATACATTTTTCTTCGATTAAGTTCAACTGATCGTATCTGCTTTGACACCATTCAGTCTCTGATAACTTAGTCTCCATGAGGACTCTCATTGATGGGATTTCCACTTCTACGGGGAGCACAGCTTCCATGCCGTATACTAGAGAAAAGGGAGTTGCCCCTGTTGAAGTACGCACTGAAGTACGGTACCCATGTAAAGCAAATGGAAGCATTTCATGCCAGTCTTTGTAAGTGACGACCATTTTCTGGACGATCTTTTTAATGTTCTTGTTAGCAGCTTCAACGGCGCCATTCATTTTTGGTCTGTAAGGAGAAGAGTTATGATGCTCAATCTTGAATTCCTCACACAATTCTTTCATCATTTTGTTGTTCAAGTTTGAACCATTGTCAGTAAGGATCTTGCTGGGAATACCATATCGGCAAATGATGTTATTCTTGATAAACCTCACAACCACTTGTCTTGTAACATTGGCGTAAGATGCTGCTTCGACCCATTTGGTGAAGTAATCAATTGCTACCAAGATGAAACGATGACCGTTTGAAGCTTTTGGTTCGATCATTCCAATCATGTCGATACCCCACATGGAGAAAGGCCACGGAGATGAGAGAACGTTGAGTAGAGTCGGTGGCACATGGATCTTGTCTGCGTAGATCTGGCACTTGTGACATCTCTTCACGTGTTTGTAACAGTCAGATTCCATTGTCAACCAATAGTATCCTGCTCTTAAGATCTTTTTGGACATCGCATGCCCATTTGAATGAGTTCCAAAGGACCCTTCATGCACTTCATGCATTAACATGTCTGCTTCGTGTCTATCCACGCATCTGAGCAAAACCATGTCGAAGTTTCTTTTGTATAGCACATCTTCATTCAGGAAGAAACTGCCAGAAAGCCTCCTTAGAGTTTTCTTATCTTTGTTTGATGCCCCAAGAGGGTACTCTTGAGTTTGAAGGAAGCGTTTGATGTCGTGGAACCACGGTTTATCATCGATGACTGCTTCAGTTGCAAACACATAGGCGGGCCTTTCAAGGCGCGTAATTCTGACTTTGGGCACATCATTCCAATGACTGACTTTGAACATGGAAGATAGAGTAGCCAAGGCATCTGCCATTCGATTCTGATCTCGAGGTATATGATGCAATTCCACCTTGTTGAAGAAAGTTAAAAGACGTCTTGCATAATCTCTGTAAGGAATCAAGCCAGGGTGGTAAGTTTCGCATTTGTCTTTGATTTGGTTGATCACGAGGGCTGAATCTCCATATATGTCTAGGATCTTGATCCTTAAGTCAATGGCTTCTTCGAGACCCATGATACAAGCTTCATATTCTGTGATGTTGTTGGTGCAATCAAATAGCAGTCTGGCGGAGAATGGGATATGAGTACCCTTGGGAGTGATGATGATTGCCCCAATTCCATTGCCAAAAGCGTTAACTGCTCCATCGAAAATTAGGCCCCATCTTGATTCAGGATCAGGACCTTCTTCAGGTAACGGTTCGTCACAATCTTTCATCTTCAAGTACATGACATCTTCATCAGGAAAGTCAAACTTGAGAGATTGATATTCATTAATTGGTTGATGCGCCAAATGATCGGCGAGAATGCTTCCTTTGACCGCTTTTTGAGAACGGTATTCAATGTCATACTCGGATAACAGCATCTGCCATCGGGCAATCCTTCCTGTTAAGGCAGGCTTTTCAAAGACGTACTTGATCGGATCCATTTTGGAGATTAACCAAGTAGTATTGTTGATCATGTACTGGCGGAGACGTTTTGAAGCCCAAGCCAAAGCACAACACGTTTTTTCGAGCATGGAGTAACGAGACTCACAATCTGTGAATTTCTTACTCAGGTAATAGATGGCATGCTCCTTCTTACCGGTTTCATCTTGTTGTCCAAGCATACAGCCCATGGATTCTTCCAACACAGTAAGGTACATGATTAGTGGTCTTCCTTCAACTGGAGGAATCAACATTGGTGGTTCTAACAGGTACTCTTTGATACTGTCGAACGCTTTCTGGCAATCTTCAGTCCATACAACCCCTTGATCTTTGCGGAGAAGCTTGAAAATTGGCCCACAAGTAGCAGTCATTTGAGAGATAAATCTGGAGATATAGTTCAATCGTCCGAGAAATCCTCTTACTTGCTTTTCAGTCTTTGGTGCAGGCATCTCTTGAATAGCTCTGACTTTGTCGGGATCTACTTCAATACCTCTTTGGCTGACAATGAAACCCAAGAGTTTTCCAGATCTAACCCCAAAAGTACATTTGTTAGGGTTCAAGCGAAGCTGATATTTCCTTAGTCGTTGAAACAACTTCAAAAGGTATTCAATATGTTCTTCTTCTGTGCTGGACTTGGCTATCATGTCGTCCACATAAACTTCAATTTCTTTATGCATCATGTCATGGAAGAGAGTAGTCATTGCCCTTTGGTAAGTTGCGCCTGCATTCTTTAATCCAAACGGCATCACTTTGTAGCAAAAGGTACCCCATGGGGTGATGAAACATGTCTTCTCCATGTCTTCAGGAGCCATCTTAATCTGATTATAACCGGAGAACCCATCCATGAAGGAAAAGACGTTGAACTTAGCAGTGTTATTAACCAGCATGTCGATATGTGGTAATGGAAAGTCATCTTTTGGACTGGCCTTGTTCAAGTCACGGTAGTCAACACACATTCGGACTTTGCCATCTTTCTTCGGAACTGGCACTATGTTGGCCAACCATTGAGGATACTCAGAGGTGACAAGAAAACCTGCGTCGAGTTGCTTTTGAACTTCCACTTTGATCTTGTTAGCCATATCAGGGTGAGTCCTTCGCAATTTCTGCTTAACTGGCGGACATTCTGGCTTCAATGGCAAGTAATGCTCATGCTGAACAATATTGGTATCCAACCCAGGCATGTCTTGGTAGGACCAGGCAAACACGTCAACATATTGTTTGAGAAGGTCTGTCAACTTACTCTTGATATCAGCATCAAGCAGCGATCCAATGGTCACTTCTTTTTTTGTCTTCTTCAGAACCCAAGTTGATCTTTTCTAAAGGCTCTTTGTGAGTCAGAATGGCTCTTTCCTCGTGCTTAAGTAATCGAGAGATCTCGTCCGGGATCTCCTCTTCTTCCTCTTCTTCGGCTTCGAACACAGGAAACTCAAAGTTGGGAGAGGGCATAGGGTTATTGCATTCAATGGGTTTATCAATAGTAAATCTGCACATGTGATTTATATTTATTTCAGAAAATTTATGAATGCAAGAGTGTATGCAGATTTTTTTTGAAAAAGTTTTTTTTTTTATTTTGGTTTTTTAGGATTACCATTTCCAGAAAAAAGGCAAAAATAAAAAACATATAATGTAGGAAATTCAAAATGACACTTTATTTATGATTCATTTTTGAAACAAAGCCCTAAACACAAACTCATTTGTCTTGGGCAGGACAAAGAGGGAAACTTTTAAAACAAAGCCCTATACACAAAGTAATTTGGGCGGAACATTTAAAAGCAAAGCCCTATAAAACATCTCTCTGCTTTGGGCAAGGCAGGAGGTCAAAATAACAGCGAGGTGATTACTTTGAGCGGCGAACAACATTTGGAACGTCGACAGCTTTCCAGTAGCAACGAACTCCTCTGTGTATTATGTATTCAGGAAAATTCTCCTCAGAATTATCTTCAGTATTGACATTGACCGCTGGTCGAGCAGGATTTGAAGGTCCATGTTTGTCACCCTTGTTCTTTGTAGAGTTGAAACGGTCTTTTTCCACCTCTTGAAGAGCATAAGATGAGTCACAATCTTCAGAATTTTCAGGATGTATTTCCCAGTCTTCAGGATGAAGAGACTCATTGTCAGCGACACTTTCCGAGTCAGTTGCGGGACCATCTTCCCCTTCATCTTCAAAAATGGCATTTATGTGATAATAACCATCTTCAGGATTATAAACCTTGGTAGATGCGTTGAAGCCGAAACCTTCAATAATTTCAGGCTGCTGAGAAAATTCATAGGGCTGATAAGCCTCTTCTGGTTGACTATTATATTCAAAGGAATCTCCCCATCCAGTTGGTTGGATATCTTCAATCGCAATCTTTGAACTTTCAGGTGCAGTGTATTTCACCATATAATCAAATTTTCCACTTGGTTGTCCCAAGGTGTCCTAGATCTCTGCAGGAACAGGCTCAGTTTCTTTGCCTTTGGGTTTCTCCGAAGGAGGATATGGTTCTTCCTGAGATATATATCCCGAGTCATTGAGATAAAATTTCCATTCTTCTTCAGGATCAGGTAGACCTTCTTCAATGCATTCTTCGATAAGGACATTAACCTCTTGAGGAATTGGGTTAAGGAATCCTCCACTAATGAATGTTTCTTTGATCTGACGAAGGGTTTCATCCTTCTTGGTGCAGTTTGAGAATGTTGGTGAACATCCGAGACCTGCTCTGGTTTCATTCTTGGTAGGGATCACAACTTGCCCCCAGCCAGTGGTAGTTCCATCTTTTACTATTTTTACTGCCTCTTTGTAAGAAGAGATTGATGCTTTCTTCTTGGAAGATTCGTCTTCTAAAGAGAGACCTTGGAACTGAGTTCCTTCCACATCATCAGCACTGATGAAAGAGAAATTGGATAAATGGCTCACCATCAAGGCTTGTTCCCCACTTATTGTTACCAATTTTCCATTTGTTACAAATTTTAACTTTTGATGGAGCGTAGAAGTTACTGCCCCTGCTTCATGGATCCATGGTCGTCCTAACAGACAGCTATAAGCAGCTTGAATGTCCATGACCTGGAAGGTGATTTGAAATGTATGTGGACCAATTGTCATGGGAAGGTTGACTTCGCCGATAACAGATTTTCGCGATCCATCAAATGCTTTGACTACTACACCACTGAACTTCATAGGCATTCCTTGGTAAGACAAGCGAGCAAGAGTTGTCTTTGGCATCACATTCAAGGAAGATCCGGTGTCTACCAACACATTGGACAAAGAGTCTGACTGACAGTTCATAGAAATGTGCAGAGCAAGATTGTGATTTCTTCCCTCCTCGGGGAGTTCTTCATCACAGAAGCTTAAATTGTTGCAAGCTGTTATGTTGGCTATTATCCCATCAAAGTGATCAACAGTCACATCATAATCTACAAAAGCTTGATCCAAGACCTTCATCAGGGCTTCCCTGTGGGCTTCTGAGTTTAAAAGCAATGAAAGTATTGAGATCTTTGAAGGAGTCTGCATAAGCTGATCCACAATCTTGTATTCACTTCTTTTGATAAGCTTCAAAATTTCATCAAAATCAGGATTGACATTGGTTCCACTGGACTGACCAACATCAGCGTTTGTATTACTGACAGGAGTTTCCTCAGGATTCCCCACTGGTGTATTGACAAGATTTTGCCCGGTTGCAGGAGTAACAGGCTGCTTTGAAGGTAGTGGAGTATACACACGTCCACTTCTTGTTACACGACTTACATCAGCAATTTTTACAACGGATGAGAGAGTAGGTAAAGGAACTTCTTGTCCATTCTTTATCATTGTTGCATTGTAGTTGTATGGAACTGCCTTGTCAGAGTCATAAGGAACAGGTCTAGGTAGACAAATGATCAAAGGAGCAATAGGAACCTTCGGCTTGTTGTAGGTAACTTCTATGCGCTCAGGCATGTTGAAATGAGGAACGATGACATTAACTTTAGGCATTTCCGAGTTGATATCTGAGACTAAAAGCTCAAGCGGATAACATCCTATCATGTTAACTTCATCTTCATTCCTATTTCTGTAGATCTGAATAGTACCATTATCCAGCAAAACTTGGAGATCTCTTCTCACAATGGAACATCCATGAGGATCTACACAACATATGCTGCAGGAACCGTAGTGATGCTGGCGAAAATTCGGCCCTCGACAGAGAGTGGCGTGCATTTGTACCAAATCTGCTCTTGAGAAATTGATATTATAGACTCGGTATGGACCAGGACATCCGTACACCATATTTACAACATGCCCTCCATGATTGGGCAGCGGATTTGCTTGCACATTTGGATTCAAATTTCTGAAAGAGAGGAGATTAGATCTAACCAACCTCTGAACTTCATATTTCAAAGTTATGCAATGCTCAAGATCATGGCCAGGTGCTCCTTGATGATAAGGGCATGAGACCTCAGCTTTGTACCACCATGGGAGTTTCTCAGGTACTGGTGGTGGCGCTCTAGTTTGAACGAGACCTTTTTCAACCAAGGCAGGGTACAACTCTGTATAGGTCATTGGAATCGGATCAAACTTTGGAGCTTTTTGCACACGATTCTGATTATTGTTGAATTGCTGAGCCTGTTGTCGAGGCTGTTGTTGTTGAAACTGCGGGGTAAATCCCGGATTCGGTGTTGTATTAACGACTGGCGCAATAGCAGAAATCTGTTGTTGACGATTGACATTTGCTCTTGGCTTCCCTTGGGACACCATGTCAACACTTTGTTCTTTCTTCTTTGGGAAACCACTTCCGAACTTTTTGGTTCCACTTGAAGATCCACCTTCTTTAGTCAGACGTCCGGTTCGGACTCCTTCTTCTAGACGCATCCCCATGTTTACCATTTCGGTGAAATCACTTGGAGCACTAGCAATCATGCGTTCATAATAAAACGGACCTAGAGTATTCAAGAAGATCTTTGTCATCTCTTTCTCTTTTAACGGTGGATTAATCTGAACAGCAGTTTCTCTCCATCGTTGGGCATATTCTTTGAAAGCTTCATGGTCTTTCTGAGCCATGGATCGAAGATGATCTCTGTCTGGAGCCATATATGAGTTGTATTTGTATTGTCGGACAAAGGCCTCACCTAGTTCATTGAAAGTCCGAATATTGGTGCTATCCAAACCTGTATACCACTTCAGTGCGGCACCAGTCAAACTGTCTTGAAAGTAATGGATGAGCAGCCGATGATTATCTGCATAGGTAGACATCTTTCTGGCATACATTACAAGATGACTTTGTGGACAAGAACTACCTTTGTACTTCTCAAAGTCAGGGACCTTGAACTTAGCCGGTATTTGTACACTGGGAACCAAACATAGCTCTTGGGCATTCTTTCCAAACAAATCTTTGCCACGAATAGCCTTGACTTCCAGTTGGATCTTGTTGAACTGTTCTTGGAGATCTTCCACAAGATTACGCTGATTCGTGCTATCACCTTGATCATGATAAATCTCATTGCCATCATAAGGAACAGTGTGAACCGTAGGGGTCGGAACTGTCATAGTGGGTTGAGAAAGTGCCATAGTGATTTGGGAAAAAGTTACCCCGGAATGCGGAATAAATGCCGAACCTTGTGCAGCAGGTGCTTCAGTTGTAGCTGTTTGAACCCCAGAGAAATTATGGCGGAAACCTGTACCAAAGCTGAAAGGCGTGCCCCAACTTTCTAGCATGGAGAAAGATGGAATAGTGAATGCAGTTGTAGAAACTAGAGTAGTGACTTCAGATGTTACCGCTGCTTGACTGTTGGGTGGTGGCGGCTGATTTTGTGCGGCCATTAAGGAGTCAACCAGAGTAGTGAGACTTTCCAACTTTTCCTGAAGGGTGGTCACTGTACCACGGAGCTCAATATTCTCTTGTTCAGAGTGTTCCATTACTCTTCTTCTACTTGAACGAGTATTGTATCTGTGATCTGATTGCGAGCGCGGTCGAGAAACTTTGAGACGCGACAGCTTGACGATCTATTGGAGAAAGATCCAAAAGATGAGACTCTATACAACAGAATCGATATGCAGAATGATGTATGCAAAGAGAAATTTTATGATTTTTCCAAACATTTTAAAGATTATTTCCTTGCAAACATTTGAACACAAATAATTCTTTTATCGAAATAATGGGAAATGTTACAACATTGGAGCGTAGCTCCTTACAGAATCAAATGATACATGAAAATCTAAACAAATCCTAAACATCCTCATCAGACGAAGAACCAAATGCATTGTGCAGCTTGAGCTTCATGATTTCTTTCCCATAGTAAGCTTTCAACTCGGCCTTTTCAGCTCTCAGCTTGTCAACTACATTCTTCCAATTGTCAGGTATCAGAGCGTTGCTTGTCGAGGCTTCAAGATTCTTCTTGCTTTCTTTGATGTACCTCCTGATTGCAGCATCTTTCCGACGAATCTTCTCATCTTTACTCATGAGCCATCCATCCTGATAATAGAGAGTTTCTTCATGTTCTTTCACTCTTGTCTTCAACTTTCTATTTTCCACATCAGTTCTTCGAAACTTTTCTTCCCAAGCGTCTTTTTCTATCCTCATCTTGGTCAAAGTGTCTTGGTATTCCTCCATCGCGGGAATGTTGGGTCGTTGAGATACCACAGGGAACATGGGTTTTTCATAATCATAAGGCATTTGAAACTCCTTTGCTCTTTTCTTTACCCAACAGATGTAGGCGTTCGTAGCGATACAGTTCCTTATCTCACCTTTTTCTTTCCATCGGATGTCGTACCAGGCTTTCACCATTTTTGTTTTCAACCCTTGAGGATCATTTCCTTCCTGATAGAAGTAGCTTTCCACTGTAGGGCCAATGGGTTTAGTTGAATTTGCATACCCGAGTTGTCGTCGGGCTAGGACCGGATTGTAGTTAATTCCTCCTTGTGTACCAATGAGGGGTACGTTGGCGAATTCTCCACAACTTTCAATGGTTTCTGTACCGCAGCGAGCCAAGGTATACCACTGAATATCATTGTTAGTAAGAGACATAAGTCTTTGAGACCAACGTAAACCTTCTCGGTTTTCCGTGAAAATGGGAGATTTAGGTAAGTGTGAAACAATCCATTTAAACAACAGAGGTGCACAACATACAATAATTCCACCACCTTGGTGATTCCTATGATGGACAGAGAAATACATGTCACCAAGCAGAGTCGGAACGGGATTTCCATTCAAAAAGATCTTTATGGCATTGATATCAACAAAGTCGTCGATATTGGGAAACAGAACCAAACCATAGATGAGCAAGGCTAATACAGCTTCAAAAGCTATCATGCTACCAGTTTCGATGAAATCAACGGATTTCTTTATTAGAAACTGTGAAGGCATACCTGGAAGGTTTCCTTTGGTAGTCCAATTACTCTCTATTTCAGATTTCTTCAAGTGGGTACCTGTTGCAATGACTGGTGACTTAGGAGTGGCTTCCAAACCATTGAAAGGTATTTTGTCAGACACAGGAATACCCAAAAGATTGGCATACTCTTCCAAGGTTGGCACCAACTGATAGTCTGGAAAGGTAAAACACCGGTAGACGGGATCATAAAACTGAACCAGAGTTTTGAGAAGTCCTTCATCAACATGAGTGTTCAAGATACGCAAAAGTTTTCCATGGCTTTTCCTAAAATCAGAAGGATCTTGTACAAAAGACGCTAACTCTTTCAGTCTTTCTACATTAGGCTCTTTGAAACTGTACCTCTTGGTATGCCTTTTTACCCACTCCATAACCTAATCCTATAATGTTTGCAAAGAAAATTCTCTAATTGTTTGGAAAAAATCATGTTTTTATGGAAAAAAAATTTTTTTTTTTATTTTTTTATGGATGTATGAATGCATGGATGCGTGGATGCCACATATTCAAACATGGTAAAGCGAACATGGTAACGCAAACATGGTACTGTAAACATGGCAACACAAACATGGTAACACAAACATGGTACTCACAGGTTCAAAGGTCCAGCGTCACGAGCATGAGGTCAGAGAACCAAACATGGGATATTTCTACTTAATCACCTGCAAAACATGTTCTACTGATACGTCAGAGTCTACATCTTTCTTTCGGATATTACCGGCTTTCCACAATTAAACTCATGAGCCATCAATATTCTCAAGAAAAACTCGTCTGAGTGTGGTTCTCCGCATGACAACTAATCCAAGTCTTCACCTGAATAGTTTCTGCACCACAACCTAATAAGGCCAGGATGGGTTGGGGTTCTACAGCCAACTCAGCTTCTACAGTTCAATGAAAGCAATAATGTGTTCGCAACTAAACTTGCTAAACATATATTACATACAAGGAACCTCCACTGAGCGGAAGGATTCTCACGTGCGCCTGCACATGACTATACCCTCCACCTAATTCTTATGTGTACTTAATCCGGGTTAGGATTTGTCCATAATGTATCACTTGTAACAGAACCACACAAGTAACAGAACCAAAGAACCAAACAAGAACAAAATAAAAACAAAACAAATAGAAATAACCCTTTCTTTGGAAACAATAAAAAGATGGTCCCCAGTGAAGTCGCCATTTTTCTGTCGCGGGGAAAAATCGTTGTCCTTTTTCTTGGATGAGACACCTGATGCCTTCTTTGGGCTCGAGTGCTCAAAAAAATGATTTTTCTTTTGTACCGACCAAACTTTTTATTATTTCCAAAGTAGGAAAAGGAAAAAAGCTGCAATAACCTAAAAGTGGGGGGAGAGATCTTGGGTAAGAGGGTTGTGTCATACCCCAATTTTTGACCTAAGATACCACCTCATATCATTTGCATATGCATCATTTGCATCTCTAACAAATTGCATAGCTTGTGTTTGTTACTTGTGCTCAGCAGGGTTTAATCAAGAGATCACTCATCAGTGCAAGAAACAGTCAATTAGGGTTTTGTTCTCCCTTCATCTCAAATGAATCATCTTCATCTACAATCAATATTTGGTCCTGAGATTATTCATTTCAACAAGCTCAAAGGCTCTGAATCAACCAGATTAGGGTTTTGACTGAAGATAGCATACTCCTGACTTTTGCTCAGAGTTTGACCTAATGACTTGGGACATGACCTCAAGATCCCAAGTACATCATTTTTACCTAATCCATTGGCTCAAGACATCTCCTACACAAGGATTGATCAACAGTGAAATTTCAAATCATCAGATTAGGGTTTTGAACTATCAGGGACTGAAATCAGGGATCACATTTGGGAAACCCTAAAAATCCCCAGGAAGTCAATCAAAGGTTTCAATCATCTTCAAATAATCCCTGTGACAACATACAACGGAAATTGTATCTCAATTCAAGACCTACAGTCATCAATTTCATCTGGTCGATGTGGAAAGTATTTGTGGGTAAATATTTTCGGTAATATATCGTATCCACAGGGATTGGTTAATATCACTGCCGTTCTATAGTTGTTTATTTTGAGTTAGGAAAATTGAGTTGATTTATTTTATGATTCTAATAATATCAAAAGTAAACAATAAATTAAAAAGCGAGTAATGAACTGTTGTTAACGATTAGAGAAATATGTTGAACCTTAGGGTTCATCAACCTATTCCTATACAATTATCAATTAATTCACAATTGAACAATCTTTTGAATCATTATCTTCACTTATCCTCAAATAAGATTCCATGTCTGCAAATCAAATTAGATAACTTTTACCGGTATGAGATTCGATCTCTCCAAATATCAATATCGATAATAGTAATTAAGAATGATAATTATGAAAACTCAATCCCAATTCCATCTCTGCAAATTGGTTTTGAATCAATATAGTAACCTAGGGCAAAAGTTAAATCCTTTCTTTCGATCAAAGATTCAACGATAATTTAAGAATAAAAACAAGATTTCTTATTGATAATGAATTCAAACAATTGTTCACAGGAATTAATTAATGGTATTGTATATTCATAGGTTAACTACTACCTTAGATTCAACAAGAGGTGTTTAGCTCTCCATAGACATGAAGAACACACAAAGATTAATGGAAGAATTCATCTTCATCAAAGGAATGTCTTCGCTTGATAGAGAATTGGTCTTCAATTGATGATTGTGGCTGCACCTTCAGTTTGCTCTCCTAATTTCGCTCTTCCCCCCAAAGTTTTTCTCTTGGAAGCTAGGGCTTTTAAATAGAAGTTTGGGGCTTTTAACGCCGAGGCCGCGGCGCGGCATCGGACTGGCGCGACGCGCTTCAAAACAGAGATATTTTCGCGGCGCCTCACAGGACTTCCGCGGCGCGCCCTTTGCAATTTCCATCTTTTTCTTCTGCCTTTGAGACTTCCAGCTCTCTTTCCTCCTCATGTTCTTCTCAAGCTTCAATTCAGCTCTAAACCTGCAACAATAACACCCACAAGTGATTCGATTTGCTTTACGCACGAACTCAACTTGTTCAGTTCAATTCTTAATAAAAACCTATGGATTTATCACATTTTGCATTGGTTTGGAGACTAAATTACTTCTATTAACACATGAATTTACCATTAATTTACTCGTAACAGTCGACAATTAGGGTTTTTGACCTAATTCACTGAACCACTGACTTTTTAATCAGGACATGGTGCCACAACTCAAACCATGGCTCAATATCCTCTAATGCTTCAATGTGATCCATTCATACCATTCATTTGGTGAGGATAGCCTGTTTCATTTGAAATCTCCAGAAACGCGATTCGTCTGAAAAAGTCAACTGTACAAGATCACCATTGACTTTTGGAGAATTTTGGTCAACCATGACTTTTGAAGTTTTGAATCATCAATATATGATATATGAAGTCATTTGATCAATAAAAATCAAGAAAATCAATCAAGAATCAAAAAGTCAAAAGTTTGACTTTTCATACTTAGAAAAATTTCTAAGTTGTTTTTCATGGTTTTTTCCAAACTTTGGAAGGGAATTTCTCAAAATTTCACCTACAAACTGAAAAAAACTTCCAACATGAAAGTTGTAGATTTTGATCCAATAAACAACTTTTACACATATAATTTTTTTCCATAAGAACAACCATTTAAGAGATATGGAGCTTCAAAGTTGGAACTTTATGAAAATTTCACTTAAAATCTCATTTTCTTAAAAGTTCATGGATCTTTTTCACCCACTTCCTTAAAGGTCTTGAAGAAACTTTCAACTAGGGTTTTGAAGTGTGTAATATGAGCTTTCCAAAATGTCAAAGAGCATGAAAAAACATGGAGCATAGCTATGGTTTTGAATTTTGTCATTAGAGGTCCTTATGCATGAAATTATAAGCCATTTTTACCAAAGTTATGCACTATTCTACTAAATGATCCAAGTAATGATGCATAGATGCAATAATTGGTAGATATTTTCTGATTTGAGATCAGAATGGAAGAGGATAAGAAACTTGGCCAAAATAACCATGGTTTAGTTACTTTAACCATTTGCATTAAATGTAAAGATTCCACTTTATCTCCAAATGTCAAATCACCAAAGAAGAAGCAAGTTGCAAAGCTCTGCATTCAGAACTTATGGCCTATAAATAGAGGTCATTTCCACTTTTCAATTCACACCAAAACCTCACAATTATAGGTTTTCTCTCTTCTTTCTTGAATTGCAAGTTTCATGAGTTTCAAAGAGGAGAAAGTGCAAGTTCCATCCCTTGCAAGTTCTGAGCAAAATGATGCTTCTCACAACTTCTAAACATCATATATGGTGTGTTTGATCCATCCATACACCCCAAAAACACCTAAAACTCAAAATCACTACCTCACTTTCCAAATATGCATAACATGAGACTTATCATGCCAATTTTCATTCAGGCTCAATTCTGTCCAAACTATCACTTCTAACATCATCCATATATCACATATGAACTATCCAATCCATCACATATAGCTAATAACCTCAGAATCATCAAATTCAATTCACTCTTGAAGCTTATGCAGATCGGGTACCATGGCCATGCCTAGATGAATTCAGATGGTTCCAAGCATCCAGACACCTTCCATAAGGTCCATTGAAGCTATCCAGATCATCAAACAACTTCTGTAACACCTCCAAGCAAGAATTCGATTCTCAGGTGTGCCGTTTTTAAGGTAAGTGCTCATGAACTTCAAACTCATACTTGCACGCATCATAAATGAAATGTGAGCATACCATCTTGTTTCTGCACCTATGAGGATCATTAACCCTCAATCAATTGCTATTTATCTTGCACATACACGATTTCATGATCAATCTCAGAATTAGGGTTCTTCGTGTTCATCAGAAAATTGACCCCCTTAGAGTGAAAATAAATGAATTATGAGGGCACCATCATGTTCCTCGTGAAAAACCGAGTGAGGTAGACCCTTTGATTGATCAAAACAACACAGTTTTGAAGAATTTTGAAAATCAGTTGAAGGTGTGTTCTTGGCGCCAGTTTTGGTTTGGAAAATTCAAATATTTGTTTAAAAATATAATGTGTTGAACGCGTATCATAAACAAGCTGCACGCGCAGCTCAGTTGGTTGTTGTTTTGAGTGGTTGATCAGTGGTTTTCACACATATATTTACCGTTGTTTTTAAGTATGTTTAAGTATGTTTAAGTTATGTTATTGAGTGTTTTATTTCTTTATTCTACATTTTATGCTTTGGTTGTGTATTTTACTGTTTGCAGGCTTAAAGGAATAAATCGAGACAAATCAATGCCAAAAAGTACAAAAAGGGGAGTTTTGAAGGAAGTGAAAAGTCAAGCTACATGAGGTCTGACACGACCGCCTGTGTCACATGAAACTAGCCATGTAGGATGAAGCGTGGCAAAGAAAATGCAAAAGAGATGAAAGTCACGGGGCTGACACGACTTGTGTTAGCAAGTGTGAGATATGGAAATTTTCAGCAAGTTTCTCATCGTGATATGCGTGTAGTATTTTGATCATAACTAGAGCTTCGTAACTCGGAATGACGCGGTTCCGGTGGCAAATTTTCGCTAACGAAAAGGGCTACAACTTTGATGAAGAACACAAAGCCAAATTATGAAGTTAAGGGTTCACACGGACCGTGTTAATCAACACGGGCACCCGTGTTGAAATGTGGCTGGAAATGCGAGTTTGAACCAAAGTCAGAGGATCAACACGGGCGCCCGTGTGCAGGAACACGGCCCGTGTTGATGAGCGCGGGCTGAATATGTGTTTTTACGCTTCCTCACTCAAATACGATCATGAAGGGTATTCTTGGCATTTGGTTTCAACCGGAATAGAAGAGAAAGTATAAAAACAACCTTTGGGAAAAGAAAAGAGACACTTTTGGACAGATTAGAGAAAAGAATACGATAAAAGATTGGAGAAAGCAAGGGTTTGGGAGAGAAGAAGATCTTCATGAACGGAAGCAATTGAAGATTCAATCTCCTCCAATTTCTTGTAATGTCTTTATTCTATATTGTGTTTTCTTTGAATACTATGAGTAGCTAAACCCCCCAATGCTAGGGGGGTGGCTCTGATTTAACTTTGTAATGACTCTGAGTTTGCAATTGCAATAACAATCATGTTTTTAATTGTTGATTTATTCTCTTGATGTTTCTAATGCTTTTCCTTTCGGACAAATTGGAATTGATCTATGATTATCATTTAGGCGGACCACCATTGATAATGCTTTCATGAGAATATGCTATAATAGATATTACCTAGGACTAGGAATACCTTATAGTAACCGGATATTCTTGATAACTTAATTGCTTGATTTCATTGTAAACCTCTAAGGACTTAGGGTTTAGGATGAAGGATCAAAGGTTTTTTCACTAAGGACTTAGGATCAAACAACCTTAAGAACCGGTAATTGATTATTTAAAATAAGTTGTTGCAATAGAAATTTCAGAGTTGTTACATTGTCAATCATCCACTATCCCTAGCATATTACTCATCTTTGTTACAAAGTCAATTTCATTTACTGCTTATTCTATTTTTCGTTAAGTTATAATTACCAAACAAAACCCCATTGAAGTTTTTGTTTAATTGAACCTTGAATTGAACTCATTATTCCTGCGCAGTCCCTGAGATCGACATTCGGGGAATTTTCCCTATTATTACAAGAGGCAAAATAGTACACTTGCTATTTTTCCGATCAAGTTTTTGGCGCCGTTGCCGGGGACTGCCATAATATTGAGTTTAAGTTGAGTTCAGTTAGAATTTTGTTGCTCTGCGACTAAAATTTTATTTTCTGCATTTTTATTTCTTTTCTAATTTCGACTAATCTGCTCTAATCTTTGTATGCGAGGAAAGTCCTCAGCTGATTTATCTTTTGACGCAGAAATTGAAAGAACCTTGCACGCAAGGCGTAGACAAGCTCGTCAAAATAAACTGGAATCCGAAGAAGAAGTTGTGACAGTTCATTCAGATTCTGAAAGTGAAGAAGAAGTTATGGGCGAGAATCCACCTCTACCTGAGAGACTTCTTGGAGACTATGGTGTTGCAAATACACCGGGGGGAAGACAAACAATTATCAACCAACCGGTGAATGTTCCTAATTTTCAATTGCATCCAAGCACCATCACTCAGCTCGAAAGAAAGCCTTTCACCGGAAAGGTTAATGAAGATGCAAACAAGCACGTACAGAGGTTTCTGACCATGAGTACAACTTTGAAAATCGAAGGTCATACAGAAGAGGCCAAGAAGCTGAGAATGTTCCCATTCACCTTGGCAGAAGAAGCAGAAGAGTGGTTTTATTCCCTTCTAGCGGGCAGCATCACGTCATGGGAAGAAATGGAAAAGGCTTTCTTGAATGAGTATTTTCCCGCCTCGGTCTTTATAAGGAAGAGGTATGATATTTTGAATTTCAAGCAGCAGGAGGGTGAACTCTTAGGAGATGCTTATAAAAGATTCAAGAGGACCCTAGTAGCATGTCCCACTCACAACATGGACAAAACCGACCAAATGCAAATATTTGTCAATGGGCTGAAAATGAAAACAAAGCAGTTAATCGATACAGCAGCTGGAGGCTCAACAAATTTCACAACAGCCTCCGGAATTATCAAGATCATTGAAGCGATAGCTGCAAATGAGCATTTGGAGTTGTATGACAGGTGTACTAATAAGCCGGAAAGAGTTATTGATCTGAAGTTGGAAACCTCAAAAATTCGGGTTGAAGATGCAATAGCTGCAGAGATAGAAAAGAGATTGAAGGCGATGAATATAGGTACTCAACAGGTTGCTCAAGTCCAACAAGCTCAACCTGTAATCTGTGAAATTTGCCAAGGTCCTCACCAAACTGTATATTGTTTTGCAACTCCTCAACAAATTGAAGAGATCAAGTTCTTGAAGCAGAACAATCCTTATTCTAACACCTATAATCTGGGGTGGAAGAATCATCCAAACTTCTCTTGGAAAGATCAGCAACAACAAGTGCCTCAGAAGGCAGAATGGGAAGTAGCTATTGAGAGACTGGTCGAACAATGTTCTCTATTTCAAGAAGAGACGAGAAACAACCATAGGAACACCACAGCTTCAATCAAAAATCTGGAAGTTCAAGTGGGTCAGATAGCACAACATCTCACTCTACAGGCACAAGGTACCCTTCCGAGCTCAACTGTGAAAAATCCAAAAAACCAAGAGAATATCAATGTTGTCACAACAAGAAGTCATAAAATACCAGAGTCTGAAGAAAAAAAGGAAATAGATGACAACTTGGTAATAGAGGTAGATCTTGAAATAAGAGAGAATGTGGAAGAACCTGAAGTAGTGGTACTACCGGTTAAGCCACTTGAAGAGAAAAATAAAAAGGAGGCTAAACCGGTGATTAAATTACCATTCCCCTCTAGAGTAGCCAAGAAGGATTCAAAAGAGAAGGATTTTGAGAAGTTTGCTGCAATGTTCAAAAAGTTAGAGATTAACTTACCCTTCTTTGAAGCACTGGAGAATATGCCTTTGTACAAGAAATTCATGAAAGAAGTGATTTCTAAAAAGAGACCTGTAGGAGGGGAACCTTGTCATACCCCAAATTTGTCCTACCCCTAATTTATCTCTATCTGGCTCACACTTTGCATTCATCTGCATCTTTCCATTAGGTCATTGACATAACATGCATCATTAACCAATAATTTGAGACAGGGGATCAGAGGTCTTCTAGTGGATTAGGGTTCTATTGGTTTGAGGCTCCTACTTGAAATAAACTTGATTCACCTGGTTGTTCTTTGAGCACTGGGATCATGGAATTAGGGTTTGATTCATGGAGTTTTTATTCATCAAATTACAAGGTTCGCTAGCAAAGGGTAATCGGATCATATGTTAAGGTGTCCTTCTGTGCTCCAATCCTTATCTTCATCAAAAAGGTCCCTAAAGCATTATGGTTATATGAAGGGCATCAACTGAGGAAAGACGTTGTCATGGTGCAAAATATGGAGTTGTGAGTTCATTATTATTGAGGTGTTTGGTTGTTGTTTCGACACAAGTGCATATTGAAAATCGAATTGAAATTGGATTCATTACTGTGAAATATTCATCGAGTTCTTAATGTACAAGTCTGATTGGATTAAGACGATAATTTCTTGGAACTCGGGTTACAAAAAGGAGACAAAAGTTTATCATGATTCAAAATTATAAGACATGAACGCAAGGCTTCCAAATTCAAAGCATTCAATCCATCCAATCTCAAAAATACAAAATTCAAGAATTCAAATTTAAAAGATGGAGGGAAATGTTCATTACTTGGTACCATAATTACAAGTCAATACCAAACTTCAAATTTCGTTTGATCCGTACAAGAGATTACAACAAAAGGTGAAGCTTCATTCAAAGTTCAAGTATAAGTAAAAGAATTCCAACTCAAATTCCTTGCGTTTCAAGTCAAAGTTACAATCCATTACAATGAGTCAAAGGGTATAAAAGAAATTCAGCATATTGAAAATTACACAAGTCTCCTAAGCCTATTTCTAAAAAACCCTCCATAAGCCACTTCCATCTACTCCATGTTATTTCCAAAGGTATGCCAAGCTGCTCAGTTCACTTCACATCCTGCATAAACCAGTAGACAAATTGGTTAAACTTCAAGCATTTTGTACATGAACCAAAACCAATCCACACAGTTCAAATAACCCTATGCACCAAATAGAAATTCAAACCATTTCAAAACCATATTCGAGTCAACCATCATCACAAACATTCAAAAGCCTATTCTAAAACACACAAATCAGAACATGATCACACAAAGGCACCATTGTCACCTATATATATTAACAGTCTCATTCTTAACCTGCATATAACAACAGAGGCAAAAATCAAGAAAAACACGCAGTATAAACAAAGCAGCCCCGCGGCCGTACCAACAACCATTGCATACACTCAATCCTACATCTATTCAAAAGTAAACAATTCCAATTCAGCACCTCTATTCAAGTTCAAAGCACCTCTATTCATAACAGCATCTCTATTCATAACAGCACCTCTATTTGACATTTATTTGCGTTTCGAGTAACAATCCGGAGTTTCTAACAAGTAACTGCTAAGGCTGCTATTCAAACAAAAAGAAAAGAAATATCATTCAACCATACCCACCTTCATATTCTCGGCAGTGACAGCCCAGCCATTCAAATGCCACAATTCCAACAAAATTCTTCACTATTAAGCTTAGCCATGCCTTCATTCATCCCCAAGAGTCCATACACTAATCCAAACAGCCCTGCAGCATTCTGAAACAATAAACCAAAATTCAGCATAACAGAACAAAAAGATTCAGCATAACAATTAGAAGAAAAAAGAGAAAACCAAAATCAACTTGCAGCTAACAGGAAATATTAGAAGAAAGTCGGCATAGCAGAATCGGTAACAAACTTCTTCAACACACCAAAACTCCAACAGAAAAAGAACAAATTTCATAACAGAAAACTAACTCCTAACCACCAACTAACTATTCCTAACAGCATAACAGAATGCAACCGATTCCTAACAGAATTATTCAGAATCAGTAACAGAAAAACAGAAAGAGGAGAAGAACTTGACAGTTATAACTAACCTCATTTTAGACTCAATCTCCACCCTCAGTTTGGTAACTAACTCCCTCCAATCTAACAGCCAGGAACTCCTTTCTCCAACTGAATTCACCTTCAAATTCATCTATATATCAGCATCACCATTCATACACCGGGGGTCGGTTCATTTTTCCAATTCACCATTTTCTTCTTCTTCTCTTTCAATCTCTTTCTCCACTATCTTCATTTTCCCTTCACTTCCATCCATTCATTCTTCTCCCACCTTCAACTTCAATCCACCATATTCAACAATTCATCTTCAACCTCTCAACAGAAGCCTTCTCCTATCACACCTCAATAATCCATCTTCATCACAACTCACGAATCTTCATCACACTCTTCCTTTTCATCAGAGATCAACCTCCATCTCAGATCCTCTCTCCTATCTTCATCTCTTCACTTCACCATTCTGCACCTTCAACACACTGCAAGCCATAATAAATCAGACGGACGAATCCAAGCGTCAAGATGAAGATTCAGAATGGTTCACGATAAACAGAAAGATCAATAGCAGAAGAAAGGCGAAACGTTTACCTGGAGCAAGAATCCTCTGGATTTATCCAGTGGCATCATCGACACCAGAAAGATGAGTTGAATCTGTTTATCGCTTGCTCTTGTTATTGAATCTGAGACGCGAAAGATGAGTTGGTCGGAGAAGCACTGAACCGGTCAATTTGAATCAGAAGCAAGGAAGGAGAGCGAACGAAGAGATGGTCGGTTGAGATGAAGAATCGAGAATTTGAAAGGAGACGGAGGGAGTATCATTTGCTCGGAGAATCAGAGAAGGTTGAGCTATCCACCGCCGCGAGTAGGTGAGAGCGAGCAGAGAGGCAAGAGGATGGCGTCGTTCTTTGATTCACACGGAGACTTATTGCCGGAGAGGATCTTTCCGTTCGTCGCGCCGCCGCTTTCATGAAGAAGGAGAGCAGAGTCCCTTTGGGAGTTTGGAAGCTGATGCGTCACATTAGTAACCCTAAATCCCTTTCCTTTTAATTTTCGTTTTTATTTGATTTGATTAAACTTTAGGTTAATTTTTAATCTGAATATTAATTGATAGTGATGTAGTATAATTGAGGTTAATTGATTGGATTAATGAATTTGGTTGGCAATTAACAAAAATCTGAATACGAGATCTGAATTAATTGGATCAAGTGCTATGGGCCAAACGAATTGCTGTTCACACACCACCTGTGGCCCATCTACCGTCCGTTTTTGGTGCTGAGAATTTGTAACAAAAAAACAATTCTGATGGGCCACCAGCCTGGGCCCTGCGCCAGTTACTAACTGCACCAACTATTTTTAACATTCACCCCCTGACCCCATTATTCCATGTGTAGACTTAGTTTTTGTACATAGTTTGTTTTCGATTATTTCTTTTAGGTAACAAAAAGCATATAAAATCATATTCTCTCATTAGAGTTTTGGATAATAATAACATTTAGAATCACAATTTTGTCCGATTTTTAAGTAATAAAAAATGACATAGAAAATAATAAAAAATTAGTTTTAAGCTAGTTTGTTTAGTCTTTTTACTCAATGTGAAATTCTTTTCCCTTCCATAAAAAACTCATAAAAAAATAGTAGTATTTTTTAGTTTCATTTTCGTACTAATGCTTGAATCGTTTTTGTACTATTTCCATGATCGTTTTGTGTAATTGTCGTGTGACTTTGTTGCTTAGTTTTTGGCCTTATTTTTGGCCTATGTTGTTATAACCTTAGTATGCTTTCCTTTAAATTTTAGTTTAGCTCTTAAATAGGAATTAGAACAACTTAGATTAGAATTTAGAAATAGTTCCCCGTTGCATTCTTTTTCTCTTCAACTCTTTAAAACGCTAATAAAAGGAAGATGCGAATCACATTAAGAAAGTGATAGAGAAATGAGTGGGATTCATTCCCTAATCTGTTTCTCAATCGCTTAGTGGCATAGAAACGAGTGGGATTCATTCCCTAATCTGTTTCTCGGTCACTACTTAATGGGAGAGAAACGAGTGGGATTCATTCCCTAATCTGTTTCTCAAACATTAATTAATGGGAGAGAAATGAGTGAGATTCATTCTCTAATCTGTTTCTCAAACATTACATAATGGGATGGAAGTGAGTGGGATTCATTCCCTAATCTGCTTCTCGATCATTATACATTTCATGTGATTCGGATCGTGAAGTAAATTCCCTTAAAAAATACACAACCAAAAACACTTTAAAACACCTAACAATGGTTCAGACTAAAACAAAGTAGAGAAAGTGGTGAGTGGCCCGGTATTGGGTACTGTTCATCACTCATCTACCCTAAAAGACACAAACCAATCTCTTTCTTCTTCTTAAGGGCATCGTTATCTCCGTTCCATTGCATCCTAGGCTGTCCCCTTGTGCAAGAACGCGAGCGTTGACTCCGCCCAACTAAAAAACACAAAAACAAACAGAAAAACGTGAGCCGAGCTACGGTAACTCTGATTCCTGAAAAGGATACGTAGGCAGCGGGGTAGGGCCCGTGCGAGTACAATTCTTTCTTTTCCCTACATTTTGCATTCATTTCGCATTTAGACATAGACATAGTATACACCCTTTAGATAGAAACAAACATAGGTGGATACCATCGAGTACGATGGGCGCGAGGGGTGCTAATACCTTCCCCTCGCGTAACCGACTCCCGTACCTTGATTCTCTGGTCGCAAGACCCTGTTCCTTCCTTTGTTAGGTTTTCTGATATTCCTTTCCCTTATGGGATAAATATATTGGTGGCGACTCTGTTCATTTTTCGCGAGCGTGCGACAGCTGGCGACTCTGCTGGGGATGTTGCTAGACCTGTTGCTGGTCCATCCTTAGTGAGTCGATCCTAGCCTGCGTTTGTTTGTTTATTTACTGGGTGTTTATTTGTTTTTATGTCTATACCTTGTATATATGTTTGCATGTTTACTTTTCTGCTTGCATATCATGTTTATTTCTGTTTGCACATCATGCATATGGATTATATTCTGTGTTCCTTGGGGTCTTCTGTTCTGTTTTGCAGGTTGGGTGGGATGTTTTATGAGGTAAAAGGCCCAATACCCAGGCCAGAGTGACACATAGGATACCTAGGATAGAGTGGATAGTCATGACGCCAACAGAATGTCAGGTTCTGTTGATTGCGATCATGAGACCCACGACCAGTCGAGGTTCAAATGAGATACCGTTGTTGGCATGTATTTGCGACAATGATGGTGTTTCAGGAGAACTGATAACGCTGGAAGCCATTGACCTACCTTGACCTAGATTCACCTGTGAGTGGGGTGGGATATACATGACAGGTACCGTTGGTGACTATTCTGTTCTGTTGGTGACTATTGGTTTTCCTGGTATTCAAAAAGGTGTCGGACCTTTGATCCTGTGACATTTGACCTGTATCAGTCATTCAGAGGATTGTACAGTGGTTACTAAGATTATATGGACCGTGGATCCCATGCTTTTGCATTGCATAACATCATTGCTTTGTCCACTCCATTTATGAAAGATCCTAAAGCCTATTTCCAAGAAAAAGAGAAAAGAAAAGAAAAGAAAAGAAAAGATATGTAAAAGAAAAGGAAATAGAAAAGAAAAGAAAAGAAAAGAAAAGAAAAGATATGTAAAAGAAAAGGAAATAGAAAAGCAAAAAAAGAAAGAAAAGATATTCTATACAAAAAAAGAGAAGCTTTGATTCCAAAAAAGAAAAATGAAAGTGTGTGAAAAGACTTTAGGATCTCTCATAAATGAAACATGCATTCATACTATCATGCATTTCATGGTTCTTTCAAAGACTTATGGGACCATTTCTATTCAGATTCCAAGATCAACAGCAGATTTGACTTCTCACCGCCACAACTCCAAGATCAACTATGGAACAACTCCGTGAGGAAATGGATGAGATGAAGGAACAAATGGGTCATCTTATGTTGGAGATGCGAGACTTGGTCCGTAATCAGGATGCACTAAAAGAGGAAAACAATCAGTTGAAGACTCAGTTGAGCCTGGTCATGGAAGTTCTGAAGACGGTACTAAGAAAAGAATGTGATGTTGTCCCTACTGCTGCAACAGAAGCTGTTGACTCTTTCTCTTCAATAGGATCCCTTTCCACTCATGGAATGCCTCAGGGAGCTCTCCCTCAATTTCAAGTGCCATTATCTCCACGTCAATCTGTTCATGTCCTTAGAATGAATCAAGGGGTCCAAATGCGTGGGAAAAAGCCTAAGAAACCTCAGAGAATTCTCAATCCTATCCCGATGCCTTACGCTCAGTTACTTCCCCGTTTGCTGGAGCTTCAGTTGGTTGAGCTACGAGAATTAGATACGCCTGAAAAGCTTCCCCCCACCTTTGATGCCAATGCTCGATGTGAGTTCCATTCTGGGGCACCTGGTCATGATATTGAGAATTGTAGGGCGCTGAAGCAGCAAATTCAAGATCTCATTGATTCAAAAGTGATTTTGTTCACCCCCGAGGGTATGTTTGTTCGAGGAAATGGGTTTCCAACTGCGGTGGAAGAAAAGGATGATTCATACTTCTATGTCAGATCTACTTCAAATCAGAAGCATAATGCACCATCTTGGGTTCCAGGTTTCCCACCTCATCATTCTCCATTTGTTTCACAGCCAGATCAAAAGAGGAAGACACCTGAACAGAATGGGTACTGGAATCATTGCCATCAGCAGGGTCCACAAATGCCAAGGAGACCACCAAGAAGGATTGAACCAATTCCTATGACCTATAGTCAGCTGCTTTCTCATTTGCTCAAGGATTCTTTGGTCCAACTAAGGGAGTTTAAGCCCCCTCCAATACTAATTCCTCAAGGATATGACTTAAATGCAAGGTGTGAGTACCATTCTGGGACATCTGGACATTCAACTGAGGATTGTAATATTTTGAAACACAAAGTCCAAGATCTCATTGACTCCAAAGTAATATCATTCACTCCAAATGGCCTGCGCATAAAACGTAGAGTTCATGCATAAGTGAATGCCCCAAAAAAAAAAAAAGGAAAAAAGAAAAAAGAAGAATAAGCCCAAATGGAGTCAAGGCCCCTCAACATTGGCAATCATCATTTCATTTCCGTATTTTGTTGAAGACTACTCCCTTGTCTGAATTGGTTGGTATGATAATAATAAAAGCACCACAAATTCTCGAGCAACTTCGTCATAATCTTTTCTAAAAAAAAAGGGGAAATCAAGAATGTTTCGTAGAAGCATCTCTCATTCTCAAGGTTCTTATGCTCAGCTGTATCCGCGGAGGTTGGTGTTGCAGTTGGTGTTTGAGTTCTCTTTGCAACAAATAGCTTCTCTAAGTTTGGTGACTACGCAAGGTTCCTCCATGGCAAATACTTCTTCAATGAATAGGCTTGGGGCTCCCGCACGAGGGATAAGCAAGACGCACTCTTATCTTGAGCATTGCATCACTCGCATTGCTCGAATCCCTAAAGCATTACAAATTCTTGGGTGACTTCATCAGAATCTTCTTCCGTGTGATAATCAAGAGTGCTCTTCACAATGCTTCTCATTCTCAAGGTTCCACTTCATAACTCAGTTGCCTTTTCTCATGATTTCCTTCTCAGTGGCCCTTGCTTGTTAACAGAGAGAAAAATATAAGAAACAAATTGATTGCCTTGTGCTCATTCGTTTCCTTGTTTGTTGGAATCACAATCGGTTAAGATTCTAGTATTGGGTCTTCTTCACCACAAGTGGCTCTCTTGAGTTGATGATCATACAAGATTCTTCCCATTTATGATGGCGATTACTACTCTAGCAACTATGCTTGGGGCTCCCGCACGAGGGATAAGCAAGACGTACTCTTATCTTGAGCATTGCATCACTCGCATTGCTCGAATCCCTAAAGCAAGGCAAAAGTTTACAACTCATGGGTGACTTTGTTGGAGTTCTCTTTTGGAGTAATCTGAAGTGTTTGGAAAGAACTGCAAAAAGTATTCAAGATCAATAAGTCAAGACGGAGTCAAGTCTCCTCAACAACGACACCCATTTAGTTTCTTACTGCATTCTCATTGTAATTTTTCATTTGTGTGTTTAAGCATCAATAGCATGTAAAAACTTGTTAATTTCTGAATGAAAATCATAATACATTGTCTATGTTTGTCTTGAAGTAATCCATTCGTTATCACTCATAAAATGTTTTGGCATTACGATACCAACTTTATTAATTGCTTGCTTATGCAAAAAGCTGAGGGAGAATGATGAAAAATAAAAACGCAAAAATCTCTAATCATGTGTTTTTGAATAAAAAACCCTACTGAGGATGTACAGGCATTGTTTCAAATTCCCAAACACTGGAGATATAAGGGAGATAGACCCTCGTCAACCCCTTTGAGCCTTGAAGTAGGAGTTTCTTTTCTAATCATAAAAAAACCTTATTTTAACCTTGGGGCAGGGTAGTGTTCATTTAACTTGATCGAGTGTTCAAAACTCACCAAAAGGTGCACATAAGGGTACAACAATGGATATCCTTCAAAAGGTTGAGGAATGTCAAAACCTCAATGGTTATCCTTATCCTATCAAGAGGTCAAGAGATGACGACACAATGATGGTTATCCCTCATCAATCAAAGAACGAGGCAGTCACAATCACCTCCCGCAAATCAAAGATTCAAGATCACACGACTCGTTCAAAAAAAAAGAAGGTGAATAAAAAAAAAAGAGCCCGCTAAGTCAACAACACGAAAACAAGTGACTTAGGCAAAAAGGTTAGGGCATCCCGCTGGACTCCAAAATAAAATTCAAGAGAATTTGTCCAGGCAAAAGTTAGGGAAAGCAGAAGCGAAAAACAAGAATTACAAAATAAAAATCCTTATCAAAAGAACAAAGTCGTGTGATCAGACACCAAAAATGAAAGGTGAGTGACTGCCATGTCCGAAAAACCTCATTGATTCCTCAACCATCCCAAATCCCTTGTGAGGAATGAACACTCATGTCGAGTTAATGGAACCTAGGAATGGAGAACCTCACGAAGGGGGTGGGTACCAAATAATTTCGAGCCTAAAAATCCTTTGTTCTTTTATAAACCGTGAACCTAGCCAAGTTACAACCCTCAAAAGTCCTAATTGAAGTAGGGTTATTTTGAAAGCACACTCCCAAGAGATAGCGTTTAACTGACTCCCAATGAAGCGAGACTCATATCCATGTTGGTATTGTATGTTTGCTTTATCGTCCACATGCAAAAAATCGAGGTTGTGTCAACTAGTGATCCATTCACGAGAGGTCGCAACCTCATTTCAATAAAAAAGGTTTCTTTAAACTTCAAGACTAACGTACACTTTGCATTAGAATTATCATTCCTAGAATTAACATTCTTTTGCATACAAACATCTGCTTAAACATCAAAGAAATTTTAGGATGAGAATCAGTGAATAACTTGACTATGTCAAAGTACAAGAGACTTGAGAACTCCGAGGAGTAAAAGCTAATCATCTCAAATGTTGACCATCAAGGGGCAGGTTCTCTAAAAGAACTCCGTTGGGCATGAACAGTTGATGCATTCTTTGATTACTCTGAGGGGAAAAGTTTGGAGACTTCGTCGAGCGTGGTAAAGTTTGTTTCCATGTCTGTTTGACTTCAAAACAAAGAAAGCCTGAGGATTCTAGCAAGATGTATCTAATCAGGGGCAATTGAATCAAGGTTTGACCTCTCAAGTTCAGCATATCTGGGGCAATCATGTCGATAAATCTCTTCAAGCTTTGACCAATATGGGGCAATCACGTCGAGGAATCTCTCAAATTCAACCAATCTGGGGCAGTTACGTCGAGATTTGACAAATCTCTCCAAGGATCCTGTGGGACAATTTCCTTCATGGGTCATAAAACTTGGGGCACGATCTTCTGAGTTTTATTGTCCTTCCCCTAATCATAGGAGTTTATTTCTCCTAAAATCTTGGTCTCCCCCCAAGCAGGGAGTTTATTTCTCCCGAGAGTTTGTTCCATTCCTCAAGCATAGGAGTTTATTTCTCCTAGGAGTTGTCCTACTTCCCTAATCAAGGCTCCTTATCTGGATTTCTCATTCCCAACATGGTGAATCGAGGGAATCTCCTCAGGCTGAAAATCCTCCAAGCAGTGGCACATGGTGAGAAGTCAGAAATTATTCTTCAAGTCAAAGAAGGTGCATCTTACAAATCAAAGTCCAATATCTATTGGCACCTCCACATGGTCCTTAACACTAAGGGGATTCTCCCTGGTGTTTACCTCATTAATGCCTTTATTTGGCATTCTGCATATAGTGTTCACTGCATATAATATCGCATCCTCAAAAGCGTAGCATATCCGTCAAAGCGGATCATTACGCCATAGAAAAATTCAAACATGCATAACAAAGCATAAGCCAGATAATACAAATCCGCACCCAGTCAAGACAATAATACATCCCCACACAAAAAATTGTCCTTACAAATTCCGATTGATATCTACTACTACATTTCAAATCTCTTCCAACCACGGTGCCGATGCGAGGTATCTTCAATCTCTGATGAGTGTCTGACACAATGTCTTCTTTTGTCCCTCGATGTCGAGTCGATGTTGAGTCATAGATCGCCACGAGATCTTATTCCCTTCAGTCCTGATGTTGAGTCATAAGATCGCTACGAGATCTTATTCCTTTCCAAAGTGTGGAAAATCGCACGAGATTTTCTTTCGATGTTGAGTCATAAGATCGCTACGAGATCTTATTCCCTTCAGTCCTGATGTTGAGTCATAAGATCGCTACGAGATCTTATTCCTTTCCAAAGTGTGGAAAATCGCACGAGATTTTCTTTCGATGTTGAGTCATAAGATCGCTACGAGATCTTATTCCCTTCAGTCCTGATGTTGAGTCATAAGATCGCTACGAGATCTTAATCCTTTCCAAAGTGTGGAAAATCGCACGAGATTTTCTTTCAATATTGAGTCATAAGATCGCCACGAGATCTTATTCCCTTTTCTCCTTTTGACGAGTTGGTCGCCACGAGATCTTCTTTCGATGTTGAGTCATAAGATCGCCACGAGATCTTATCCCCTTTTCTTCTGTTGACGAGTTGATCGCCACGAGATCTTCTTTCGATGTTGAGTCATAGATCGCCACGAGATCTTATTCCTTTCCAAAGTGTGGAAAGTCGCACGAGATTTTCTTTCAATGTTGAGTCATAAGATCGCCACGAGATCTTATTCCCTTTTCTTCTGTTGACGAGTTGATCGCCACGAGATCTTCTTTTGATGTTGAGTCATAAGATCGCCACGAGATCTTATTCCCTTTTCCTCTGTTGACAAGTTGATCGCCACGAGATCTTCTTTCGATGTTGAGTCATAAGATCGCCACGAGATCTTATTCCCTTTTCTTCTGTTGACGAGTTGGTCGCCACGAGATCTTCTTTCGGTGTTGAGTCGTAAGATCGCCACGAGATCTTATTTCCTTTTCTTCTGTTGACGAGTTGATCGCCACGAGATCTTCTTTCGATGTTGAGTCATAGATCGCCACGAGATCTTATTCCTTTCAGTCCTGATGTTGAGTCGTAAATTGTACGAAGTCTTTTTCTTTCGATCATTGTTTCATACAACCATTCTCTTTGAAAACCCCGTGTCGGCACCGCTACCACGTTATAAGCTATCTCCATTCAAACCCATTACCCACTGTAAAGTTTTCCATCAGAAAAAAAAACATTTCTCTTTCCCCAGCAGATATCAAACAAAAAATATGAATAACACTTACACCATCTTCTCTTTAAGACAAATTTCTGGTACTCTGATATTTAATCTTCTTCTACCTCGAATGTTCGAAAGGCTAGCGCCAATCTCACTTTCGAGTATAAGACGATTAAATAGGGGCAGCTGTCATACCCCAAATTTGTCCTACCCCTAATTTATCTCTATCTGGCTCACACTTTGCATTCATCTGCATCTTTCCATTAGGTCATTGACATAACATGCATCATTAACCAATAATTTGAGACAGGGGATCAGAGGTCTTCTAGTGGATTAGGGTTCTATTGGTTTGAGGCTCCTACTTGAAATAAACTTGATTCACCTGGTTGTTCTTTGAGCACTGGGATCATGGAATTAGGGTTTGATTCATGGAGTTTTTATTCATCAAATTACAAGGTTCGCTAGCAAAGGGTAATCGGATCATATGTTAAGGTGTCCTTCTGTGCTCCAATCCTTGTCTTCATCAAAAAGGTCCCTAAAGCATTATGGTTATATGAAGGGCATCAACTGAGGAAAGACGTTGTCATGGTGCAAAATATGGAGTTGTGAGTTCATTATTATTGAGGTGTTTGGTTGTTGTTTCGACACAAGTGCATATTGAAAATCGAATTGAAATTGGATTCATTACTGTGAAATATTCATCGAGTTCTTAATGTACAAGTCTGATTGGATTAAGACGATAATTTCTTGGAACTCGGGTTACAAAAAGGAGACAAAAGTTTATCATGATTCAAAATTATAAGACATGAACGCAAGGCTTCCAAATTCAAAGCATTCAATCCATCCAATCTCAAAAATACAAAATTCAAGAATTCAAATTTAAAAGATGGAGGGAAATGTTCATTACTTGGTACCATAATTACAAGTCAATACCAAACTTCAAATTTCGTTTGATCCGTACAAGAGATTACAACAAAAGGTGAAGCTTCATTCAAAGTTCAAGTATAAGTAAAAGAATTCCAACTCAAATTCCTTGCGTTTCAAGTCAAAGTTACAATCCATTACAATGAGTCAAAGGGTATAAAAGAAATTCAGCATATTGAAAATTACACAAGTCTCCTAAGCCTATTTCTAAAAAACCCTCCATAAGCCACTTCCATCTACTCCATGTTATTTCCAAAGGTATGCCAAGCTGCTCAGTTCACTTCACATCCTGCATAAACCAGTAGACAAATTGGTTAAACTTCAAGCATTTTGTACATGAACCAAAACCAATCCACACAGTTCAAATAACCCTCTGCACCAAATAGAAATTCAAACCATTTCAAAACCATATTCGAGTCAACCATCATCACAAACATTCAAAAGCCTATTCTAAAACACACAAATCAGAACATGATCACACAAAGGCACCATTGTCACCTATATATATATTAACAGTCTCATTCTTAACCTGCATATAACAACAGAGGCAAAAATCAAGAAAAACACGCAGTATAAACAAAGCAGCCCCGCGGCCGTACCAACAACCATTGCATACACTCAATCCTACATCTATTCAAAAGTAAACAATTCCAATTCAGCACCTCTATTCAAGTTCAAAGCACCTCTATTCATAACAGCATCTCTATTCATAACAGCACCTCTATTTGACATTTATTTGCGTTTCGAGTAACAATCCGGAGTTTCTAACAAGTAACTGCTAAGGCTGCTATTCAAACAAAAAGAAAAGAAATATCATTCAACCATACCCACCTTCATATTCTCGGCAGTGACAGCCCAGCCATTCAAATGCCACAATTCCAACAAAATTCTTCACTATTAAGCTTAGCCATGCCTTCATTCATCCCCAAGAGTCCATACACTAATCCAAACAGCCCTGCAGCATTCTGAAACAATAAACCAAAATTCAGCATAACAGAACAAAAAGATTCAGCATAACAATTAGAAGAAAAAAGAGAAAACCAAAATCAACTTGCAGCTAACAGGAAATATTAGAAGAAAGTCGGCATAGCAGAATCGGTAACAAACTTCTTCAACACACCAAAACTCCAACAGAAAAAGAACAAATTTCATAACAGAAAACTAACTCCTAACCACCAACTAACTATTCCTAACAGCATAACAGAATGCAACCGATTCCTAACAGAATTATTCAGAATCAGTAACAGAAAAACAGAAAGAGGAGAAGAACTTGACAGTTATAACTAACCTCATTTTAGACTCAATCTCCACCCTCAGTTTGGTAACTAACTCCCTCCAATCTAACAGCCAGGAACTCCTTTCTCCAACTGAATTCACCTTCAAATTCATCTATATATCAGCATCACCATTCATACACCGGGGGTCGGTTCATTTTTCCAATTCACCATTTTCTTCTTCTTCTCTTTCAATCTCTTTCTCCACTATCTTCATTTTCCCTTCACTTCCATCCATTCATTCTTCTCCCACCTTCAACTTCAATCCACCATATTCAACAATTCATCTTCAACCTCTCAACAGAAGCCTTCTCCTATCACACCTCAATAATCCATCTTCATCACAACTCACGAATCTTCATCACACTCTTCCTTTTCATCAGAGATCAACCTCCATCTCAGATCCTCTCTCCTATCTTCATCTCTTCACTTCACCATTCTGCACCTTCAACACACTGCAAGCCATAATAAATCAGACGGACGAATCCAAGCGTCAAGATGAAGATTCAGAATGGTTCACGATAAACAGAAAGATCAATAGCAGAAGAAAGGCGAAACGTTTACCTGGAGCAAGAATCCTCTGGATTTATCGAGTGGCATCATCGATACCAGAAAGATGAGTTGAATCTGTTTATCGCTTGCTCTTGTTATTGAATCTGAGACGCGAAAGATGAGTTGGTCGGAGAAGCACTGAACCGGTCAATTTGAATCAGAAGCAAGGAAGGAGAGCGAACGAAGAGATGGTCGGTTGAGATGAAGAATCGAGAATTTGAAAGGAGACGGAGGGAGTATCATTTTCTCGGAGAATCAGAGAAGGTTGAGCTATCCACCGCCGCGAGTAGGTGAGAGCGAGGCGGAGAGGCAAGAGGATGGCGTCGTTCTTTGATTCACACGGAGACTTATTGCCGGAGAGGATCTTTCCGTTCGTCGCGCCGCCGCATTCATGAAGAAGGAGAGCAGAGTCCCTTTGGGAGTTTGGAAGCTGATGCGTCACATTAGTAACCCTAAATCCCTTTCCTTTTAATTTTCGTTTTTATTTGATTTGATTAAACTTTAGGTTAATTTTTAATCTGAATATTAATTGATAGTGATGTAGTATAATTGAGGTTAATTGATTGGATTAATGAATTTGGTTGGCAATTAACAAAAATCTGAATACGAGATCTGAATTAATTGGATCAAGTGCTATGGGCCAAACGAATTGCTGTTCACACACCACCTGTGGCCCATCTACCGTCCGTTTTTGGTGCTGAGAATTTGTAACAAAAAAACAATTCTGATGGGCCACCAGCCTGGGCCCTGCGCCAGTTACTAACTGCACCAACTATTTTTAACATTCACCCCCTGACCCCATTATTCCATGTGTAGACTTAGTTTTTGTACATAGTTTGTTTTCGATTATTTCTTTTAGGTAACAAAAAGCATATAAAATCATATTCTCTCATTAGAGTTTTGGATAATAATAACATTTAGAATCACAATTTTGTCCGATTTTTAAGTAATAAAAAATGACATAGAAAATAATAAAAAATTAGTTTTAAGCTAGTTTGTTTAGTCTTTTTACTCAATGTGAAATTCTTTTCCCTTCCATAAAAAACTCATAAAAAAATAGTAGTATTTTTTAGTTTCATTTTCGTACTAATGCTTGAATCGTTTTTGTACTATTTCCATGATCGTTTTGTGTAATTGTCGTGTGACTTTGTTGCTTAGTTTTTGGCCTTATTTTTGGCCTATGTTGTTATAACCTTAGTATGCTTTCCTTTAAATTTTAGTTTAGCTCTTAAATAGGAATTAGAACAACTTAGATTAGAATTTAGAAATAGTTCCCCGTTGCATTCTTTTTCTCTTCAACTCTTTAAAACGCTAATAAAAGGAAGATGCGAATCACATTAAGAAAGTGATAGAGAAATGAGTGGGATTCATTCCCTAATCTGTTTCTCAATCGCTTAGTGGCATAGAAACGAGTGGGATTCATTCCCTAATCTGTTTCTCGGTCACTACTTAATGGGAGAGAAACGAGTGGGATTCATTCCCTAATCTGTTTCTCAAACATTAATTAATGGGAGAGAAATGAGTGAGATTCATTCTCTAATCTGTTTCTCAAACATTACATAATGGGATGGAAGTGAGTGGGATTCATTCCCTAATCTGCTTCTCGATCATTATACATTTCATGTGATTCGGATCGTGAAGTAAATTCCCTTAAAAAATACACAACCAAAAACACTTTAAAACACCTAACAATGGTTCAGACTAAAACAAAGTAGAGAAAGTGGTGAGTGGCCCGGTATTGGGTACTGTTCATCACTCATCTACCCTAAAAGACACAAACCAATCTCTTTCTTCTTCTTAAGGGCATCGTTATCTCCGTTCCATTGCATCCTAGGCTGTCCCCTTGTGCAAGAACGCGAGCGTTGACTCCGCCCAACTAAAAAACACAAAAACAAACAGAAAAACGTGAGCCGAGCTACGGTAACTCTGATTCCTGAAAAGGATACGTAGGCAGCGGGGTAGGGCCCGTACGAGTACAATTCTTTCTTTTCCCTACATTTTGCATTCATTTCGCATTTAGACATAGACATAGTATACACCCTTTAGATAGAAACAAACATAGGTGGATACCATCGAGTACGATGGGCGCGAGGGGTGCTAATACCTTCCCCTCGCGTAACCGACTCCCGTACCTTGATTCTCTGGTCGCAAGACCTTGTTCCTTCCTTTGTTAGGTTTTCTGATATTCCTTTCCCTTATGGGATAAATATATTGGTGGCGACTCTGTTCATTTTTCGCGAGCGTGCGACAAACCTGAAGTGGTAACTGAAAAGTGTAGTATAGTCTCTCCAGCAAGGAAGATTCCCATCAAGAAGAAAGACCCTGGAGCGGTGGCGATACCATGTACCATCAAGAACAGAATGTTTAAAAAGATACTCATTGATTCTGGTTCTAGTGTGAGTTTAATGCCATTATCTATCTTTAAAAAGCTTGAATTGGGAAAGATAAGTGAAAGTGAGACAAAGTTGAAGTTCGCTGATCACACCATCAAGAAATCATATGGGGTAGCTGAGGACGTACTAGTGGAGGTTGATAAGTTTGTATTCCCTGTTGACTTCCACATCATGGACATTCCTGAAGATGAAGAAACTCCTATCCTTCTTGGGAGACCATTTTTGTTGACAAGTCGTTGCAACTTTGACATTGAGAAAGGGACTCTGACGGTGAAAGCCTTTAATGAAGAAGTAACCTTAAAGATGTTAGAAGTCAAGAAACAAAGTGCAGGTGTAAATGATCAAGCTTCTGTTGGTATGATCGAAAGTGAGGGAGAATACAAAAGCCCTAAACATCTCCAAGAAAAAGTTTCAAGCATAGCCTCTCTGGTGGAACCAACTCATATAGCTATCAAAAGTCCTAAGAAAGAGCAAGGTGAGAAGAAGAATGTGGGAAGTGAATTGAAGAAAAAAGTTGTCCATACTTTTCATCATCATGAATTTTTGGTTGCGAAGGTGAAAAGCAACCAGGTGTGGAAGCGAAAATACCCTCCTTAATAAAGGGTATTGGACCGTCGAGCCATGCGACGTTAAACGAAGCGCTTTGTGGGAGGCAACCCACACTTTTAATAATTAATTTCTCTGTTTGTTTATTTTATTTTCAGGAAATAAAAGAGGACGTCTCTGGTGAAAGCTTGGAAGTGATCATTAGAGTGCATTACCCTCTGTGAGTCACCTCTCTCAGGCTCGTTCTGAAACATTGAGGCCAATGTTTAGTTCAAGTTTGGGGGAGGTTCTTCTCTTTGCATTTTATTTTTATGTTATTGGTATGATGTGAAACCATATAGTGAATTCTGCCCAAATTTTGACCGAAATTTTAATTTTTGTTGAAGAAAGTTTTGATCCTAAAGAGCGATCGGGAATAGTATATAGAGATGAAGCGAGGTTTGTTTGAGGACAGGAAGTGCGGAATAATGTGACAAGAAGAGGTTTGTTTAAACACCCTTGGTTCCCTAAAAGAAATACGAGTCTAACGTGTAGATTTGCACCATAGTACTTGTCTCTTGAGAAGTACTTCTTGAGTAGTTTATTGATACAGTCTGGCATAATTCAGATTCACTTGCATGGTGACTGGTTGAAAAAAAAAATAAAGAGATATAAAGTTGGCACCAAATGATGAAAAGGCGGTAAAAGGCAATCAGCTCGCTAAGTTGGGTAACCCTCACCCGGTTATTCAGCCCAAAGGAGATTGATCCCCAAACGTCGTCCAAAAGGACAATATATAACTGCAAAGTTTGAAAATTTCATCGGTAATAAAAAGTAGCCAATGCTGCTAGTTTGGTGCCACGAAAAGAAAATAAGAAGCTTTGATTCGTCTCATGCAAGTGATGAGTATTATAACAGATGCAGTGCCTTAATATGATTGTCTGAATGAAAGAGGAGGAAAATCAGAAAGAGACTTAAGTGCAAAGCATAGTTGGAGAGGTATCCAAAACGGGAGCTTGAGGTTTAATGTGGTAACAAAACTCGTCGCGTCATGTGAATGCCGAACCAACTGTTTCTTGATCAGTACAGACGGATATCTCACGTATGAACACCGTGTGCTTTGAGGGTCATTAACTTTTGTAATTGTCGCTTGAGGTCAAGCAACGGTTTAAGTTTGGGGGAGTTTGATCAGTGGTTTTCACACATATATTTACCGTTGTTTTTAAGTATGTTTAAGTATGTTTAAGTTATGTTATTGAGTGTTTTATTTCTTTACTCTACATTTTATGCTTTGGTTGTGTATTTTACTGTTTGCAGGCTTAAAGGAATAAATCGAGACAAATCAATGCCAAAAAGTACAAAAAGGGGAGTTTTGAAGGAAGTGAAAAGTCAAGCTACATGAGGTCTGACACGACCGCCTGTGTCACATGAAACTGGCCATGTAGGATGAAGCGTGGCAAAGAAAATGCAAAAGAGATGAAAGTCACGGGGCTGACACGACTTGTGTTAGCAAGTGTGAGATATGGAAATTTTCAGCAAGTTTCTCATCGTGATATGCGTGTAGTATTTTGATCATAACTAGAGCTTCGTAACTCGGAATGACGCGGTTCCGGTGGCAAAATTTCGCTAACGAAAAGGGCTACAACTTTGATGAAGAACACAAAGCCAAACTATGAAGTTAAGGGTTCACACGGACCGTGTTAATCAACACGGGCACCCGTGTTGAAATGTGGCTGGAAATGCGAGTTTGAACCAAAGTCAGAGGATCAACACGGGCGCCCGTGTGCAGGAACACGGCCCGTGTTGATGAGCGCGGGCTGAATATGTGTTTTTACGCTTCCTCACTCAAATAGGATCATGAAGGGTATTCTTGGCATTTGGTTTCAACCGGAATAGAAGAGAAAGTATAAAAACAACCTTTGGGAAAAGAAAAGAGACACTTTTGGACAGATTAGAGAAAAGAATACGATAAAAGATTGGAGAAAGCAAGGGTTTGGGAGAGAAGAAGATCTTCATGAACGGAAGCAATTGAAGATTCAATCTCCTCCAATTTCTTGTAATGTCTTTATTCTATATTGTGTTTTCTTTGAATACTATGAGTAGCTAAACCCCCCAATGCTAGGGGGGTGGCTCTGATTTAACTTTGTAATGACTCTGAGTTTGCAATTGCAATAACAATCATGTTTTTAATTGTTGATTTATTCTCTTGATGTTTCTAATGCTTTTCCTTTCGGACAAATTGGAATTGATCTATGATTATCATTTAGGCGGACCACCATTGATAATGCTTTCATGAGAATATGCTATAATAGATATTACCTAGGACTAGGAATACCTTATAGTAACCGGATATTCTTGATAACTTAATTGCTTGATTTCATTGTAAACCTCTAAGGACTTAGGGTTTAGGATGAAGGATCAAAGGTTTTTTCACTAAGGACTTAGGATCAAACAACCTTAAGAACCGGTAATTGATTATTTAAAATAAGTTGTTGCAATAGAAATTTCAGAGTTGTTACATTGTCAATCATCCACTATCCCTAGCATATTACTCATCTTTGTTACAAAGTCAATTTCATTTACTGCTTATTCTATTTTTCGTTAAGTTATAATTACCAAACAAAACCCCATTGAAGTTTTTGTTTAATTGAACCTTGAATTGAACTCATTATTCCTGCGCAGTCCCTGAGATCGACATTCGGGGAATTTTCCCTATTATTACAAGAGGCAAAATAGTACACTTGCTATTTTTCCGATCAAGTTTTTGGCGCCGTTGCCGGGGACTGCCATAATATTGAGTTTAAGTTGAGTTCAGTTAGAATTTTGTTGCTCTGCGACTAAAATTTTATTTTCTGCATTTTTATTTCTTTTCTAATTTCGACTAATCTGCTCTAATCTTTGTATGCGAGGAAAGTCCTCAGCTGATTTATCTTTTGACGCAGAAATTGAAAGAACCTTGCACGCAAGGCGTAGACAAGCTCGTCAAAATAAACTGGAATCCGAAGAAGAAGTTGTGACAGTTCATTCAGATTCTGAAAGTGAAGAAGAAGTTATGGGCGAGAATCCACCTCTACCTGAGAGACTTCTTGGAGACTATGGTGTTGCAAATACACCGGGGGGAAGACAAACAATTATCAACCAACCGGTGAATGTTCCTAATTTTCAATTGCATCCAAGCACCATCACTCAGCTCGAAAGAAAGCCTTTCACCGGAAAGGTTAATGAAGATGCAAACAAGCACCTACAGAGGTTTCTGACCATGAGTACAACTTTGAAAATCGAAGGTCATACAGAAGAGGCCAAGAAGCTGAGAATGTTCCCATTCACCTTGGCAGAAGAAGCAGAAGAGTGGTTTTATTCCCTTCTAGCGGGCAGCATCACGTCATGGGAAGAAATGGAAAAGGCTTTCTTGAATGAGTATTTTCCCGCCTCGGTCTTTATAAGGAAGAGGTATGATATTTTGAATTTCAAGCAGCAGGAGGGTGAACTCTTAGGAGATGCTTATAAAAGATTCAAGAGGACCCTAGTAGCATGTCCCACTCACAACATGGACAAAACCGACCAAATGCAAATATTTGTCAATGGGCTGAAAATGAAAACAAAGCAGTTAATCGATACAGCAGCTGGAGGCTCAACAAATTTCACAACAGCCTCCGGAATTATCAAGATCATTGAAGCGATAGCTGCAAATGAGCATTTGGAGTTGTATGACAGGTGTACTAATAAGCCGGAAAGAGTTATTGATCTGAAGTTGGAAACCTCAAAAATTCGGGTTGAAGATGCAATAGCTGCAGAGATAGAAAAGAGATTGAAGGCGATGAATATAGGTACTCAACAGGTTGCTCAAGTCCAACAAGCTCAACCTGTAATCTGTGAAATTTGCCAAGGTCCTCACCAAACTGTATATTGTTTTGCAACTCCTCAACAAATTGAAGAGATCAAGTTCTTGAAGCAGAACAATCCTTATTCTAACACCTATAATCTGGGGTGGAAGAATCATCCAAACTTCTCTTGGAAAGATCAGCAACAACAAGTGCCTCAGAAGGCAGAATGGGAAGTAGCTATTGAGAGACTGGTCGAACAATGTTCTCTATTTCAAGAAGAGACGAGAAACAACCATAGGAACACCACAGCTTCAATCAAAAATCTGGAAGTTCAAGTGGGTCAGATAGCACAACATCTCACTCTACAGGCACAAGGTACCCTTCCGAGCTCAACTGTGAAAAATCCAAAAAACCAAGAGAATATCAATGTTGTCACAACAAGAAGTCATAAAATACCAGAGTCTGAAGAAAAAAAGGAAATAGATGACAACTTGGTAATAGAGGTAGATCTTGAAATAAGAGAGAATGTGAAAGAACCTGAAGTAGTGGTACTACCGGTTAAGCCACTTGAAGAGAAAAATAAAAAGGAGGCTAAACCGGTGATTAAATTACCATTCCCCTCTAGAGTAGCCAAGAAGGATTCAAAAGAGAAGGATTTTGAGAAGTTTGCTGCAATGTTCAAAAAGTTAGAGATTAACTTACCCTTCTTTGAAGCACTGGAGAATATGCCTTTGTACAAGAAATTCATGAAAGAAGTGATTTCTAAAAAGAGACCTGTAGGAGGGGAACCTGAAGTGGTAACTGAAAAGTGTAGTATAGTCTCTCCAGCAAGGAAGATTCCCATCAAGAAGAAAGACCCTGGAGCGGTGGCGATACCATGTACCATCAAGAACAGAATGTTTAAAAAGATACTCATTGATTCTGGTTCTAGTGTGAGTTTAATGCCATTATCTATCTTTAAAAAGCTTGAATTGGGAAAGATAAGTGAAAGTGAGACAAAGTTGAAGTTCGCTGATCACACCATCAAGAAATCATATGGGGTAGCTGAGGACGTACTAGTGGAGGTTGATAAGTTTGTATTCCCTGTTGACTTCCACATCATGGACATTCCTGAAGATGAAGAAACTCCTATCCTTCTTGGGAGACCATTTTTGTTGACAAGTCGTTGCAACTTTGACATTGAGAATTTGATTATTGTTTGTTGACAAGTCAAAAATTAGGAACATTCAAATTTTTGTCACTATTTTTTGTGATCAAACACTAAATCACTTAGGTCTTAATTAAGCATTAAAATTTGATTTAAACTTAATTAAACAATTATTGTTTGTTGACTATTTTTGTGATCAAACACTAAATCACTTAGGTCTTAATTAAGCATTAAAATTTGATTTAAACTTAATTAAGTTGACTTTTGTCAAATTCAAATTGTTTTAAAACAAGCGGTCGCGATTCTTTTCAAAGACAATAAACCATTTCTTTTTGAAACTATTGATTAAATCTTTTTAATTGATCAATTGATTTTCAAAATGATGTGGGGCCTCTCGAATATTAGAGAGTATAAGACCCACTCTTTTTTCTTTTTATACAGTTTTTCTTTGTACAGAAAACTCTTTCAAAACAATAAATCTTCCCAAAAATACCATGGGCCTCCACGTAGGTATAAGTCCCAAGCCCCTTTGTAGATACCTGTTTACATAGCTTTGAATAAACTCAAAAGGGCCTCTCCCCGAGTATGAGTCCCGAGCCCCGTGTATACAAATGGATCATGCTTACAGGTATATTTCCTTCATAAACTCCATTATATACACACACTTTGTCATATATATATATATATATATATATATATATATATATATATATATATATATATAACTGTTCATATTTGTTCATGTACTTGTTCATATTTGTTCGTACTTGTTCATATTTGTGATTGTGTTATATATGCTTGTTCAACTTAGTACAACACTAGGTTCCCCATAGCCTCATATTGGGCTTCGTGCAAAGAATCTCCCTAGTTTAGGTTAGGACATAGAGTATGGTTTCCCGGTGAAATCGCTCTAAGAGCTCAAACCAACTATACCATGCCTCCCCTTGGGCTTTGTACAAACGAGTGACCCTCCCATAGCCTCCTCTTGGGCTTATAATGCAAGGACCCTGGATTGTCCCTCCCATAGCCTCCTCTTGGGCTTACAAGGCAAGGACCCTCGGATAGCCTCCTCTTGGGCTTCGTACAAGGACCCACGGGCTTCTTATAAGCATCCCAAATATCCAAAACAAATACCCTAGGAGATTAGACATTTTTCATCTCTATGATAGGAGTATCTCTTCTATATCATCACAAACAATCAATCAATCAAACTTTTTTGCCACAAGGCTGGCTAATCAATCAAACTTTTGCCACAGGGCTGGCTAATCAATCAAACTTCTTTTTGCCACAAGGCTGGCTAATCAATCAAACCGTTTTTCCACCATACTGGCTGATTAATCAAAGTTTTTGTCACAAGGCTGACTTCATTGAAACTTTTGCCACGAGGCTGGCTGATTAATCAAAACTTTTCGTCACAAGGCTGACTTCATTGAAAGTTTTTGCCACAAGGCTGGTTAAACAACAAAAACATCTTTATCATTCTAAGCACCATAAGTGGCATGGCCCAGGGCTTATAATGAAAAGATTTTCAAACACAAATCAAACTGATGTATGTGATGATATAGATTAGATACATCGAGCATTTAGATGACATTTGTCTATTTTCCTTTGCTTCCACTAGCATAAGTGGGAACTACGATTGCTCTGACTTTCTCAACATCCCTTTGAGAATACGTAGGCACAAGGTCGTATCCTTGGCGAGCAAAACAAAATAAAACAAAAAAAAACCATTCAAACCTTAGCACCCGTAGACCCCGAGCTACAGATGCTCTGATTCCCTCTAAGGGATATGTATGCAGAGGATCGCGATGATCTTTGCGAGCATAATCAAACAAACACCTTAGGTACCACCTATCTCACAAGAACCTCCATCATAACAAGAATGGAATAAACAAAACAAAGAAACCTATAGAGTACTATAGATACGTTGGGTGCTAATACCTTCCCTTCGTATAACCAACCCTCTTACCCAAGATCTCTCCCCACTTTTAAGGTTATTGCAGCTTTTTTCCTTTTCCTCTTTTGGAAACAATAAAAAGTTTGGTCGGTACAAAGAAAAATCATTTTTTGAGCACTCGAGCCCAAAGAAGGCATCAGGTGTCTCATCCCGAAAAAAGAATAACGATTTTTCCCCGCGACAGAAAAATGGCGACTTCACTGGGGACCATCTTTTTATTGTTTCCAAAGAAAGGGTTATTTCTATTTGTTTTGTTTTTATTTTGTTCTTGTTTGGTTCTTTGGTTCTGTTACTTGCGTGGTTCTGTTATAAGTGATACATTATGGACAAATCCTAACCCGGATTAAGTACACATAAGAATTAGGTGGAGGGTATAGTCATATGCAGGCGCACGTGAGAATCCTTCCGCTCAGTGGAGGTTCCTTGTTTGTAATATATGTTTAGCAAGTTTAGTTGCGAAGACATTATTGCTTTCATTGAACTGTAGAAGCTGAGTTGGCTGTAAAACCCCAACCCATCCTGGCCTTATTAGGTTGTGGTGCAGAAACTATTCAGGTGAAGACTTGGATTAGTTGTCATGCGGAGAACCACACTCAGACGAGTTTTTCTTGAGAATATTGCTGGCTCATGAGTTTAATTGTGGAAAGTCGGTAATATCCGAAAGAAAGATGTAGACTCTGACGTATCAGTAGGACATGTTTTGCAGGTGATTAACTAGAACTATCCCATGTTTGGTTTTGTGACCTCATGCTCGTGACGCTGGACCTTTGAACCTGTGTGTACCATGTTTGTGTTGCCATGTTTACAGTACCATGTTTGCGTTACCATGTTCGCTTTACCATGTTTGAATATGTGGCATCCATGCATCCATGCATTCATACATCCATAAAAAAATAAAAAAAAAATCTTTTTCCATAAAAACATGATTTTCTCCAAACAATTAGAGAATTTTCTTTGCAAACACTATAGGATTAGGTTATGGAGTGGGTAAAAAGGCATACCAAGAGGTACAGTTTCAAAGAGCCTAATGTGGAAAGACTGAAAGAGTTAGCGTCTTTTGTACAAGATCCTTCTGATTTTAGGAAAAGCCATGGAAAGCTTTTGCCTATCTTGAACACTCATGTTGATGAAGGACTTCTCAAAACTCTGGTTCAGTTTTATGATCCCGTCTACCGGTGTTTTACCTTTCCAGACTATCAGTTGGTACCAACCTTGGAAGAATATGCCAATCTTTTGGGTATTCCTGTGTCTGACAAAATACCTTTCAATGGTTTGGAAGCCATTCCTAAGTCACCAGTCATTGCAACAGGTACCCACTTGAAGAAATCTGAAATAGAGAGTAATTGGACTACCAAAGGAAACCTTCCAGGTTTGCCTTCACAGTTTCTAATAAAGAAAGCCTTTGATTTCATCGAGACTGGTAGCATGATAGCTTTTGAAGCTGTACTAGCCTTGCTCATCTATGGGTTGGTTCTGTTTCCCAATATCGACGACTTTATTGATATCAATGCCATAAAGGTCTTTTTGAATGGAAATCCCGTTCCGACTCTGCTTGGTGACATGTATTTCTCTGTCCATCATAGGAATCACCAAGGTGGTGGAATTATTGTATGTTGTGCACCTCTGTTGTTTAAATGGATTGTTTCACACTTACCTAAGTCTCCCATTCTCACGGAAAACCGAGAAGGTTTACGTTGGTCTCAAAGACTTATGTCTCTTACTAATAATGATATTCAGTGGTATACCTTGGCTCGCTGCGGTACAGAAACCATTGAAAGTTGTGGAGAATTCGCCAACGTACCCCTCATTGGTACACAAGGAGGAATTAACTACAATCCGGTCCTAGCCCGACGACAACTCGGGTATGCAAATTCAACTAAACCCATTGGCCCTACAGTGGAAAGCTACTTCTATCAGGAAGGAAATGATCCTCAAGGGTTGAAAACAAAAATGGTGAAAGCCTGGTACGACATCCGATGGAAAGAAAAAGGTGAGATAAGGAACTGTATCGCTACGAACGCCTACATCTGTTGGGTAAAGAAAAGAGCAAAGGAGTTTCAAATGCCTTATGATTATGAAAAACCCATGTTCCCTGTGGTATCTCAACGACCCAACATTCCCGCTATGGAGGAATACCAAGACACTTTGACCAAGATGAGGATAGAAAAAGACGCTTGGGAAGAAAAGTTTCAAAGAACTGATGTGGAAAATAGAAAGTTGAAGAAAAAAGTGAAAGAACATGAAGAAACTCTCTATTATCAGGATGGATGGCTCATGAACAAAGATGATAAGATCCGTCGGAAAGATGCCGCAATCAGAAGATACATCAAAGAAAGCAAGAAAAAGCTTGAAGGCTCAAAAAGCAACGCTCCGATACCTGACAATTGGAAGAATGTTGTTGACAAGCTGAAGGCTGAAAAGGCCGAATTGAAAGCTTACTATGGGAAATAAATCATGAAGCTCAAGCTGCATAATGCATTTGGTTCTTCGTCTGATGAAGATGCTTAGGATTGTTTAGATTTTTACTTATCATTTGCTTCTGTAAGGAGCTATGCTCCAATGTTGTAACATTTCCCATTATTTCAATAAAAGAATAGTTTGTGTTCAAATATTTGCAAGGAAATAATCTTTAAAATGTTTGGAAAAATCATAAATTTCTTTTTGCATACATCATTCTGCATATCGAGTCTGTTGTATAGAGTCTTATCTTTTGGATCTTTCTCCAATAGATCGTCAAGCTGTCGCGTCTCAAAGTTTCTCGACCGCGCTCGCAATCAGATCACAGATACAATACTCGTTCGAATAGAAGAAGAGTAATGGAACACTCTGAACAAGAGAATATTGAGCTTCCTGGTACAGTGACCACCCTTCAGGAAAAATTGGAAAGTCTCACTACTCTGGTTGACTCCTTAATGGCCGCACAGAATCAGCCGCCGCCACCCAACAGTCAAGCAACAGTAACATCTGAAGTCACTACTCCAGTTTCTACAGTTGCATTCGGTATTCCATCTTTCTCCATGCCAGAAGGTTGGGGCCCGCCTTTCAGCTTTGGTACAGGTTTCCGTCATAATTTCTCTGGGGTTCAAACAGCTACAACTGAAGCGCCTGCTGCACAAGGTTCAGCATTTATTCCACATTCAGGGGTAACTTTTTCCCAGATTACTATGGCACTTTCTCAACCCACTATGACAGTTCCGACCCCTACAGTTCACACTGTTCCTTATGATGGCAGTGAGATTTATCATGATCAAGGTGATAGCACAAATCAGCGTAATCTTGTGGAAGATCTCCAAGAACAGTTCAACAAGATTCAATTGGAAGTCAAAGCTATTCGTGGCAAAGATTTGTTTGGAAAGAATGCCCAGGAGCTATGTTTAGTTCCCAGTGTACAAATACCTACTAAATTCAAGGTCCCTGACTTTGAGAAGTACAAAGGTAGTTCTTGTCCACAAAGTCATCTCGTAATGTATGCCAGAAAGATGTCTACTTATGCAGATAATCATCAGTTGCTTATCCATTAATTTCAAGACAGTTTGACTGGTGCCGCACTGAAGTGGTACACAGGTTTGGATAGCACCAATATTCGGACTTTCAATGACCTAGGTGAGGCCTTTGTTCGACAATACAAGTATAACTCGGATATGGCTCCAGACAGAGACCAGCTTCGATCCATGGCTCAGAAAGACCATGAAGCTTTCAAAGAATATGCCCAACGATGGAGAGAAACTGCTGCTCAGATTAATCCACCGTTAAAAGAGAAAGAGATGACAAAGATCTTCTTGAATACTCTAGGTCCGTTTTATTATGAACGCATGATTGCTAGTGCTCCAAGTGATTTCACCGAAATGGTAAACATGGGGATGCGTCTAGAAGAAGGAGTCCGAACCGGAAGTCTGACTAAAGAAGGTGGATCTTCAAGTGGAACCAAAAAGATCGGAAGTGGTTTCCCAAAGAAGAAAGAACAAAGTGTTGACATGGTGTCCCAAGGGAAGCCAAGAGCAAATGTCAATCGTCAACAACAGATTTCTGCTATTGCGCCAGTCGTTAATACAACACCAAATCCGGGATTTACCCCGCAGTTTCAACAACAACAGCCTCGACAACAGGCTCAGCAGTTCAACAATAATCAGAATCGTGTTTAAAGAGCTCCACAGTTTGATCCGATTCAAATGACCTACACAGAATTGTACCCTGCTTTGATTGAAAAAGGTCTCGTTCAAACTAGAGCACCACCACCAGTACCTGAGAAACTTCCATGGTGGTACAAAGCTGAGGTCTCATGCCCTTATCATCAAGGAGCACCTGGCCATGATCTTGAGCATTGCATAGCTTTGAAATATGAAGTTCAGAGGTTGGTTAGATCTAATCTCCTCTCTTTCAGAAATCTGAATCCAAATGTGCAAGCAAATCCACTGCCCAATCATGGAGGACATGTTGTAAACATGGTATATGGATGTCCTGGTCCATACCGAGTCTATAATATCAATTACTCAAGAGCAGATTTGGTACAAATGCATGCCACTCTCTGTCGAGGGCCGAGTTTTCGCCAGCATCAATATGGTTCTTGTAGCATATGTTGTGTAGATCCACACGGATGTTCGATTGTGAGAAGAGATCTCCAATTTCTGTTGGATAATGGTACTATTCAGATCTACAGAAATAGGGATGAATATGAAGTTAACATGATAGGATGTTATCCGCATGAGCTTTTAGTCTCAGATATCAACTCGGAAATGCCTAAAGTTAACGTCATCGTTCCTCATTTCAACATGCCTGGGCGCATGGAAGTTACTTACAACAAGCCAAAGGTTCCCGTTGCTCCTTTGATCATTTGTCTACCTGGACCTGTTCCTTATGACTCTGACAAGGCAGTTCCATACAATTACAATGCAACAATGATAAAAAATGGACAAGAAGTTCCTTTACCTACTCTTTCATCCGTTGTAAACATCGCTGATGTGAGTCGAGTAACAAGAAGTGGACGTGTGTATACTCCACTACCTTCAAAGCAGCCTGTTGCTCCTGCAACCGGGCAAAATCCTGTCAATACACCAGTAGGGAATCCCGAGGAAACTCCTGTCAGTAATACAAACACTGATGTTGGTCAGTCCAGTGGAACCAATGTCAATCCAGACATTGATGAAATTTTGAAGCTTATCAAAAGAAGTGAATACAAGATTGTGGATCAGCTTATGCAGACTCCTTCAAAGATCTCAATACTTTCATTGCTTTTAAACTCTGAAGCCCACAGGGAAGTCCTGATGAAGGTCTTGGATCAAGCTTTTGTAGATCATGATGTGACTGTTGATCACTTTGATGGGATAATAGCTAGCATAACAGCTTGTAACAATTTAAGCTTCTGTGATGAAGAACTCCCCGAGGAGGGAAGAAATCACAATCTTGCTCTGAACATTTCTATGAACTGTCAGTCAGACTCTTTGTCCAACGTGTTGGTAGACACCGGGTCTTCCTTGAATGTGATGCCAAAGACAACTCTTGCTCGCTTGTCTTACCAAGGAATGCCTATGAAGTTCAGTGGTGTAGTAGTCAAAGCATTTGATGGATCGCGAAAATCTGTTATCGGCGAAGTCAACCTTCCCATGACAATTGGTCCACATACATTTCAAATCACCTTCCAGGTCATGGACATTCAAGCTGCTTATAGCTGTCTGTTAGGACGACCATGGATCCATGAAGCAGGGGCAGTAACGTCTACGCTCCATCAAAAGTTAAAGTTTGTAACAAATGGAAAATTGGTAACAATAAGTGGGGAACAAGCCTTGATGGTGAGCCATTTATCCAATTTCTCTTTCATCAGTGCTGATGATGTGGAAGGAACTCAGTTCCAAGGTCTCTCTTTAGAAGACGAATCTTCCAAGAAGAAAGCATCAATCTCTTCTTACAAAGAGGCTGTAAAAATAGTAAAAGATGGAACTACCACTGGCTGGGGGCAAGTTGTGATCCCTACCAAGAATGAAACCAGAGCAGGTCTCGGATGTTCACCAACATTCTCAAACTGCACCAAGAAGGATGAAACCCTTCGTCCGATCAAAGAAACATTCATTTGTGGGGGATTCCTTAACCCAATTCCTCAAGAGGTTAATGTCCTTATCGAAGAATGCATTGAAGAAGGTCTACCTGATCCTGAAGAAGAATGGAAATGTTATCTCAATGACTCGGGATATATATCTCAGGAAGAACCATATCCTCCTTCGGAGAAACCCAAAGGCAAAGAAACTGAGCCTGTTCCTGCAGAGATCTGGGACACCTTGGGACAACCAAGTGGAAAATTTGATTATATGGTGAAATACACTGCACCTGAAAGTTCAAAGATTGCGATTGAAGATATCCAACCAACTGGATGGGGAGATTCCTTTGAATATAATAGTCAACCAGAAGAGGCTTATCAGCCCTGTCAATTTTCTCAGCAGCCTGAAATTACTGAAGATTTCGGATTTAATGCATCTACCAAGGTTTATAATCCTGAAGATGGTTATTATCACATAAATGCCATTTTTGAAGATGAAGGGGAAGATGGCCCCGCAACTGACTCAGAAAGTGTCGCTGACAATGAGTCTCTTCATCCTGAAGACTGGGAAGAACACCCTGAAAATTCTGAAGATTGTGATTCGTCTTATGCTCTTCAAGAAGTAGAAGAAGACCGTTTCAACTCTACAAAGAACAAAGGTGACAAACCAGGACCTTCAAATCCTGCTCGACCAGCAGTCAATGTCAATACTGAAGATAATTCTGAGGAGAATTTTCCTGAATACATAATACACAGAGGAGTTCGTTGCTACTGGAAAGCTGTTGACGTTCCGAACGTTGTTCGCCGCTCAAAGTAATCACTTCGCTGTTATTTTGACCTCCTGCCTTGCCCAAAGCAGAGAGATGTTTTATAGGGCTTTGCTTTTAAATGTTCCGCCCAAATAACTTTGTGTATAGGGCTTTGTTTTAAAAGTTTCCCTCTTTGTCCTGCCCAAGACAAATGAGTTTGTGTTTAGGGCTTTGTTTCAAAGATGAATCATAAATAAAGCGTCATTTTGAATTCCCTACATTATATGTTTTATTTTTGCTTTTTTCTGGAAATGGTAATCCTAAAAAACCAAAAAAAAAATAAATAAAAAAAAAACTTTTCAAAAAAAATCTGCATACACTCTTGCATTCATAAAATTTTCTGAAATAAATATAAATCACATGTGCAGATTTACTATTGATAAACCCATTGAATGCAATAAACCTATGCCCTCTCCCAACTTTGAGTTTCCTGTGTTCGAAGCCGAAGAAGAGGAAGAAGAGGAGATCCCGGATGAGATCTCTCGATTACTTAAGCACGAGGAAAGAGCCATTCTGCCTCACAAAGAGCCTCTAGAAAAGATCAACTTGGGTTCTGAAGAAGACAAAAAAGAAGTGACCATTGGATCGCTGCTTGATGCTGATGTCAAGAGTAAGTTGACAGACCTTCTCAAAGAATATGTTGACGTTTTGCCTGGTCCTACCAAGACATGCCTGGGTTGGATACCAATATTGTTCAGCATTACTTGCCATTGAAGTCAGAATGTCCACCAGTTAAGCAGAAATTGCGAAGGACTCACCCTGATATGGCTAATAAGATCAAAGTGGAAGTTCAAAAGCAACTCGACGCAGGTTTTCTTGTCACCTCTGAGTATCCTCAATGGTTAGCCAACATAGTGCCAGTTCCGAAGAAAGATGGCAAAGCCAGAATGTGTGTTGACTACCGTGACTTGAACAAGGCCAGTCCAAAAGATGACTTTCCATTACCACATATCGACATGCTGGTTGATAACACCGCTAAGTTCAACGTCTTTTCCTTCATGGACGGGTTCTCCGGTTATAATCAGATTAAGATGGCTCCTGAAGACATGGAGAAGACATCTTTCATCACCCCATGGGGTACCTTTTGCTACAAAGTGATGCCGTTTGGATTAAAGAATGCAGGTGCAACTTACCAAAGGGCGATGACTACTCTCTTTCATGACATGATGCATAAAGAAATTGAAGTTTATGTGGACGACATGATAGCCAAGTCCAGCACAGAAGAAGAACATATTGAATACCTTTTGAAGTTGTTTCAACGACTAAGGAAATATCAGCTTCGCTTGAATCCTAACAAATGTACTTTTGGGGTTAGATCTGGAAAACTCTTGGGTTTCATTGTCAACCAAAGAGGTATTGAAGTAGATCCCGACAAAGTCAGAGCTATTCAAGAGATGCCTGCACCAAAAACTAAAAAGCAAGTAAGAGGATTTCTTGGACGATTGAATTATATCTCCAGATTCATCTCTCAAATGACTACTACTTGTGGGCCAATTTTCAAGCTTCTCCGCAAAGATCAAGGGGTTGTATGGACTGAAGATTGCCATAAAGCGTTCGACAGTATCAAAGAGTACCTGTTAGAACCACCAATATTGATTCCTCCAGTTGAAGGAAGACCATTAATCATGTACCTTATTGTGTTGGAAGAATCCATGGGTTGTATGCTTGGACAACAAGATGAAACCGGTAAGAAGGAACATGCCATCTATTACTTGAGTAAGAAATTCACAGACTGTGAGTCTCGTTACTCCATGCTCGAAAAAACATGTTGTGCTTTGGCTTGGGCTTCAAAACGGCTCCGCCAGTACATGATCAACAATACTACTTGGTTAATCTCCAGAATGGATCCGATCAAGTACGTCTTTGAAAAGCCTGCCTTAACAGGAAGGATTGCCCGATGGCAAATGCTGTTATCCGAATATGACATTGAATACCGTGCTCAAAAAGCGGTCAAAGGAAGCATTCTCGCCGATCATTTGGCGCATCAACCAATTAGTGAATATCAATCTCTCAAGTTTGACTTTCCTGACGAAGATGTCATGTACTTAAAGATGAAAGATTGTGACGAACCATTACCCGAAGAAGGTCCTGAGCCTGGATCAAGATGGGGCTAATTTTCGATGGAGCAGTAAACGCTTTTGGCAATGGAATTGGGGCAATCATCATCACTCCCAAGGGTACTCATATCCCGTTCTCCGCCAGATTGCTATTTGATTGCACCAACAACATCGCAGAATATGAAGCTTGTATCATGGGTCTCGAAGAAGCCATTGACTTAAGGATCAAGATCCTCGACATATATGGAGATTCAGCCCTCATGATCAACCAAATCAAAGACAAATGGGAAACTTACCACCCTGGCTTGATTCCATACAGAGATTATGCAAGACGTCTGTTGACTTTCTTCAACAAGGTTGAATTGCATCATATACCTCGAGATCAGAATCGAATGGCAGATGCCTTGGCTACTCTATCTTCCATGTTCAAAGTCAATCATTGGAATGATATGCCTAAAGTCAGAATTATGCGCCTTGAAAGGCCCGCCTATGTGTTTGCAACTGAAGCAGTCATCGATGATAAACCGTGGTTCCACGATATCAAACGCTTCCTTCAAACTCAAGAGTACCCGCTTGGGGCATCAAACAAAGATAAGAAAACTCTAAGGAGACTTTCTGGTAGTTTCTTCCTGAATGGAGATGTGCTATACAAAAGAAATTTCGACATGGTTTTGCTCAGATGCGTGGACAAACACGAAGCAGACATGTTAATGCATGAAGTGCATGAAGGGTCCTTTGGAACTCATTCAAATGGGCATGCAATGTCCAAAAAGATCTTAAGAGCAGGATACTATTGGTTGACAATGGAATCTGACTGTTACAAACACGTGAAGAGATGTCACAAGTGCCAGATATACGCAGATAAGATTCATGTGCCACCGACTCTACTCAACCTTCTCTCATCTCCGTGGCCTTTCTCCATGTGGGGTATCGACATGATTGGAATGATCGAACCAAAAGCTTCAAACGGTCATCGTTTCATCTTGGTAGCTATTGATTACTTCACCAAATGGGTCGAAGCAGCATCTTACGCCAATGTTACAAGACAAGTGGTTGTGAGGTTTATCAAGAATAACATCATTTGCCGATATGGTGTTCCCAGCAAGATTATTACTGACAATGGTTCAAACTTGAACAATAAGATGATGAAAGAATTGTGTGAGGAATTCAAGATTGAGCATCATAACTCTTCTCCTTACAGACCAAAAATGAACGGTGCCGTCGAAGCCGCCAACAAGAACATTAAGAAGATCGTCCAGAAAATGGTTGTCACTTACAAAGACTGGCATGAAATGCTGCCATTTGCTTTACATGGGTACCGTACTTCAGTGCGTACTTCAACAGGGGCAACTCCCTTTTCTCTAGTATACGGCATGGAAGTTGTGCTCCCCGTAGAAGTGGAAATCCCATCAATGAGAGTCCTCATGGAGACTAAGTTATCAGAGGCTGAATGGTGTCAAAGCAGATACGATCAGTTGAATTTAATCGAAGAAAAACGTATGACTGCTCTATGCCATGGACAGTTATACCAAGCAAGGATGAAACAAGCTTTCAACAAAAAGGTTCGACCTCGTGAATTTCAAGAAGGTGACCTCGTGCTTAAAAAGATCTTGTCTTTTCAACCAGATTCTAGGGGCAAATGGTCTCCTAATTACGAAGGCCCGTATGTTGTCAAAAGAGCATTTTCTGGTGGCGCCATGACTCTTACAACCATGGATGGTGATGAACTCCCACATCCTGTGAATGCTGATGCAGTCAAGAAATACTTTGTCTAAAAAAGAACAAAAGAACAGCTCGGTAAGTCGAAAACCCGCAAAGGGCGACTTAGGCAAAAATGAGCGTCTCGGTGGACTGAAAACCCGAAAGGGCGGTCCAGGCAAAAATTAGAGACAATAAACAGAAAAAATTCATCCTGGTAGATTGAAAACCTGAAAGGGCAATCTAGGCAAAAATTAGGGATTTATGACAAAGTAACTGCATCAGTACGTACTTCGTCACCTGAGGAGTCTTTTTCATCCAAGGATCTTCAATCAAATCACCACCAATCAGAAGCGACAAGCACAGTTGGAACTCAAAGTTGTTAGGGGGAATAGTGGTTATTGCTTTCAATGTAGCCTTTTCCGCATAATTACCATCTCCAACTTTTGTAAATACTCCATGGAATCACGCCTTTAGCTGATTTCCATCCTATTAAATAAATTTGAGCCTTGTGCCAATTTGTTTGCAATCTCTAATTTCTTTTAGCTTGCAAAATGACGCTTTAATTGTGTTATTCGTTTTTGAAAGAGAAAAAAGAAAAAAAAAACAAAAAAAAAGTTTTAAATGAATTTACTTTCACTTTTTCAAAATAAAAGCGAAATTTTCCTTTGAGATGTGAACAACAGAAGGAACATCAACAGCTATCTCCATAGGATGAATCAAAGATTATGATAGGAAAAGCTCTTCTATCCCCAGTAAAGAAGGTCTTTTATCCCCAGTGACGAAGATTTTCCATCTCTATTGAAGAGGTTCTTCCATCTCAATAAGAAAGGATGCTTGTCTTCCCCAGAGAAGTTGAAAACATGCAACACCATTCATCACCCGTGTTATCTACACCGTGTTGAAGAACATTTGCCAAGTATCTGGTTGTATTGTGACGTCGGTCCCTCTCCAGTATACTTCTTTGTCTGTCAGTATTGTTAGCATTCATGACATTCATCATTCATACATATTTGCATCATTTATGCATCATTGCATTTTTCAAATGTTTGCTTCAAAATCACTTGTACAGGATGTATCTATCCAAAAAAAAAAGAGAAAAAAAAAAGAAAAAGAAAAAAGAAACAGGTATGGGCGTGTCATCTCTCCAGTAGGTTGTCACCCATAAGCAGAAATAACATCTTCTTTCTCCAGTTCTCCACTGAGATCATTCCTCGTGGAAGAAGGTTGCTTTAGTTTCTCCTCTCAAAATGAAGGAGAAAATCCCCAGTTGAGTTCATTCCTCATTGGGTACAAAGTATTGTTTGACTGTTTCTTTCCAATTCATTCATGGATAGAACCTTGTCTTTACCAGAGATTCAAATTCCGATTCCTCAAATAGAGTCGTGAAAAATAGAACCATAAGCAATAGCCTCATCATCTGAGCAGCTTATGTTTCTTCCAAAAGATTTTTCCTCTAAAGGAAATCAATCATGAAGACCATTTGACAATCAGGGCCTTATTACTGTTCACAAGGTTGAATAACTAGTAATTTCCCCTAAGCAAAGTCTCCAGGATCATTTTATCACTCGGCTGATAATTGATCATGTCTTCAAAACCACTATCACGAGGCTGGTAGTCGGAAACCTTTTTGTTCTGGTTATATTATTTAACATGTCTATCACCATGCTGATAGTCGGTAATATTAACCGAACCTTTGAAGCTATTTTTTACCTTGTCAAGTCTATCACAATGCTGGTAGTCGGTAATATAGTTTCATACCTTTCATCTTCGCATTATTAAACAAGTCTATCCCCATGTTGATAGTCGATAATGTCGATAGGTAAGCTTTTCTTACAAAGCTATCATTCCCCGGCGAAGCATACACTTGCTTTCCCGAAGAAAAAACGGATTCTCTTCCTAAAACGGATTGAGACATCCTTCCCAATCTCTTGTCCTCAGTGGAGTCAGTTCTTGATAAAGATATCCTTGCATCATTCGCAATTTTGGTATCTTAGGTCCAAAATTCGCGTCTTCTGATATTTAAGTCTCTTCCACCCTATCAAAACAAAGATTTTCAATCTTCATGTCTCAGGTTGAAGAAACTTAAATAAGGGCATCTGTCATACCCCAATTTTTGACCTAAGATACCACCTCATATCATTTGCATATGCATCATTTGCATCTCTAACAAATTGCATAGCTTGTGTTTGTTACTTGTGCTCAGCATGGTTTAAACAAGAGATCACTCATCAGTGCAAGAAACAGTCAATTAGGGTTTTGTTCTCCCTTCATCTCAAATGAATCATCTTCATCTACAATCAATATTTGGTCCTCAGATTATTCATTTCAACAAGCTCAAAGGCTCTGAATCAACCAGATTAGGGTTTTGACTGAAGATAGCATACTCCTGACTTTTGCTCAGAGTTTGACCTAATGACTTGGGACATGACCTCAAGATCCCAAGTACATCATTTTTACCTAATCCATTGGCTCAAGACATCTCCTACACAAGGATTGATCAACAGTGAAATTTCAAATCATCAGATTAGAGTTTTGAACTACCAGGGACTGAAATCAGGGATCACATTTGGGAAACCCTAAAAATCCCCAGGAAGTCAATCAAAGGTTTCAATCATCTTCAAATAATCCCTATGACAACATACAATGGAAATTGTATCTCAATTCAAGACCTACAGTCATCAATTTCATCTGGTCGACAATTAGGGTTTTTGACCTAATTCACTGAACCACTGACTTTTTAATCAGGACATGGTGCCACAACTCAAACCATGGCTCAATATCCTCTAATTCTTCAATGTGATCCATTCATACCATTCATTTGGTGAGGATAGCCTGTTTCATTTGAAATCTCCAGAAACGCGATTCGTCTGAAAAAGTCCATTGTACAAGATCACCATTGACTTTTGGAGAATTTTGGTCAACCATGACTTTTGAAGTTTTGAATCATCAATATATGATATATGAAGTAATTTGATCAAGAAAAATCAAGAAAATCAATCAAGAATCAAAAAGTCAAAAGTTTGACTTTTCATACTTAGAAAAATTTCTAAGTTGTTTTTCATGGTTTTTTCCAAACTTTGGAAGGGAATTTCTCAAAATTTCACCTACAAACTGAAAAAAACTTCCAACATGAAAGTTGTAGATTTTGATCCAATAAACAACTTTTACACATATAATTTTTTTCCATAAGATCAACCATTTAAGAGATATGGAGCTTCAAAGTTGGAACTTTATGAAAATTTCACTTAAAATCTCATTTTCTTCAAAGTTCATGGATCTTTTTCACCCACTTCCTTAAAGGTCTTGAAGAAACTTTCAACTAGGGTTTTGAAGTGTGTAATATGAGCTTTCCAAAATGTCCAAGAGCATGAAAAAACATGGAGCATAGCTATGGTTTTGAATTTTGTCATTAGAGGTCCTTATGCATGAAATTATAAGCCATTTTTACCAAAGTTATGCACTATTCTACTAAATGATCCAAGTAATGATGCATAGATGCAATAATTGGTAGATATTTTCTGATTTGAGATCAGAATGGAAGAGGATACGAAGCTTGGCCAAAATAACCATGGTTTAGTTACTTTAACCATTTGCATTAAATGTAAAGATTCCACTTTATCTCCAAATGCCAAATCACCAAAGAAGAAGCAAGTTGCAAAGCTCTGCATTCAGAACTTATGGCCTATAAATAGAGATCATTTCCACTCTTCAATTCACACCAAAATCTCACAATTATAGGTTTTCTCTCTTCTTTCTTGAATTGCAAGTTTCATGAGTTTCAAAGAGGAGAAAGTGCAAGTTCCATCCCTTGCAAGTTCTGAGCAAAATGATGTTTCTCACAACTTCTAAACATCATATATGGTGTGTTTGATCCATCCATACACCCCAAAAACACCTAAAACTCAAAATCACTACCTCACTTTCCAAATATGCATAAGATGAGACTTATCATGCCAATTTTCATTCAGGCTCAATTCTGTCCAAACTATCACTTCTAACATCATCCATATATCACATATGAACTATCCAATCCATCACATATAGCTAATAACCTCAGAATCATCAAATTCGATTCACTCTTGAAGCTTATGCAGATCGGGTACCATGGCCATGCCCAGATGAATTCAGATGGTTCCAAGCATCAAGACACCTTCCATAAGGTCCATTGAAGCTATCCAGATCATCAAACAACTTCTGTAACACCTCCAAGCAAGAATTCGATTCTCAGGTGTGCCGTTTTTAAGGTAAGTGCTCATGAACTTCAAACTCATACTTGCACGCATCATAAATGAAATGTGAGCATACCATCTTGTTTCTGCACCTATGAGGATCATTAACCCTCAATCAATTGCTATTTATCTTGCACATACACGATTTCATGATCAATCTCAGAATTAGGGTTCTTCGTGTTCATCAGAAAATTGACCCCCTTAGAGTGAAAATAAATGAATTATGAGGGCACCATCATGTTCCTCGTGAAAAACCGAGTGAGGTAGACCCTTTGATTGATCAAAACAACACAGTTTTGAAGAATTTTGAAAATCAGTTGAAGGTGTGTTCTTGGCGCCAGTTTTGGTTTGGAAAATTCAAATATTTGTTTAAAAATATAATGTGTTGAACGCGTATCATAAACAAGCTGCACGCGCAGCTTAGTTGGTTGTTGTTTTGAGTGGTGAACCTTAGGGCGTGGGTTCAAACCCTGGCAGGACCAAACCTTATTTTTTTACACTATTTTTCTTCATTTTCTTCACAACTTCATCATTTAATTTAACCAATCAAATCAACTTATTTTTTCTTCATTTATTAAACACTTCTTATTTAATATACATATTTTGACAATATAAAAAAAAATCACAAAAAAAGATTTATTTAATATGTTTTTAATTAGGTTTAAAATGATACATTTTTAAGTGTTTTTCAATACTTTAAATATTGTTTTTCATTTAATTTTCAAACCTAATCTTGTTTTTAAATAATATTGTTTTTAAATATTGTTTTACATTTTTAAGCATTAAAATTTGATTTAAACTTAATTAAGTTGACTTTTGTCAAATTCAAATTGTTTTAAAACAAGCGATCGCGATTCTTTTCAAAGACAATAAACCATTTCTTTTTGAAACTATTGATTAAATCTTTTTAATTGATCAATTCGTTTTCAAAACGATGTGGGGCCTCTCGAATATTAGAGAGTATAAGACCCACTCTTTTTTCTTTTTATACAGTTTTTCTTTGTACAGAAAACTCTTTCAAAACAATACTCTTCAAACCGTTTTCAAAACAACAAACGACGCATTTTTTTTAACAAAACAATCAACCATGTTTTATAAAATAAAACATGGGCCTCCACATAGGTATAAGTCTCATTCCCGTACATGAAATTAGGTATTTCATTGTACACCTTTTTGTACATACACATTTTTGTACATACCTTGATCATTTGATTTTTAACTTTGAACAACAAATCAAAATGAAGATTTCCTTTAAATCTTCCCAAAAATACCATGGGCCTCCACGTAGGTATAAGTCCCAAGCCCCTTTGTAAATACCTGTTTACATAGCTTTGAATAAACTCAAAAGGGCCTCTCCCCGAGTATGAGTCCCGAGCACCGTGTATACAAATGGATCATGCTTACAGGTATATTTCCTTCATAAACTCCATTATATACACACACTTTGTCATATATATATATATATATATATATATATATATATATATATATATTTATTTATTTATATAACTGTTCATATTTGTTCATGTACTTGTTCATATTTGTTCGTACTTGTTCATATTTGTGATTGTGTTATATATGCTTGTTCAACTTAGTACAACACTAGGTTCCCCATAGCCTCCTATTGGGCTTCGTGCAAAGAATCTCCCTAGTTTAGGTTAGGACATAGAGTATGGTTTCCCGGTGAAATCGCTCTAAGAGCTCAAACCAACTATACCATGCCTCCCCTTGGGCTTTGTACAAACGAGTGACCCTCCCATAGCCTCCTCTTGGGCTTATAATGCAAGGACCCTGGATTGTCCCTCCCATAGCCTCCTCTTGGGCTAACAATGAAAGGACCCTCGGATAGCCTCCTCTTGGGCTTCGTACAAGGACCCACGGGCGTCTTATAAGCATCCCAAATATCCAAAACAAATACCCTAGGAGACTAGACATTTTTCATCTCTATGATAGGAGTATCTCTTCTATATCATCACAAACAATCAATCAATCAAACTTTTTTGCCACAAGGCTGGCTAATCAACCAAACTTTTGCCACAAGGCTGGCTAATCAATCAAACTTCTTTTTGCCACAAGGCTGGCTAATCAATCAAACCGTTTTGCCACCATACTGGCTGATTAATCAAAGTTTTTGTCACAAGGCTGACTTCATTTAAACTTTTGCCACGAGGCTGGCTGATTAATCAAAACTTTTCGTCACAAGGCTGACTTCATTGAAAGTTTTTACCACAAGGCTGGTTAAACAACAAAAACATCTTTATCATTCTAAGCACCATAAGTGGCATGGCCCAGGGCTTATAATGAAAAGATTTTCAAACACAAATCAAACAGATGTATGTGATGATATAGATTAGATACATCGAGCATTTAGATGACATTTGTCTATTTTCCTTTGCTTCCACTAGCATAAGTGGGAACTACGATTGCTCTGACTTTCTCAACATCCCTTTGAGAATACGTAGGCACAAGGTCGTATCCTTGGCGAGCAAAACAAAACAAAACAAAAAAAAACCATTCAAACCTTAGCACCCGTAGACCCCGACCTACAGATGCTCTAATTCCCTCTAAGGGATATGTATGCAGAGGATCGCGATGATCTTTGCGAGCATAATCAAACAAACACCTTAGGTCCCACCTATCTCACAAGAACCTCCACCATAACAAGAATGGAATAAACAAAACAAAGAAACCTATAGAGTACTATAGATACGTTGGGTGCTAATACTTTCCCTTCGTATAACCAACCCTCTTACCCGAGATCTCTCCCCACTTTTAAGGTTATTGCAGCTTTTTTCCTTTTCCTCTTTTGGAAACAATAAAAAGTTTGGTCGGTACAAAGAAAAATCATTTTTTGAGCACTCAAGCCCAAAGAAGGCATCAGGTGTCTCATCCCGAAAAAAGAATAACGATTTTTCCCCGCGACAGGTTGGTTATACGAAGGGAAGGTATTAGCACCCAACGTATCTATAGTACTCTATAGGTTTCTTTGTTTTGTTTTCATTCCATGTTATTGAGGGGTTCTTGTGAAATAGGTGGGACCTAAGGTGTTGGTTTGATTATGCTCGCAAAGATCATCGCGATCCTCTGCATACATATCCCTTAGAGGGAATCAGAGCATCTGTAGCTCGGGGTCTACGGGTGCTAAGGTTTGAATGGTTTTTTTTGTTTTGTTTTGCTCGCCAAGGATATGACCTTGTGCCTACGTATTCTCAAAGGGATGTTGAGAAAGTCAGAGCAATCGTAGTTCCCACTTATGCTAGTGGAAGCAAAGGAAAATAGACAAATGTCATCTAAATGCTCGATGTATCTACTATATATCATCTTATACATCTGTTTGATTTTTGTTTGAAAATCCTTTCATTATAAGCCATGGGCTGTGCCACTTATGGCGCTTAGAATGATAAAGATGTTTTTGTTGTTTAACCAGCCTTGTGGCAAAACCTTTCAATGAAGTCAGCCTTGTGACAAAAAGTTTTGATTAACCAGCCAGCCTTGTGGCAAAAGTTTCAATGAAGTCAGCCTTGTGACAAAAACTTTGATTAATCAGCCAGTACGGTGGCAAAACGGTTTGATTGATTAGCCAGCCTTGTGGCAAAAAAGTTAAGTTGATTGATTGTTTGTGATGATATAGAAGAGATACTCCTATCATAGAGATGAAAAATGTCTAATCTCCTAGGGTATTTGATTTGGATATTTGGGATGCTTATAAGAAGCCCGTGGGTCCTTGTACGAAGCCCAAGAGGAGGCTATCCGAGGGTCCTTGCATTGTAAGCCCAAGAGGAGGCTATGGGAGGGACAATCCGGGGTCCTTGCATTATAAGCCCAAGAGGAGGCTATGGGAGGGTCACTCGTTTGTACAAAGCCCAAGGGGAGGCATGGTATAGTTGATTTGAGCTCTTAGAGCGATTTCACCGGGAAACCATACTTTATGTCCTAACCTAAACTAGGGAGATTCTTTGCACGAAGCCCAATAGGAGGCTATGGGGAACCTAGTGTTGTACTAAGTTGAACAAGTATATATAACACAATCACAAGTATGAACAAGTACGAACAAATATGAACAAGTACATGAACAGATATGAACAGTTATACATATATGACAAAGTGTGTGTATATAATGGAGTTTATGAAGGAAATATACCTATAAGCATGATCCATTTGTATACACAGGGGCTCGGGACTCATACTCGGGGAGAGGCCCATTGAGTTTATTCAACAGCTATGTAAACATGTATTTACAAAAGGGCTTGGGACTTATACCTACATGGAGGCCCATGGTATTTTTGGGAAGATTTAAAGAAAACCTTCATTTTTGATTAGTTATTCAAGGTTAAAAAACAAATTGATCGAGATATGTACAAAAAGTGTATGTACTGAAAGGTGTATGTACAATGAAATACCTAATTTCATGTACGGGAATGGGACTTATACCTATGTGGAGGCCCATGTTTTATTTTATAAAACATGGTTGATTGTTTTGTTAAAGAACGCGAGGTTTCGTCGTTTTGAAAATAGTTTGAAGATTTGTTTTGAAAAAAAAGTTTATTTGTTTTGAACAAAAGGACTGTATAAAAAGAAAAAGGAGTGGGTCTTATACTCTCTAATATTCGAGAGGCCCCACATCGTTTTGAAAATCAATTGATCAATTAAAAAGATTTAATCAATAGTTTCCTTTGAAAATCAAAAAGAAATGGTTTATCGTTTTTGAAAAGAATCGTGATCGCTTGTTTTAAAATGGTTTGAATTTGAAAGAAAACAACTTAATTAATATAAAAACAAATATTTTGCTTAGTTAAGACCTAAGTGACTAAGGTTTGATCACAAAAAATATTTACAAGTGATTAGGTTAAAAATTAAATGAAAAAACAATATTTAAAGTATTTAAAAACACTTAAAATGCCTCATTTTAAACCTAATTAAAACATATTAAATAAATCTTTTTTTTGTGATTTTTTTTGATATTGTCAAAATATGTATATTAAATAAGAAGTGTTTAAAAAAATGAAGAAAAAATAAGTTGATTTGATTGGTTAAATTAAATGATGAAGTTGTGAAGAAAAATGAAGAAAAATAGTGTCAAAAAAAATAAGGTTTGGTCCTGCCAGGGTTTGAACCCACGCCCTAAGGTTCACTACTCAAAACAACAACCAACTGAGCTGCACGTGCAGCTTGTTTATGATACGCGTTCAACACATTATATTTTAAAACAATTATTTGAATTCTTTGAACGAAAATCTGGCGCCAAGAACACACCTTAACTGAAATTCAAAAATCTTCAAAACTGTATTGTTTTGATCGATCAAAGAGTCTATCTCACTCGGTTTTTCACGAGGAACATGATGGTGCCCTCATAATTCATTTATTTTTGCTCTAAGGTGGTCAATTTTGTGATTAACACGAAGAACCCTAATTCCGAGATTGATCATGAAATCGTGTATAATTGATGAATTGTGAAATTGATTGAGGGTTAATGATCAGTGATAGTGCAGAAACAAGATGGTATGTTCATTTTTCATTTATGATGCATGTATGATGGAGTTTGAAGTTCATGAGCACTTACCTCAAAAACGGCCAAACTGGAAATTGAAATCGTGCTTGGAGGTGTTACAGATGCTTTGTGATGATCTGGATAGCTTCAATGATGATTATGGAAGGTGTCTGGATGTCTGGAACTAGCTGAATTCATCTGAGTATGGCCATGGCACCCGATCTGCAGTTGCTTCAAGTATGAATCGAATTTGAAGATGGAGGTGTTTTAGATCATGTATGATGGTTGGGATAGTTCATATATGGTATATGGATGGTGTTAGAAGTGATAGTTTGGACAGATATGAGCCTGAATAAAAATTGGCATGATAAGTCTCATGTTATGCATATTTGGAAAGTGAGGTAGTGATTTTGAGTTTTAGGTGTTTTTGGGGTGTATGGATGGATCAAACACACCATATATGATGTTTAGAAGTTGTGAGAAACATCATTTTGCTCAGAACTTGCAAGGGATGGAACTTGCACTTTCTCCTCTTTGAAACTCATGAAACTTGCAATTCAAGAAAGAAGAGAGAAAACCTATAATTGTGAGGTTTTGGTGTGAATTGAAGAGTGGAAATGACCTCTATTTATAGGCCATGAGTTCTGAATGCAGAGCTTTGCAACTTGCTTCTTCTTTGGTGATTTGGCATTTGGAGATAAAGTGGAATCTTTACATTTAATGCAAATGGTTAAAGTAACTAAACCATGGTTATTTTGGCCAAGCTTCTTATCCTCTTCCATTCTGATATCAAATCAGAAAATATCTCTCAATTATTGCATTGGTGTGTCATCACTTGGATTATAGGCCATTTGGTTCATAACTTAGTGAAATTGGTTTGAAATTTCAAGTGAAAAGTTCACTAATGTCAAAATTCAAAACCATGGCTACACTCCATATTTTTTCATGCTCTTGGACATTTTGGAAAGCTCATGTTACACACTTCAAAACCCTAGTTGAAAGTTTCTTCAAGACCCTTAAGGAAATGGGTGAAAAAGATCCATGAACTTTGAAGAAAATGAGATTTTAAGTGAAGTTTTCAAAAAGTACCAACTTTGAAGCTCCATATCTCTTAAATGGTTGATCTTATGGAAACAAATTATATGTGTCAAAGTTGTTTATTGGATCAAAATCTACAACTTTCATGTTGGAAGTTTTTTTCAGTTTGTAGGTGAAATTTTGAGAAATTCCCTTCCAAAGTTTGGAAAAAACCATGAAAAACACTTAGAAATTTTTCTAAGTATGAAAAGTCAAACTTTTGACTTTTTGATTCTTGATTGATTTTTTTGATTTTTCTTGATCAAATGACTTCATATATCATATATTGATGATTCAAAACTTCAAAAGTCAAGGTTGACCAAAATTCCCCAAAAGTCAATGGTGATCTTGTACAGTTGACTTTTTCAGACGAATCGCGTTTCTGGAGATTTCAAATGAAACAGGCTATCCTCACCAAATGAATGGTATGAATGGATCACATTTAAGCATTAGAGTATATTGAGCCATGGTTTGATTTTTGGCACCATGTCCTGATTAAAAAGTCAGTGGTTCAGTGAATTAGGTCAAAAACCCTAATTGTCGACCTGATGAAATTGATGACTGTGGATCTTGAATTGAGATGTAATTTCCATTGGATGTTGTCATAGGGATTATTTGAAGATGATTGAAACCTTTGATTGACTTCCTGGGGATTTTTAGGGTTTCCCAAATGTGATCCCTGATTTCAGTCCCTGATAGTTCAAAACCCTAATCTGATGATTTGAAATTTCACTGTTGATCAATCCTTGTGTAGGAGATGTTATGAGCCAATGGATTAAGTCAAAATGATGTACTTGGGGTCTTGAGGTCATGTCCCAAGCCATTGAGCAAAAGTCAGGAGTATGCTATCTTCAGTCAAAACCCTAATCTGTTTGGTTCAGAGCCTTTGAGCTTGTTGAAATGAATCTCTGAGGACCAAATGTTTATTGTTGATGAAGATAATTCATTTGAGATGAAGGGAGAACAAAACCCTAATTGATTGTTACTTGTACTGATGAGTGATTTCTTGATTAAACCCTGCTGAGTCACAAGTAGCAAACACAAACTATGCAATTTGTTAGAGATGCAAATGATGCATATGCAAATGATATGAAGTGGTATCTTAGGTCAAAAATTGGGGTATGACAGGACCTTGTTGAAGACCAACTCATAACACTCGAGCATGCGAAAACAGAAAATCAACTTGCTGATAATTTTACAAAGGGTTTGGATGCAGTTCAGTTTGAAAATTAAGAAGCAAATTGGGCGTCTGTGTGTGTGAAGAATTATAGCAATTATCGACTGGGCTGCAGTCAAGAACTGAAGAGAAAGAACAAAGATCAAAACATTGTCTCTCTCCCAATGAGACTAGTGTGCAACTTTAGTGAGGATTCAGATATCTTGTTACCATCAAGGGTATCCGTTTGATCCAGGAATTTCAGTGTAACTCGCTAGTGTTGGCACAAGATTTGTTTAGCATTATTAATTATATGCTAATGTTTGTGTGTGGTTTCTCTTTGTTGGTTACTTCTTACCTTTTCTTTGTCCTATTATGGCTAAAAAGGGGGAGTAATATTGTACGATTTTACACTAACCACTAACCACTGAAGGAGGGGGAGAGAGAAATTTATTTATTTTCTCTAGTGTGTTGCTGATGAGTTGTTGCTATTGAGGGGGAGTGTTATGATTCTCCTTAATAGGTGTGAAGAGAAGCTGGATTGGCATGTGTGTAGAGATGTCAAACAAAATGTCTTGATATCATACTGATTGGTTGGGAATTGCCTATCTCAACTAATATGTGCAGATTCAACTGACTACTAACATGTCTTGCATGTTCATTCTTCTGCTGCATCTCTGATTGTAAAATTTCTGATGCGTATTCTCAACACGGCTGAGAATTACTTTTGTGTTTGATTTATTTTTAAACATTAGGTTGTTAAGTTGTTTTAGCCAAAATAAGCCAAAGGGGGAGATTGTTAATTCTCTGTGTTATGACTGGAATTATGTTAGGTAAAAATAACTTATAGGAACATGTTGAACAAGATGTTCTATTCACTTCAACTAAAGAAGATATGTCGAGAATGATGTCCTATGCAGGGTCCATTTGACATCGTGTCTGTTAGGTTACATCTAGATCTATTGAAGTTGGTTTTATGTATAGGTGGAGAATATTTTGGAATATTATGTAGTCCTATGTGGCGTTTGATTTAGGGATAAGAGATTGCCTCTGTTTTCAAGATATTTGATTGGTTTCTAAATATGGAGAATATTTCGTGAACTAATGATTGAAGCCTTATCTTCATGGAGAAGACTGTGGAGTATTTTCTTGAATGCCCTGCTGCGATTTGAGGCCCAAGTCTAGTCCAGAAGATTGTTTTAAATAGCAAGCTTTTATACCCCAAAATTTGCCCGCATCTTCTTTCAAGAAATCTTCAATCTAAAAATTAAGAGTTTCATATAATCTTGGATTTTCATATCCTGATTTATGAATACTTGGTTTTTAGAATTTTTCTTATACGGTATTTTGGCTCGCTGTTGGATTTATTCTTACGCAAACGCCAGTTACTGTTTATTACTTCACACACGCTATTTATTTGATATTTATTTACAGATAAATAGTACTGACGCAATTGGTACATAACTAAATCTTTTGCAGGCGCATAGTCCGGGGATTCAGACTGTACTGGTAACAAGTAAATTATTATTATCTTTTGTTTCCCACTATTTTTTGTACTATATTCCATTATTTTCAAAAATCTTTTCCTTTCTTTTCAAATCTCTTTCTTTAAAAAATCAAATCCTAACTTTATTCTATACATCTCTCTTTTTCCAACACTATCATACACTTTCTCTCAAATCCTGCTTCCACTCAAATTTTCCTTTTGTACGGAATCACTTCATTCCCCAACGTCTCTATCCTTCTTTTAATTCTATAAATACCTCTCATTTTTTTCATAAAATCTCACATCAAATTCTAACTCATCTCTCAAATTTCCACTTCATATTCATTCTCTCTTCTTCCCCGGCAAAATGGCGAAGCGGATGGAAATGTGTTTTCTTATGGTCATCACTGTCGTGGTGGTAATCATGTCCTTCTTCTGTCTGCATAGTCCTGAAAAATATGGACCTGGGATGTTTACGCTCCCAATCATCTACATGTTATTATTTGTAGCTTGGGTTATTAATCGTCATTCTTAAAGTTTGTCGTGTCTTTTATTTTTTAATAACGTACCGTTCACTCGTCGTACTATTCATTATAGTATGTAATATTTGTACTGTTAGTATTAAATGTCGTACTATCTGTCGTACTGTTGCTTAATTATTAAAATAATATTTTGTATGTTTTCTGCCAGTTAAATATCTATTTTTCTATGCATTAAATGTTTTTCAGGGTTATTATCGGTAATTTTGCTCGCATACACTATATACTATTTATTTATTATGTCTGTGTTTTTCTAACAACTCATGTAAATAAATCTTTATCATTAACACAAAACAAAAACAACAAAAATATTAACTTTGACTCTTGAATTTTCACCTTAACTGCTACATTAATACCTGAACGGTCAGTAGACAGTCAAAACCGCTGATAGTGCAATTCTCCGTGTTTTGTACCATCAATAAAATCAATCTTTTTCATTTCAAAATTCCAATATTTTTGTTCTAGAAGTCTTCTGAATATCACATGATTAGCAGAGACTCAGCACTGCATAAAAATCAGGTACACTTAACTGTCTCCTACACAAACGGTCCCTAACTAGGGTTTCTTGTTTTTTTCAGGATAACGAGTTTTTGAGACCTCAAATGGATTTCATGGACCTCCATATATCTCAAAGTACCACCATACAAATTTTCAAACTTCAATTCACTCAGACGCACAGTCAGCAGCTCAAACAGTCAACAGACGACCCGTTTGACCAAAAAAGTCAACAGACAGTCAAAAATGAAATATTTTGTCAACATCCATATTTTGTCAAAAGATTCATCATTTGATCATTGGTTGATCATAATTCATAAAGGAAAGATCAAACATCAACAAAACCCTAAGTTTCAAAATTAGGGTTTCCGCCTAAAAAGTCAATTGAACTTTGACTGGTCATAACTCTCTCATCCTTCATCCAAAAAATTCAAACCAAAGCTCCTTTTGAAGGAAACTCAAATATATTTCAAATGCAATTGGTCCCATGGTCATTAGATTCACCATTTGAAAAATATGAACCAAGACATTACAGGTCATTTTCAAAGTCAACAAGTACAAGACATTGGTTAGAGAACTCTTTGAGGTTTCCAAAAAGTACAAGAACTCCTTCATATGATAAAAATTGATGGATTTATGCCTTGTTGAAGTTGGCCATTTTTTGGGAAAATGCATGAAATCAACATTGATCAAACATGTTTTTTTTCCAAAAGGGGCCAAGTTTTCATGATCCAAACATCTTTCCCATAATGTGAAGGGCCTCCCACGACCAAGCCAAGGCCCATAGCATTTTTGTTTCTTTTTTGATTTAATTTTATCACATTTAAAGTTAAAGTGAAAAAGAAATGATGCAAGATTCTTATCCAAGGCTTTGTCGCTTGCATGAGTCATCAAGATAACTTATTTTCTACAACAAAAGGAAGTACAAAGGAGGCTAAGAGCAGGAGAAGTGAAGAAGAGCAAGCTTTAGTCAAAAATTCAAAGATTTTTAATATTTAAAAATCAAAGTTTCAACAAAGCAATCAATGCTTCTTGGCTTAGATTTTAAGCACTTCTTAGCTTATAAATGAAGTGGTATGCTTCAACAATGTAACACACACGAAAATTCGCAAGAGCATAGCAAAGAAACTCACAAAAATTCTCAAAAAATACCAAAACTTTGTAATTTTCATTTTGTGGTTTCCAACCATAATCAATAAAAAAACAAACACTTCCAATCATCTTCTAAAGTAATATAGAGTAAGAATAAACTCTTTGTATGGTCCCATGAGAGTCATAACACATGTAGGGCGTTTTCCATGAACATACACATATAACTTTCGTTTTCGTATGCATGCTTGATTAAAATGAAAACTAACCACATGCATGGACTCATGGCATGATATAGAGTAGATTTGAGTGATCACATGCAAGCTTTAACGTGGTTTTGAAGCTCCACCATTTTTGAGCTTCAAACATGTGAAGCTTTCGTTCTCCATGATACAAGCTCCAAATGGCAAAACTAATGACGCTATCATGTTTAGAAGGGTCCATTTAGGTGATCTGGGTGGCCCTTGTTCTTTTTTATTTTAATTTTGTAGGTCGTTCAAAAGATTGAAGATTTGGAAGCAAAATCCGCAGGAAAATCCGCAGATAAGTTTGCAGGAAATTCCGCAGGCACCAAGGAAGAAGATGATGAATAGTAAGGTGGAAATTTTGACCAACACGCGTGGCCATTTCGCTCCACCCCATTCACTGGTCAACTACACGTTGGTCCCACATTGGACTCTCAAATTCTGCATGATCACATGTTATTCCTCTATCCACGCGCACCATGCATCCAAAATCTAAGCCATTGGATTAATCTCACAGCACATCCAACGCATCAGAATACACCCCCATATCATAGACCTCATTTAATTACCACACAGGATTACTATTAATATATTTTTCTATTTTTATTTTAATTTCTTTGCAAAATTAATTTAAATAGTTTCAAAAAATCAAAAAAATATAATAAAAATATTTTTAGGCTTCTAAAATAATCTATTATTTTTTGACATAAAATATTTTATTTTTTCTTAAATATTAAAATATTTTATATAATTAATTAGTATATATTTATATATTTGCTTTTTAATTATTTTAACCAATCAAAAATCATAAAAAAAAATTTTCTTTATATTAAATATAGTTTATATATCATAGACTAATTTTGTACATATTTAGAATATTTTTCTCTTTAAGTTTTAATTATTTATGTAATTATTTGTATAATTATATATTATTTAGCTTAATAGTTTTCAAAAACAACTCAAAAAAATTCCAAAAAAAATTGGTTTTGTTTTAAAATTAATTGACAAACATTTTGAACATATTTCAAACTTAATTTTTAGGTTTAAATTTTATTTCTACCTTTTTCTCATTTTAATTAAATTAATCATGCATTAATTCTAATTAAAATCAATCATACAAAAAATCCAAAAAAAAAATATTTCTTTTATTTTCTTGCAATTTAAATTCATAGATCAAGTGTATAGGTTGTCAAATTCATGTAAATAGCGTAGTTTACATTTCCCGCACAATCGATGTAATAGCGTAGATTTATTTTCCGCATTTTACATTTCCGCATTTTAATTTCTGTATATATAAAACTGTGTGTATGTCAAAGATAAAAATTGAAGCGTTAGGTCACTAACTTCAAAGATAAAATATTTGAATCAAAACACAACCACACTTGCACATGTTAGGGTAATCCCTCTTTTACTCTTTTCAAAATCAAAAATCAAATTCTATTGTTTCAAATGCAAAGTCGAACTTTCGTTTACATCCGGTGAAAGGAGAATTTTCTAAAGGAAATAGGAAAAGACCTTATAACTTAGGGTAGACCTCCTAATTGCTTGCTCAAAACAAACAAACAAATGTCTCATATACTGTTGTTTTTCAAAATAAAACTTTCAAAAAAAGACAATACTTGGTATATATCAAAACAAGGATCATTACGAAGTTAACGTTCTTTTTTTCAAAACATTTTTTGAAAGATAAAACACTTTGTATACATCCACACAAGGATCGTTACAAAGTCAATTTACAAAGGTATTTGAAACCACATACAAGCATTTCAAGGCAAGAGAAAAATGATTCAAAATAAGTGAGCTAAGCAATCTAAGAGCCCATGGATACAAAGGGTGCTAACACCTTCCCTTTGTATAACCTACCCCCTTACCCAGAATTTCTTAAAGGTCTTTTTTCTGTTTCTTTTATAAACCTTTCCTTAATTGGATAAAATAAAAGTCGGTGGCGACTCTCTGATTTTCAAAAACACAAAAAGCAGAAAGAGAAGAGTCAGCTCGTGTATCTCTCCACGAGAGGTACGGTAAAAAATCGAGGGCAACAGAACTGGCGACTCTGCTGGGGACTTTTTTTCTAAAAACAAAAAAATGTTTTCAAAAGGGGTTACCTTAGAGTATAGATCACTTCGATGTTTTCAATTGCTTGACTTGATTGCTCTCTTTTCCAAAGGTTTGTGTGGGTATTTTGCTTGTGTGAAAGATTCTAACCCGAATCTCGAAATACCTTAAGTATGTGACAATAGACCAAGGAAACTGTACGGCATGTACCGATACGGTTGATCTGGTAGTCACCGTTAGTGCGATACTTTGGTTTATACTGATGTCCCTTGAAAACAATCAAGGAGTATGTTAGGCTTCCGAAATGTCATTAAACACTAATTTTTCTTAGAACCTTTTAGTAGAACTTGACTTGTGGCATATTAAGTGGCTAGCTTTGAAATTGATCGAAGTTAGTTATCCTCGAGGAATATTTTAATCGGCCGTCCGAGCGCCGTATTGAGATGTTGTCTCCAAGGATCATAGAACCCGAATCCTATTTTAGGACAGGTTTTAACCAACTCAACTTCAGTGGGGAGGGTATCACCTATGAACTTCATGCAAGCCTTTAAACCTAAGGCTATTGTTTGATTTGTTTGTGTTTGCCACATGTTTGACATCATGACATCATAAGCATCATAAGCATATCATTTTCTCACTAATCATTTCAAGGATCGAAGAGTTTACCTTTGTTTTGTTATTACAGGTAATGGCTCCCGCTACCAGAGATTACATCCGAATCAACATCTTAACAACACCATTTGAACTAAAGGACTTAATATCAAAATTTTCCAGGAATGCTCAATTCACCGAAAAGCACGGTTACCTACTCCATTTGGTTACCTCAAAATTTGAAGAAGACATGATACGGGTCCTGTTCCAGTTCTTTGATCCCGAACATCATTGCTTTACATTTCCAAATTACCAATTAGTACACACTTTGGAAGAGTTCTCTGAACTAATTGGATTACCTGTTCGAGATCAATTACCTTTCACTGGTTTAGAAAGGATTCTAAAACCTGAAATCATTGATGCTGCCTTACATTTGCGAAAGTCCGAAATCGAGTCCAATTGGGAAACAAAGAGTGGAATCAAGGGTTTGCTTGCTAAATTCTTAATGGAAAAGGCTTGATTACTACTAAACAACAAAAGTTACCCAGCTTTTGAGGAGGTTGTGGCTCTTTTGATCTATGGGTTGGTTTTATTCCCTAATCCCGACCAGTTCATAAGTGTGCACATTATCAACCTTTTCTTAACCCGTAACCCGGTACCAACCTTGCTGGGAGACATTCTAAATTCTCTACACACTCGTACCATGAAGAAACGAGGAACTCTTATGTGTTGTGTACCACTACTGGCTAGATGGTTTACATTACATCTTCCCTGATCAGTGTTGAGAAATGAACAAAGAATGCAATGGTCTCGCAGGATTATGTCTTTGTCTCATTCAGATATCCGGTGGAACAACTTCTTTCAGAGAGACATTTTTATCATTGACCATTGTGGAGAGTACCCTAATGTGCCACTCCTTGGCATCAAGGGAGGCATCACTTACAATCCCTCTTTAGCTTTACGCCAATTCGGATATGCACGGAGAAACGGTCCTCATGACATGATTATCCGTGGCATTGTGTTTGATTACGAGGATGATTCCCACAGACATCGACGAAGGTTTATACATGCGTGGGGTAGTGTCTATAGAATAGAAAGCAAAACTTTAGGGAAATGGAATTCTATTCCCATGGAACCTTACCTTAGATGGGTGCGTACTCATGCTCAGAAGTTCATCATGCCATATCTCGCTATTCTACCTGTGACTATTGAATCAGAAGTCGAAGGAGACGAACCTCGAGTTATTCTACATCCGGATATGCCTACTGATCTGGAAGAGTTGCAGAAATATTGGGTTCAACTAAAAGAGGAAAGAGACACCTTCAAAGCACACTGTCAACACTATGAGAGGAAATTATTGGAGCTTACCGGACAACTCCAAGAAGAACAGCAGATGAACACATTCCTGGGTGCAAAAAGAAAGCGTCCATGGGAGACCTGAGGGATTCTTCATTTTCTTTATTTCTGTTTTGTAAGTCCGAAAGAGGCAAAGAAAAAAGAAATAAAAAGAAAAAAAAGAAATAAATTGTTTAACTAATAAATGTTTGTTTCTCCTTTGTTTTAACAAATCTAAATTCTAAGATCCTTGAAAACATTGCATATGCATTTCATTCATAAACATTGCATAACAGGTTCACATGACAGATTTCTCATCTCCTCGCTGTTTATTTCAGTTAGAAGAGACGGAATCTGAAACAAGCATCAAGAATCTCGAAGCACAGAACGCCCAAGTTCAAGAAGCAATTCTGGAACTGGCAAAGGGGCAACAAAAACTGAAAGCCCTGATAATCAAGAAGAAAAAGAAGCCCAAAGGGTATGTAGGCTTGATTCACCTGAAAAGGAAGATCAAAATCCTAGTCAAAAGGTCTAAAAAGCCACCGATACCTGAAATAGTCGGTGATGGTGAACAAGAAGACAATCACAGCAACCAGGGTTCTGCCAAAACCTTTCTCTCTTCCAATGAAGAAGATTATCATTCTGGAGACGAACAGGATGATGACAAATACCAACAGTTGGAAGAACGCATGAAAGCTATGGAGATACAAAAAATACCTGGTTTAGATTTCGATGATCTAGGGCTCGTCTCAGCCCTCCAAAGTTCAAAGTTCCTGTCTTTGCAAAATATGATGGAGTTTCTTGCCCAAAACTACATCTGAGGTCCTATGTAAGGAAGATACAACCTCATACAACAAATAACAAATTGTGGATTCACTTCTTCCAAGAAAGTCTGTCGGGTACATAACTCGAGTGGTACTACCAACTGGAAAGTACAAAAGTTCATACCTGGGAAGATTTAGCTGCTGCTTTTTACAAACAGTATCAATACAATGCTGACCTTGCACCAACCCGTACTCAACTAAGGGGCATGTCCATGGCACCAAAAGAAAGTTTTAAAGGGTATGCACAAAAGTGGAGAGATTTGGCTGGAAGGGTTCAACCACCCTTCTCTGATCGCGAGCTGGTCGACATGTTCATGGGCACTTTAACTGGCCCTTTCTATAGTCATTTGCTGGGAAGCTCATCATCGGGTTTCACTGACCTGATATTGACTGGAGAACGTGTCGAAAGCGGCATTCAAAGTGGAAAAATTCAAATAGGCTCTTCCTCTGGTACTACAAAAAGGCCCATCAGTGGGAGAAATGAAGTTAATACGATGCATAGTCTGAAAGGTCGCAAAAATGAGCATCACCAATCTGTAGGGGCAGTTCTGATCTCCACATCTGCACCTCAAAAAGATCAACCGCCAAAATATACGTGTCGACCAGATACATGTAACACCCTGGATTTCCGCTTACCCCGCAGGGCTTCCGGCCTACCAAGCATGTCACCAGCTTAATCAATAATCCCCCCTAGGTCCGCTTACCGGCTGCCTAGGAAATATTGTTTTTGCCTTCCGCGGGAATCGAACCATGTACCTAGGGGTTAAGTACATATTCATAGCAATTCCTGCTACCACTTGACCATATGGTCAATTGGTAGCAGGAATTGCTATGAATATGTACTTAACCCCTAGGTACATGGTTCGATTCCCGCGGAAGGCAAAAACAATATTTCCTAGGCAGCCGGTAAGCGGACCTAGGGGGAATTATTGATTAAGCTGGTGACATGCTTGGTAGGCCGGAAGCCCTGCGGGGTAAGCGGAAATCCAGGGTGTTACATTAAAAATTAGCTCAAGTGGTAGCAGGAATTGCTATGAATATGTACTTAACCCCTAGGTACATGGTTCGATTCCTGCGGGAGGCAAAAAACAATATTTCCTGGGCAGCCGATAAGCGGACCCAGGAGGGATTATTGATTAAGTTGGTGACATGCTTGGTAGGCCGGAAGCCCTGCGGGGTAAGCGGAAATCCAGGGTGTTACAATACACCAAGAAGAAATTTCACCAGAATCAATATGCCAAACTCTCAAGCATTGCAGCATTTGCTAAAAGCAGATCTGATCACATTGAAAGACCCTCCAAAGAATGTCAACACTTCCTCTCCGAGTTATCGCCCTGATGCAACATGTGCGTATCACTCTAACTTTCCAGGACATGATGCAGATCACTGTTGGGCCCTGAAAAATAAAATACAAGACATGATAGATGCTGGGGAAATTGAGTTCGATCCTCCAGAGACTCCAAATGTCATCTCTGCACCTATGCCGAAGCACGACAAAACCGTTAACGCTATCATAGACACTGTTTACATCTATGATGTGAGGGAATTGTCAACTCCGCTCCTTGAAGTCAAAAGAAAGCTAATCCAAGCTGGTTACTTTCCAGGTTGCGACCCTGGTTGCTTTTATTGCGCACATCTACCCAATGGTTGTGAAAATCTGAGAATGGGAATTCAAAAGTGGATGGATCGCCGTATCATTATATTTGAGAGACTCCCTTCTATGGATGATTTATGCGAAGTCTTATCAAACGGGATGGGAATAGAGGACGTCTCAGTGGTTTCCAACATACCGTTGAAAATCCCTACCAAAGCTCCTTTCAAAATTTCTGCTGCACCCAAAGTGGCATCGGTAATCATTACCAGTCCGACTCCGTTTCCATACTCCTTAGAAAAAGTTGTCCCGTGGAGCTATGGCACTAATGTTTATGTCCATGGAGTTAAACAGGATACCTTGACCGAAGAGGCCATGAATTTTACTACTCCAACTGTTGATAATATTGTGGGTACTAGTAAGATTACGAGAAGTGGAAGGATCTTTTCACCCGAAATTTTTCCAAATGTTGCTACTAATCCAGTCCAGGTCCCAGTTCCTAATCGAGATATCAACGCTCGAGGCAGAGAGCCACAAGTTGAACCAGTTCAAATGCCGGTGGAAGTCACTGTTGAAGATACGTCAAAGCAAGAAATGGAGGAAATATTGAAAATCATTTGTAAGAGTGATTACAATATTGTCGAACAACTGGGGCACACTGCTTCAAAAATCTCAATGTTGTCTCTGCTAAAGTATTCAGAAGCTCATGCCAAGGCCCTGATGAGGTTCCTGAAAGCTGCACATGTACCACAAGAGATTTCAGTCGATCAATTTGAAAATTGTGTTGCCAATCTAACAGTGAATAATGGCCTCGGTTTCTCTGATGTTGATCTAACCCCTGTTGGAAAGAATCACAATAAAGCCCTACACATCTCCATTGAATGTAATGGCACCACTCTATCTCATGTGCTGGTAGATAACGGTTCTTCTTTGAACGTGTTACCAAAAACAGTACTGGAAAAGCTTGACTTCGAAGGAATTGTGTTACAACCAAGCGATGTTGTGGTAAGAGCCTTCGACGGGTCAACAAGAACAGTGTACGGAAAGGTGAATCTCCCAATCAGAGTGGGCTCTCAGATCTTTGATTCTACCTTTTACGTAATGGAAATTCACCCAGCATATTCCTGTTTACTAGGACGCCCTTGGATACATGGGGCAAATGCTGTAACTTCTACCCTACATCAGAAGTTGAAGTATCCAGTAAAAGGAAAGATTGTCACAGTTTATGGCGAAGAAGAATATGTGGTTGGCCACCTGAGTAACTCCAAGTATGTTGAGTTGGATGACGAATTCATCAAAACTCCCTGCCAATCTTTTGAGGTGGTCTCTCCAGATGTCTCTACTACCAAGCATATTTCTGCTACTCCAACTACAACTATGGCTTATCTCAAAGATGCCAAAGCTGTGATCGAAAAAGGTGGTTGCACAGTATGGGGACAGCTCCTCGATGTACCTTACAAGTCTGATAGGCTAGGCCTGGGATATGTTAATGGAAATCAAAAGAACGATCAAAGTCCTCGTTCTGGAGGATTAATGTCACATTTCATCAGCCAAGGAGTAAAGGCTATTGAAGACGATGGAGTGTTCTTGAACCATATCATTCAGCCATAACCAAATGAAGTTCCACCCCTTCCCATGGCAGTTTGGGATACATTGGGAGAACCAAGCGGCGGGTATGATTTTCTAGTAAAATATACCGCACCTCAGAGTTCTTTTATTGCTATGGAAGACATTACCCCAACTGGATGGGGTGATCAATTTGAAAATGGCAAAAGTTTCACAAGTTCCATCATTGAGCAATATCAAAGTCCACCTAAAGAAGTTTGGGATACGCTAGGAGAGCCAAGTGGCAAATATGACTTTATGGTGAAATATTCCGCTCCTCCGAGCTCACAAGTCGCCATTGAAGACATTGTCCCAACTGGATGGGATGAACATTGCGAAGACAATTTCACTCCTGAAGAAGCCTGGGAAATACCAAATAACGAGGGTTATTTTCTGTCAGAGTACACCACTCACCAGAATGCACAAGTCTCTATCCAAAACATCATCCCAACTGGATGGGACGGCCTTATCGAATATCTCGCTCAGCCAACAGAGATATCTCAGCCTGGGCTCTCGTATCTAGCAGAGTATATTAATTATCCCGAAAGATCACCAGCTCATTTCCCCACCAAAGAAATCAATGCTGTGGAAAATGAAGAAGACAACTGCAACTGGAGCAGCTGGATACTCCCTGCTCACAACAATGGATTGAACAATTGGGAAGCTGAGGATGTGATCTCCTTTGATCAGGAGTAAATGCAATTTCCTATATTTGTTGTTTATATTGTTCAAAGATAAAAATGGTTCCTGTACTATCGAACCATGAACTTGAAAGCCGTGTGCCTTGCCCAAAGCACACTGGTCCTTTTTATAAGGGTTTGTCATACCATGATCATGTTCATTCAATAAAATCATGGGACGTTTGCATATTCAAATTTTGTGATCCTTTTTCTTTCTTTGCTTTATTCTTTTTTTCAAATAGCTATGTTTTCTCACACACACCCACATAAATAAATGCAGATTCACATTCACTTTGGATCTTGTTGATAACGATTCTGCTATTGCCCGTCATGACTTTGAAAATCCGATCTACCAAACCGAGGACGGAAGTGAGGAAGATTGTGAAGTACCAAGAGAACTTGCAAGGCTGCTAGAACAAGAAGAAAAGACTATACAGCCGCATGAAGAACCAATTGAGGTTATCAACTTGGGCAGTGACGAAGAAAAGAAAGAAGTCGAGATAGGGGCTGATCTAGAAGATAGTGTCAAGCAAAGACTGGTTCAAATGTTGCAAGACTACGTTGAGATATTCGCCTGGTCCTATGAAGATATGCCTGGCCTTGACACGGACATTGTGGTTCATCGCCTGCCGATCAAAGAAGGTAGCACTCTAGTTAAGCAGAAACTGCGGAGGAGTAGGCCCGATATGTCCAAGAAGATCAAAGACGAGGTTGAAAAGCAATTCAATGCCGGTTTTCTGAAAGTTGTGAGTTATCCTCCTTGGATAGCTAACATAGTACCTGTGCCTAAAAAAGACGGGAAAGTCAGAATGTGTGTAGACTACAGAGATCTGAATCGGGCAAGCCCCAAAGATGATTTCCTTTTACCTCACATCGATGTACTGGTTGACAATACTGCACAATGCAAGGTATTCTCCTTCATGGATGGATTCTCAAGGTACAATCAAATCAAGATGGCACCTGAAGACATGGAAAAAACAACCTTCACAACACCATGGGGAACCTTTTGTTACAAAGTAATGCCCTTTGGTTTAAAGAATGCAGGAGCTACATATCAGCGTGCAATGGTAGCTTTGTTCCATGATATGATTCATCAGGAGATAGAGGTTTATGTCGATGATATGATTGCAAAATCCAACACCGAAGAAGAACATCTGGGTCATTTACACAAGCTGTTTGACAGACTCAAGAAATACAGGTTGCGACTGAATCCAAACAAGTGTACCTTTGCAGTAAGATCCGGCAAACTCTTAGGTTTCATCGTCAGCAGCAAAGGTATTGAGGTTGCTCCTTCCAAAGTCAAAGCCATTCAAGAAATTCCTATACCTCGTACCGAGAAACAAGTCAGAGGATTCTTGGGACGTCTAAATTACATCGCCAGATTTATTGCCCATATGACTACTACTTGTGTGCCGATTTTCAAACTGTTGAAGAAAGATCAAGTGGAAAGATGGAATGACAAATTCCAGTTAGCCTTTGATAAGATCAAAGAGTATCTCCAAAAACCGCCAATCTTGTTACCACCTGTGGAAGGAAGACCTCTGATAATGTACCTAACTGTGTTAGAAGACTCAATGGGTGTACTGGGGCAACATGACGAGTCCGGCCGAAAGGAGCATGCAATCTACTATATTAGCAAAAATTTTACCGATTGTGAAACAAGATACTCACTGCTCGAGAAAACTTGTTGTGCCTTAGCATGGGCGGCTCGCCGACTAAGACAATATATGCTAAATCACACCACTTTCTTGATCTCCAAAATGGATCCTATCAAGTATGTGTTCGAAAAACCTCCTCTCTTTGGAAGAATAGCAAGATGGCAAATGATCTTAACAGAATATGACATCCAGTACACTTCACAAAAAGCAATCAAAGGAAGTGTGGTAGCTGATCATCTGGCTCATCAAGCAGTGGATGATTATCAAGCATTGAATTTTGACTTCCCGGATGAAGACATCATGCTAGTCACTGACTACGAGCAACCAGGACCGGAAGAAGGACCCGAGCCAGGACCCCGATGGACTATGGTTTTTGATGGAGTTTCTAATGGCATCGGAGCTGTGATCATTTCTCCTGCAGGGGGTTATACACCTTTTACTGCCAGATTATGCTTCAATTGCACTAACAATATAGTCGAGTATGAAGCATGTATTCTAGGTCTCAAAGCTGCAATCGATCTAAGAATCAAGTTCCTGGAGGTCTACGGAGACTCGGCACTTGTGATTTATCAAGTCAAAGAGGAATCGGACACAAAGCACCCGAATCTAATTCCTTACAAAGAATATGTGCTGAGTTTGATTCCTTACTTTGAAGAAATCACTTTTGAACACATCCCACGTGAAGAAAATCAACTAGCTGATGCCTTAGCTACCATGTCATCCATGTTCAAAGTCAGGTGGGACAATGAAGCACCGATGATCACCATTTACAGACAGGATGAACCAGCCTATTGCAATGCGATCGATGCCGAAGGAACGGAAGAAAAACCATGGTTCCATGAAGTAAAAAGGTATCTCGAAGATCAGGAGTACCCTGAAGGGGCATCCATCAACGACAGAAAGTTTCTAAGAAGATTTGCTGCCAAATTCTTTCTAAGTAATGGAACCCTATACAAACGCAACCATGACTCAACTTTACTTCGTTGTGTAAACAAGAAGAAAGCAGAACAGATTATGGAAGACATACATGAGGGTGCCTTTGGTACTCATTCAAGTGGACATACATTGGCTAAAAAGATCCTAAGAGCATGTTATTACTGGTCTACTATGGAGACAGACTGCCATCATCACTCTAGAACTTGTCACAAATGCCAGATATATGCTGACAAAGTACATGTATCTCTAGTCCCGTTAAACGTCCTGACGGCTCCTTGGCCTTTTGCAATGTGGGGTATTGATATGATTGGAGAAATCAAGCCTACTGCCTCCAACAGACATCGTTTTATCCTGGTCGCTATTGACTACTTCACAAAATGGGTAGAAGCAACTTCATTTGCTTCAGTCACCAAGAATGTTGTGGCCCAGTTTATCAAGCACAATCTCATTTGTCGGTATGGCATCCCTGAAAGGATCATCACAGACAATGGCACAAATTTAAACAACAGAATGATTACTGAACTCTGCATACTGTTCAAGATCAAACATCATAATTCCTCTCCATATCGACCAAACATGAATGGCGCGGTGGAAGCTGCTAACAAGAACATCAAGAAGATCATACAAAAGATGACAGTAACCTACAAAGACTGGCGTGAGATGTTACCTTTTGCTCTTCATGGTTATCGCACATCAGCGCGTACTTCAACAGGGGCAACTCCATTCTCCTTAGTCTATGGTATGGAGGCAGTTCTTCCAATTGAAATTCAGATTCCTTCCCTAAGGATTATGAAAGAAGCTAATCTAGACGAAGACGATTGGATTCAGACGCGGTTGGACCAGATAAACTTGATTGATGAGAAGAGGCTCGCAGCTATTTGTCATGGTCAGTTGTACCAAAAGCGTATGATCAAAGCCTTCAACAAAAAAGTCAAAAGTCAAGCATACCAAACCGGTGGCTTGGTTGTCAAATGCAGCATCTTACCACAAGGTGACCCCAGGGGCAAGTGGACTCCCACTTATGAGGGACCATTTGTAATCAAGAAAATATTCTCCGGCGGTGCCATGTTGCTTACCACCATGGATGGCGAGGATTTCCCACACCCTGTGAATGCGGACATAGTCAAAAAGTACTTCGCTTGAAGAAAAGCTCGCTAAGTTGAAAACCTGAAAGGGCAACCTAGGCAAAAAAATAAAAATGAGCGTCTCGGTGGATTGAAAACCTGAAAAGGCGATCCAGGCAAAAGTTAGAGACTAAAAAATAAATAATTATCCCGGTAGGCTGAAAACCTGAAAGGGCAGCCTAGGAAAAAGTTAGGGAATAAAGCGTACAACTATATTCCGTTCAGCCGTTTACTCACTTTCAAGATTCAACACATCAAAGACACCGATCAGTCCAATTACTTTCTTCCAACAAGTGAGGGATGGGATGCTCGAAGAAAGATTGGCAATAGCAGAATTGAAACCTGACTGGATTGTTTTCACATAGCTATTTCTCTTTATATACTTTTCAAAGCTTTATGACAATTTCCTACTACTAGGATTTTTGTCTCCTTGTACTAATCAGCCTATTATGGCTCTTTTTCAAAAATCAATGCAGCTTAGGCTCAAAATCAACATTTTCACTTTTTCTTTTTTGAATACGTAAACGTCCCAATGATAATTTTGAATGAACATGTGCATTTAAATATGATTGATGTTTACCAGGAAAAACAGGAATAACATTCAGGTAATGTCCCAATCATTTGGACATCATCCTGAAACCAACATCAGAAGAAAAATCCCCAACAGAGATGCATTTCTCAGCAAATTCCTCAATAAGATTTTTCTCTCCAAACAAAGTGATTCGAGAAATCTTATTCCCCAGCAGGGGTGTTCCAGATTACTATCCCCAGAAGGTGTGATCTCCACACCAAGACTTGGTCAAATAGTGCATCAGAGGATTATGCATCTTCCTCATTCCCACTTTAAAGGGCATCAAAGTCAGAACTTTCAAATTACTTTTCATCCCCTTGAATTCTATCTCAGATAAGCAGTCCTCTCAGATATAATCAAGCCGAAGATTCATTCTGAAGAGATTTCTCCTTCCAAATCACCTATCAACTCAAAAACATACCAACACAGATCTAAGTCGATACCTCGGACGGTTCCTTAAAGATCTACCATCAAAGATCTAAAGCTGATACCTTGGACGATTCCAGAACGATCTACCATCAAAGATCTAAAGCTGATACCTTGGACGGTTCTAGAACGATCTACCATCAAAGATCTAAAGCTGATACATCAGATGGTTCCACAATGATCAACTTTCAAAATCTAAAACGGAAAAACTTTGGACAGTTCCGTAACGATCATCCTCCTAGACTTAAAGCGGTACCTTGGACGGTTCCGAAACAGTCAACGTAGAGGTTTTTCAAATCCTTCATCAAGATATAATCAATGGATTCATTCTGGTGAACAAACCATCAAATACATTTGCCAGATGGCATTTGAAGGCCCATCTCAGGTAATGTTTCGATCTGCCAACAACATTTCTCAGACAACATTCAAAGACAAATTCCAGCATTACTTCCGGTCAAGGTAAGTGCAAATTTTAAGGGCATCTAAAATATTCAATCATCTTCTACCTTCAGATTTCAAACAATCTCTTCAGGTTTAAGAAGATTGAATAAGGGCAACTGTTATACCCCAAAATTTGCCCGCATCTTTTTTCAATAAATCTTCAATCTAAAAATTAAGAGTTTCATATAATCTAGGATTTTTATATCCTGATTTATGAATACTTGGTTTTTAGAATTTTTCTTATACGGTACTTTGGCTCGTTGTTGAATTTATTCTTACAAAAACGCCAAGTATTGTTTATTACTTCACACACGCTATTTATTTGAGATTTATTTACAGATAAATAGTACTGACGCAATTGGTACAGAGTTAAATCTTTTGCAGGCGCAGAGTCCGGGGGTTTAGACTGTACTGGTAACAAGTAAATTATTATTAATTTTTGTTTCCCACCAATTTTTTTACTATATTCCATTATTTTCAAAATATTTTCCTTTCTTTTCAAATCTCTTTCTTTCAAAAATCAAATCCTAACTTTATTCTATACATCTCTCTTTTTTCCAACACTATCATACACTTTCTTTCAAATCCTACTTCCACTCAAATTTTCCTTTTGTACGGAATCACTTCATTCCCCAACGTCTCTATCCTTCTTTTCATTCTATAAATACCTCTCATTTTTTTCATAAAATCTCACATCAAATTCTAACTCATCTCTCAAATTTCTACTTCAGATTCATTCTCTTTTCTTCCCCGGCAAAATGGCGAAGCGGATGGAAATGTGTTTTCTTATGGTCATCACCATCGTCGTGGTAATCATGTCCTTCTTCTGTCTGCATAGTCCTGAAAAATGTGGACCTGGGATGTTTACGCTCCCAATCATCTACATGTTATTATTTGTAGCTTGGGTTACTAATCGTCATTCTTAAAGTTTGTCGTATCTTTTATTTTTTAATAACGTACCGTTCACTCGTCGTACTGTTCATTATAGTATGTAATATTTGTACTATCAGTATTAAATGTCGTACTATCTGTCATACTGTTGCTTAATTATTAAGATAATATTTTGTGTGTTTTCTGCTAGTTAAATATCTATTTTTCTGTGCAGTAAATGTTTTTCAGGGTTATTATCGGTAATTTTGCTCGCATACAGTATATATTATTTATTTATTATGTCTGTGTTTTTATAACAACTCATGTAAATAAATTTTTATCATTAACACAAAACAAAAACAAAAAAAATATTAACTTTGACTGTTGAATTTTCACCTTAACTGCTACATTAATACCTGAACGGTCAGTAGACAGTCAAAACCGCTGACAGTGCAATTCTCCGTGTTTTGTACCATCAATCAAATCAATCTTTTGCATTTCAAAATTCCAAGATTTTTGTTCTAGAAGTCTTCTGAATATCACATGATTAGCAGAGACTCAGCACTGCACAAAAATCAGGTGCGCTTAACTGTCTCCTACACAAACATTCCCTAACTAGGGTTTCTTGTTTTTTTTGGAGAACAAGTTTTTGAGACCTCAAATGGATTTCATGGACCTCCATATATCTCAAAGTACCACCATACAAATTTTCAAACTTCAATTCACTCAGACGCACAGTCAGCAGCTCAAACAGTCAACAGACGACCCGTTTGACCAAAAAAGTCAACAGACAGTCAAAAATAAATTTTTTTGTCAACATCCATATTTTGTCAAAAGATTCATCATTTGATCATTGGTTGATCATAATTCATAAAGGAAAGATCAAACATCAACAAAACCCTAAGTTTCAAAATTAGGGTTTTCGCCTAAAAAGTCAACTGAACTTTGACTAGTCATAACTCTCTCATCCTTCATCCAAAAAATTCAAACCAAAGCTCATTTTGAAGGAAATTCAAATATATTTCCAATGCAATTGGTCCCATGATCATTAGATTCACCATTTGAAAAATATGAACCAAGACATTACAGGTCATTTTCAAAGTCAACAAGTACAAGACATTGGTTAGAGGACTCTTTGAGGTTTCCAAAAAGTACAAGAACTCCTTCATATGATAAAAATTGATGGATTTATGCCTTGTTGAAGTTGGCCATTTTTTGGGAAAATGCATGAAATCAACATTGATCAAAAATGTTTTTTTTCATGATCCAAACATGTTTCCCATAATGTGAAGGGCCTCCCACGACCAAGCCAAGGCGCATAGCATTTTTGTTCCTTTTTTGATTTAATTTTATCACATTTAAAGTTATAGTGAAAAAGAAATGATGCAAGATTCTTATCCAAGGCTTTGTCTCTTGCATGAGTCATCAAGATAGCTTATTTTCTACAACAAAAGGAAGTACAAAGGAGGCTAAGAGCAAGAGAAGTGAAGAAGAGCAAGCTTTAGTAAAAAATTCAAAGATTTTTAATATTTAAAAATCAAAGTTTCAACAAAGCAATCAATGCTTCTTGGCTTAGATTTTAAGCACTTCTTAGCTTATAAATGAAGTGGTATGCTTCATCAATGTAACACACACGAAAATTGGCAAGAGCATAGCAAAGAAACTCACAAAAATTCTCAAAAAATACCAAAACTTTGTAATTTTCATTTTGTGGTTTCCAACCAATATCAATATAAACAAACACTTCCAATCATCTTCTAAAGTAATATAGAGTACGAATAAACTCTTTGTACGGTCCCATGAGAGTCATAACACATGTAGGGCGTTTTCCATGAACATACACATATAACTTTCGTTTTCGTATGCATGCTTGATTAAAATGAAAACTAACCACTTGCATGGACTCATGGCATGATATAGAGTAGATTTGAGTGATCACATGCAAGCTTTAACGTGGTTTTGAAGCTCCACCATTTTTGAGCTTCAAACATGTGAAGCTTTCGTTCTCCATGATACAAGCTCCAAATGGCAAAACTAACGATGCTATCATGTTTAGAAGGGTCCATTTAGGTGATCTGGGTTGCCCTTGTTCTTTTTTATTTTCATTTTGTAGGTAGTTCAAAAGATTGAAGATTTGGAAGCAAAATCCGCAGGAAATTCGCAAGTAAGTTTGCAGGAAATTCTGCAGGTACCAAGAAAGAAGATGATGAATAGTAAGGTGGAAATTTTGACCAACACGCGTGGCCATTTCGCTCCACCCCATTCGCTGGTCAACTGCACGTGGGTCCCACATTGGACTCTCAAATTATGCATGATCACATGTTATTGCTCTATCCACGCGCACCATGCATCCAAAATCTAAGCCATTGGATTAATCTCACAGCACATTCAACGCATCAGAATACACCCCCATATCATAGACCACATTTAATTACCACACAGGATTACTATTAATATATTTTTCTATTTTTATTTTAATTTCTTTGCAAAATTAATTTAAATAGTTTCAAAAAATCAAAAAAATATAATAAAAATATTTTTAGGCTTCTAAAATAATCTATTATTTTTTGACATAAAGTATTTTATTTTTTCTTAAATATTAAAATATTTTATATAATTAATTAGTATATATTTATATATTTGCTTTTTAATTATTTTAACCAATCAAAAATCATTAAAGAAATTGTTCTTTATATTAAATATAGTTTATATATCATAGACTAATTTTGTACATATTTAGAATATTTTTCTCTTTAAGTTTTAATTATTTATGTAATTATTTGTATAATTATATATTATTTAACTTAATAGTTTTCAAAAACAACTCTAAAAATTCCAAAAAAAATTAGTTTTGTTTTAAAATTAATTGACAAACATTTTGAACATATTTCAAACTTAATTTTTAGGTTTAAATTTTATTTCTACCTTTTTCTCATTTTAATTAAATTAATCATGCATTAATTCTAATTAAAATCAATCATACAAAAAATCCAAAAAAAAATATTTCTTTTATTTTCTTGCAATTTAAATTCATAGATCAAGTGTATAGGTTGTCAAATTCATGTAAATAGCGTAGTTTACATTTCCCGCACAATCGATGTAATAGCGTAGATTTATTTTCCGCATTTTACATTTCCGCATTTTAATTTCTGTATATATAAAACTGCGTGTATGTCAAAGATAAAAATTGAAGCGTTAGGTCACTAACTTCAAAGATAAAATATCTGAATCAAAACACAATCACACTTGCACCTCTTAGGGTAATCCCTCTTTTACTCTTTTCAAAATCAAAAATCAAATTCTATTGTTTCAAATGCAAAGTCGAACTTTCGTTTACATCCGGTGAAAGGGGAATTTTCTAAAGGAAATAGGAAAAGACCTTATAACTTAGGGTAGACCTCCTAATTGCTTGCTCAAAACAAACAAACAAATGTCTCATATACTGTTGTTTTTCAAAATAAAACTTTCAAAAAAAGACAATACTTGGTATATATCCAAACAAGGATCATTACGAAGTTAACGTTCTTTTTTTCAAAACATCTTTTGAAAGATAAAACACTTTGTATTCATCCGCACAGGGATCATTACAAATTCAATTTACAAAGGTATTTGAAACCACATACAAGCATTTCAAGGCAAGAGAAAAATGATTCAAAATAAGTGAGCTAAGCAATCTAAGAGCCCATAGATAACCATGGATACAAAGGGTGCTAACACCTTCCCTTTGTATAACTTACCCCCTTACCCAGAATTTCTTAAAGGTCTTTTTTCTGTTTCTTTTATAAACCTTTCCTTAATTGAATAAAATAAAAGTCTGTGGCGACTCTCTGATTTTCAAAAACACAAAAAGCAGAAGGGGAAGAGTCAGTTCGTGTATCTCTCCGCGAGAGGTACGGTAAAAAACCGAGGGCGACACAAGCATCAAACCTAGTATTTGTGTGGAACTTACATTGTAGTTTTTGTTAGGGTTTGTACAGTCTTATCTGTTGTGAGCCTCTCTAATATCATCTTTATAGAAGAGTTTGGTGTTTTCATTGATTTGTAATTTTTCTGCTCATTCATAAGCTTTTAAGCATTGAGTGACTGTGTTTTGAAAGCGTGTCTTCTAACATTTTGTAATTGATTATCAAGATTGTGATTGAGGGGGTTTGAGGTGGGCCTCATACCTAGGTGAGTCTTAGATAGAAGTATAGCACATGTAGTGATTAGGCGAGAAAGCTGTAAACCGGAGGTTGTTTACGTGTGAACCGAAGGTTTTTCGCATATTACTTCAAATTGATACTATCATAGTGGACTTATCCCTGCTTGATAGCCCCCCAGAGTAGGTATTGTTGATACCAAAATGGGTGAATAATCATGTGTGATATTTAAGTTTATGTACTGCACTTTTATATACCTTGATCAAAGCTTTTAAATAAGATCAAGTATTGTTCTTAGTTAAGGTTCTTGACTAAGTATTTTTTATTGGAAAGTGTAATCTTTCTATTGGGTTCCCTTGGTACAGGGTGTGTGACTGTTGTTCATCACTGCGGTGATTAAAATTTGGATGTCGAGTTCTCATATCTATATGTTGATTTCTATGTTTAAATTGCACTAGGTAGTGATTATGAGATAAGTTGTAAAGTGAGACTATTTAGGCTTTGAACTAGTACTGCTAATAGTATATTTCCTTCATGGCTTGGTAGCCCTCACAATAGGTGTTGTTGCACTGAACTGGGTTAACAATTCCTTGTGTTATTTATCATTCTGCATTTAGTTTTCAGTTTTGATAAGTGTGTTATAAGTCAGCAGATGTTATAACATTTGTCTGAACATTATGTGTTGTTAGAACATCTATCTTGACATCTGTTGTGTAAGTGCTATAATTTCAATTGACATCAGAGCAGGCACCTTGTTCTGTTTATTGGGTGAGCACTAGGTAGAATATTTTCTGGTAATATGGATATAGAAGGAGTATACAACAACTGACCACCTTTGTTGGATGGTTCTAATTATGAGTGGTGGAAAGTCAAAATGGTTGCCTTTCTAAAATCCATGGATAGAAAAGTCTTGAAGGCTATTATGAAAGGATGGGATCATCCCATTATAAAGGACAAAGATGGGAATGTGTCATTAAAATTAGAGGAAGATTTGTCTGATGAGGATGATAGACTAGCTCTTGGAAATTCCAAAGCTATGAATACTTTATTTAATGGAGTATACAAGAATGTTTTCAAATTAATTAATACATGTACTATAGCTAAAGATGCTTGGGAAATCCTCAAAATAACTAATGAAGGTACATCAAAAGTTGAGATGTCTAAACTTCAACTTTTAACCTCCATATTTGAGAACCTAAAGATGAATGATGATCAAAGCATTCAGGACTTTCATATGAATATTCTTGAAATTGCAAATATATCTAGTGCCTTGGGAGGAAATATGTCTGAAGCAAAACTTGTCAGAAAAATTCTCAGGTATTTAACTAAGAGGTTTGACATGAAGGTAACTTCCATTGAAGAAGCTCAAGACATTAACAACATGAGAGTTGATGAAATTATTGGGTCACTTCACACCTTTGAAATGATAATAAGTGACAGAACTGAGAAGGAGAAAGAGAATAGCTTTAGAACTTCCGAAACTAAAAATGAAAAAAATCAATATGACATGAACACTGATGAAGGATTGTCAATCGCTATTGTACTTTTAGGGAATGATCTCAATCAACTATTAAATAAATTAAAGACTAGACCAAATGTCTAAAACATCATAAGGGGCAATACTGATCAAGGAAGAGTTTTCACAACATATAATCCTCTAAAAAATAATAGAAAAGTTAAAAAAAAAGTTAAAGCCCTAACAAGGAGGTATGAATCTTATTAAGACTCTTATAATAAAGACCTATCTAATTAAGAGTTAGCTATCTGCTACAAAGATTTTTGTGATAAAACTGAACAAGTTTGCAAGATAAGTGAAACATAGAAGAAGGACTTGACTCAACTTCAAGAGGAAAAAGAAAAACTCCAAGCCACAAATAATGAGATTTAAGATATGGTAAATCTTCTATCTTCCAAACTTGAAAGCATAGCTAGTAAATCTGGAATTTTAGATAAAGTTTCTCAAACTGAAAAAAGAGGAAGAAATTCATTGGTATAAGTTTTAACTACCAGTCCTTTATTAATTCATGTGTGGCAAAAGATACCTTTATTAAAAAGATGGATTTATCAACAATGTCAGACCAAATGTTCCAACATCCTTTTGCTAGAATTAAGTCCAGATTATGGAAGTGTCATTTCTATAGAAAGTATGGTCATATCAAACCCTTTTGCTTCAGATCTTATGGCTTTCCAAGACACTCCCATCATCACAAAGATAATCATAATAGAAATTGGCAAAGATGGAAAGTAAAGAGTTCTATCATTGGTCCTATGATCGATGCCTCTTCCAAAACCCCTTCTGAGGTTGTCGTCTGCCTACTCACATGCTCAACAATTAAAAATGAGGAATAAAAAGGGATAGACAGACTTTGCTCCAATTAAAAGTGGGATGGAATCCACACCTTGCTCCAATTCTACAATTCTTCTCTTTGTTGCTTCACGTTCCCTGACTACCACTTGGTTCCTACCTTGGAAGTGTATTCTGCTTTCCTAGACATCTCTATTAAGGATAAGATACCCTATTATGGCACTGTCATACCCCAAAATTTTCCCATACTATTTCTCCTACTGAAATTCAAATCAATACACAAAGCTCTAAGACACACAAGAAAGAAGCATGTAGTCTCTCTCCTAAACAACAACCTCTGAATTAGGGTTTCTGATCTAATCAAGGAGTCTGAACTTCCGACACCTCGAGTGGACTACATGGCCTCTCATATGATTCAAAGTACCCTCATGCCAATTGTCATACCCCAAAATTTTCCCTCCATGTTCCATTCACAATGGTTCAGAGTTCAAGATTCAATGCCAAAGCTTTGCACAAACAATCCCCAAGATCCACAGTCAACTGATTCAAACCTGAAGGTCAACTGCAATCAAAGCATGATTCAAATTATGATCATTGGCCAAACATCAAGTATAGAGGTGCATAACCATCATTTGATCAAAGACTGATCATGATTCCATTAATAGATACTCAGATATGAACAAATGCAAAAAAGGTTCAAATTAGGGTTTCTTAGGAGAAAGTCAACCCAACTTTGACTGGGCATAACTTTCACATGGAACATCAAAAATTCCCCACTCAAAGCCTATTTTGAAGGAAATTGGATTCCCTACAACTTTGTCTCTCACAAGCCAGGGCTAGAAATGATTCATTTGAGAGATACAATGCAAAAGATTACAGGTCATTTTCAGGCATCCTTCAAAAGCAGTTTTTTCCCAAAGAGGATATGATCAAGATAAAAGCTCCAAATGAAAAATATATTCCAAAGTGGCTTATAGAGGACCTCTTGAGGTTTCCAAAAAGTCTTAGAACTCCCTCATAGCTTAAAAATTGAGTGAGATATGATTGATCAAAGTTGGGTGATCTTTGGAGGCAAAAGGTGAAAAAAGAAGGTTCAAATTGAGAAACTTTGCAAATGGGCCTATGGTTTTTTGATGCAATCTCGGTTAATGAGTCATTAGCATGCCTAAAACTATATGCCACTAAAATTAAACATTTATTTGATTTTTACATGATTTTTATTTTATTTAAAATGATTTAATTAGTGAGAAAATCAAGTATTTTGTTAAAAAGGTGCATATGGATTGATTTCAATCAACATTAATGACTAAATTATAGTACAATTTCGTGGCAATTGGATTGAGAAAGATTAACACAAAATAAGGGCAAAAATAGCAAGTTGAGATTCAGAATAAAATCCAATTTTCAAAGAATGCAAGATTTGATTCAAGTGAGTATTTGTGGAGTTTTTCTAACCTAATTCACTCACTATAAATAAGGGAGAGTGTGCACACGAATAGGGGTTCAGAAATTGGGAGAAAGAGGCACATTCAAGAACACGAAAATCCTTCACAAAACTTGAATTCGGTTTCAAGTAATTAGGGTGTTTTAACAAGATTCAAAGGTTGCAATAGCTTGCTCGTGGCATTTTGAAGGTGAGGGGATACTAGCATAGCATCAACAACCCCAGAATTATCTCCGATTTGTCAAAGTAAGTCGTTCTGGAACTTGATTCAATTGGCATGGTGTGTGCATATTTATGATGTTTTGATTGTGTGCTAAGCTTTGCATGAATGCTATGAACGTTTCCTGAAAGATAATTTGATTTCTGGGCGCGTTTGGGGTGGCTCACCATTGTTGACCGTGTGAAGCTGTTAGGGTTTGAATTGGGGCTTTTCGCTAGGGGTAAAATTAGGTTACAATAATGGTGTGAATGAGTTCGCATGTTTCAGACGAAGGGTTTGGATAGGTCGCGAACAATTTATGTGCATGTATATGGTAATCATTATTTTCCAGGTGCGTGTAGCTACGGAAAGAATCATAGCAAATTCATGGCTGATTTTGCAGGGTTTTTGCAGGTGGGTTGGGGACGATGATGCGTTGTCATCAAGTGATTCGTGCATTTGAATTGCGCGCGCGTTGTTTTCATGCGTGGTTATGTTCTTTTCATATTGTTATGGGTGCGTGTTACAAACAAATAAGTTAGTTAGTTGGAGTGGTTAGAGAGCGCGTATGGGAGTGGAGGGTCATAGGTTCGAACCCTCCCTCCAACATTATTTTTTCTGAAAACATTGTTTCTTGATTCAGTGCATGCGCATTTAGTTAGCTTACCATGCACCCTCCCAATCTGAACCACATGATCATTACCCACATAGATCTAACGCACTCAGGGCCTAATGCCTATACCTTGCACCCTCAATTGCAACCACACTGAACCCTAATCCTATTAGCTTAAATAATTTTAATTATTTATTTTGTTTTAATTAAAATACCTTTTAATATATATTAATTGTATAATAATTATTTTTTATAAATAAATTACTATATGATATTTATATTAAAATGTTAATTTGTTGTTCGTGCCGATTAAATCGATTAATCGATATGGGCAATAATAATTTTAATTAAAATATTATTTAATTAAAATGCAATTAATTTCTATTCGGTTAAATGGTTCCGACTATCTTATTAGTCGCGATGATTAACCTTTCTATTTTCCACACTTCAATTCATTATTCTTTTTAATCGAATCAATCGATTGCGAGGGGTAATGATTCAAACTAATTATTAAAAATTTATAAAAAAATATCCTAACTCGTTATCAGTAATAATCAAATCAATTGATTAAAATTGGTAACGATACAACTTCGAATCTGTTAACCATGGTAATTGAATCAATCGATTATTGCGGTTAATAGTGCATACTAAAACCAGGGTTGTACGCCCAAATCCTAAAACACTTCTCAAGACCTTTCAAAACCACAATACTAAACTATGGATTTTCATCCTCATCAATTAGACAATTCGAAAACGCTTTTCAAAGCACAAACAATTTCAAACACCTTCAATTCTAATCCTAAGGCGTACAACCCTTCCCCGAACTACGTAGACTCTGATCCTCCCTAAGGAGGTACGTAGGCACTTGGCAACAAGGCGAGTCCCCCTCTTCCAAACTCTAATCATGTTCAAATAATTAGCCTTTAACTCTATTTACAGTCTGTCATCTTTCTTTATGTTTTGCCATAACCCTTATCTTTGCAATGTTAACCTTTAGGAAAGGGTTGAGGGTTCCTAACACCTTCCCTCGACCTGAATATAGTATCTTACCCTGATCTCTTAACTGCACGAGGTTTCCTATTCGCCTTGGTAGAATAGGTGGCGACTCTAATCTTTAATTTTTAGGGCAGGTTGCTACACCAATTTTCAAGCTCCGATTCAAAAGATTGTTCATTCAGTGGCCCAAACAATCAATAGACGACTGGTTAACCTAAAAGTCAAACTACGGTCAAACCACAGTCAAAACTTCTGATTTTTGGTCAACATCCTCATTATGAAGTATCATCCATTATTTGATCAAAGGTTGATCATGATTCACCAAGGATAGTTCATAAATCAACCAAACTCAAAGTTTCCAAGTTAGGGTTTTTTAACTAAAAGTCAACTGAACTTTGACCAGCCATAACTCTCACATGCCAAGTCTAAAAATGCTTCATTTGGGAGATATGGACCAAAACATTATAGGTCCTTTTCAAAAGTCAACAAAAAGTCATTTTTTTTAAAAGGACACACAAGGAGCATGGAAAATCATTTTGATATGAGACCAAAGACACTGGTTAGAGGACTTTCTAAGGTTTCCAAAAAGTCCTAGAACTCCTCCATACCTCAAAAATTGAGAGAAATATGCCTTGTCAAAGTTGGCTAATTTTAAAGGAAAAAATGTGAAGAAAAAGGCTTCAAATTGATTTCTTTTGCAAAGGAGCCCATTACTTTGTGATCCAAACTTGTTCCTCAAGGCACTAGGACCCTCCAAACCCACTCCTAAGATTATTTGATTTTTATTGAATTTTTTTTCATTTAAAAATATAATTTCAATCAAATAATTAAGAGAAAATATAAAAGATGTGATTTATTTTAATTCCAATCAATTTTAATTACCCAAATATCACATTTTTTTTTAATTACCCAAATATCACAATTTTAATTCCAAGAGCCGCTACGTCGAACCTATGAACTTATGTGATTATGTGCTATATGTATATATATGTGTTGATAATTTTTTATTTTTATTATTTCTTTTTCCATTCATCATACATCAGGGGCATTCTTGCATCATATTTTATTCAAAAAAAAAAGAAAGAAAAAAGGATATCATACATATCATGCATGGCATACACATCATTTTCATGACATTATGAGAAGATTCCTCTTCTATCTACAGAACAAGGGACCATTGGGAAGGATAACATAACATCCCGACCATCTTATCAAACAAGGGTTCAACAAAAGAGATCAATGGATCAGCTGGAACAGAATCAAGCCGCTCTTCGTGAGGAGGTGGATCAACTGAAGGTTAGCAAGGAAGAAGTTAAAGGAGGTATGACTCAGATGCTAGGATTCATGAAGGCCCTCCTGGATAAACAAGAAAAATCAAAAGAGGTTCAGTCTGGGGATACCCTAGTTCAGGATGAGATCCCTAACGACGAAAACCCGCTGCTAGGATTTGTTTCAGGCTTTGGCCCAGCTAAGGATAAATCTCAGGCCCGATCTGTTAGGAGAGCTATTTAGTTCCAAGAGAAAGGAGAGACCTCCCAAGAAGGATTTGTCCCCACTCCACAAACGAAAGGGACAACCCGCATAGTTCGCATTCCTGCTAGCAATGTCCCTAGGGATGATGATTATCTGGATCTACAATACGGAGTGCAAGAGGTGGACAACACAGACCAAACACCTCAGACATAACAGTCTATCCCTAACTCTGGGGAAGACTCCAAGGACAGTGAACAAATCAAGGTGGCTAAAAGAAGGATTTCTTAGATCATTAGTTTTGTTTTCATTCGCAATTTCTTTCCGTTTGTTTAAACATTAGTCTTATGACATATTCTATGTACTTTACAACAATCATTAATGCATTGCTTACGTTTGTCTTGATTCATTCCTAGTGTTCTCACTATATTTAAAACTGTGTTTTTACTCGGTTTTCTTCTTTGTGATATTCAACTCTCGATTAAAGTCGTACACCTTTTGAGGGAGAATGACGAAAACGATACCACAATTTCATACACTACGCTTTCGAACAGATCGTGTTGACGATGTACAGGCATTGTTTCAATTTCTAAATAACGGAGATATAAGGATGTTAATCCCTTGTCAACCCCTTTGAGCCTAAAGAAGTAGGAGTTTTCCTTCGTATAAAATAAAACCCTTGATACATAACCTGGGGTAGGGTAGTTGCTCAGTTAACTTAATTATTCCAAGTTGTTCCTTTGAACATAATCACCGATGGTTCCCCGTCATCATTAAGTCTGGCAGTCAATGTCCGCAAAGAAAAAGAAAGCAATACAAGGGCCTGCTAAGTCAAAACCTATTAAAGAGACTTAGGCAACATTGGGGCATCCCGCTGACTGCAGTTTTAAAACAAACAGTTCAGGATAAGTTAGGGATAACAAAGTCGAAAAAAGGTTACTATGTACCTTCGACAAAAGGAAAAATTACAAAAAAGGATAATGACTGCCTTTGCAGATAAACCTTTGGTTTTTGAACCATCATAAATGCCAATGTCATAATTCCCAAAGTCTTTTGGAGCCTAAACGCATAGTCAACTGAGCATAGGACTGGAGAACATCACGAAGATGGGGATGGGTACATATAAACTTTGAGCCTCTATCCTTTGTTTCTTTAAACCGTGAACCAGGCCACGTTACAACCCTTAAAAGTCCTAACTGAAGCATGGTTAGTTCGAAAGCATATTGTTACCAAAGGTATCCCGACTCCTTAAGGTCTACTATAACTCTTGAGTTGATATCACTTTCTTACAAAAAAAACTTTGTTTTATTCAAAAATGTTTTTAAACTTTCAAGACAGACATATGCATTCGCATCTTATGAATTTCATTACAAAGTACAATTGTCTATGTGGATTCAGATGTTTAAACATCAGGGAGAAGTTGCATGGGGCATGGCTAATGGCTAAAAATCCTACTAACTGACGAAGTAGCTTCAGAAGCTCATCAAAAGGAGAAACATCTCTTACACATGACTGAGATAGTTAAGGTGTATACGGGGCATAACCCGTCATTATCCCATTTACATGGGGCAATCTGATCAAGATCCATAGAATCTCTCAAAGACGCTGAATAGCCCATGGGGCAAGCCCATTACCCGAAGGCATGTTACAAAGGTCACTCAGTATCAGATGGCATCAATACCACTCTCACATCCTTTCCATGAACATTTATAGGACATTTCTCAATCTGTCCATGTAGTCTTCTTTAAGACATGTTCAAATACTTCTTACCCTTTCTAGGAGCCTTTTTCAGATAGTCTTTTTAAGACCCGTCTTCCTATCCATTCTATTTTCAAACCCTTTTAGATAGTCTTCTCCAAGACATATTCCTTTCTACGAACCTTTTCTAGGTAGTCTTCTGTAAGACATCTCTTAACTTTTTCAGTTAGTCTTTTTTAGACATGTTCAAAACTTCTCTTATGCTTCCAAGAACCTTATCAAACTTTGTTTAAAGTACCGAGTCTTCTCTAAGACAGTTCACCATCCTTTCTAGGGCGATCTTCTTCAAGATGTTTTTCCTAAGTTTTATTTAAAACCCCACAAACAGTCTTTATCCTCTATAGGAATATTTCTGACCCTTTGCACAACACATCCCTTCGAGCTTTGTTTAAAGCGCAATCTTGTTTAAGACAATTTCCCATTCCTTCCAAGGACCTCTTTAGGTAATCTTATAGCAGACATCGTCTCATTCTTGAGCACCCAGCAAATTATTGTACGTCGGGCGCAACCGAAACGCATGACTCACTCTGAAAAGCATCTGCTTCACATCCAACACTTACAATCAAGAATCCTATTGACTAGGGGCATTCTTTTTCAAGAATTCAAACACTGGGGCAATGCATATCAGGGAAGACATGGTGAAACTCGAGTTCTCTCTAAAGGTTCCCCCTTCAGATTAAAGGGCACGTCTCTCAAAATTTCTGATATTCGGGAGGTCACACTGGCATCATACAAAGAGCATTGTTGCATAATTGATCTTCCCACGCTTGTACTATTTACATCCCGCAGTGTGGGATAGGCATACATGCATAATTCTCATTTATTTTGAGAATCTCATTACATGACACATGCATCGTGACATTGCATAAAACTAACACTGCCTTTTCAGGTCACTTCTTAATCAAGAGGATGTTATCATCACATTACAGCGCCAATATGATCGTATCAACGATTCAATCTCAACATATACCAGTCTAATACCTGATTCCAAGTCTTTCTTCAAAGACAATCCAGAAATAACCAAAGAATTTCTTACCTCTCCAGGTAGTCTTGTCCAAGACAATTATCCTAATCTTTCCAAGCAGTCTTGTTTAAGACATATCCTAACCTTTCTAGGTAGTTTTGTTTAAAATATTACATAGCCTTTATAGGAACCTTTCTAGGTAGTTTTGTTTAAAATGCTTCGTATCCTTTATAGGAATCTTTCTAAATAGTTTTGTTTAAAACATTCCACACCCTCTATAGGAATCTTTCTAGATAGTCTTGTTTAAAACGTATCGTATCCTTTATAGGAATCTTTCTAGATAGTTTTGTTTAAAACATGTCGCGTCCTTTATAGGAACCTTTATAGGTAGTTTTGTTTAAAACATGCCGTATCCTTTATAGGAACCTTTATAGGTAGTTTTGTTTAAAACGTATCATTCCCTTTATAGGAACCTCTATAGGTAGTTTTGTTTAAAACGTTTCATATCCTTTATAGGAACCTTTCTAGGCAGTTTTGTTTAAAATATCTCACATCCTCTATAGGAACCGCTCTAGGCAGTTTTGTTTAAAACGCTTTCAAATCCTTTATAGAAACCTTTTTAGATAGTTTTGTTTAAAACATACTATGTCCTTTCTAGGAGCCTTCCCAGGTAAATCTTGTTTAAGATATCCCGTATCCTGTCTAAGAGCCTCTCCAGGTCAGTCTTGTCTAAGACGTATCACACCCTTTCCAAATACTTTTATAGGTTAGTCTTGTTTAAGAGGTATCATACCTTTCTAGGTAATCTTTTCAAAACATGTATCCAATCACTCTTCATCCTCTCTAGGAGCCTTTCTAGGTCGGTCTTGTTTGAGACATATCTAAGTTAACCTTCTAGTCTGGTTTAAGGCATATTATATCATTCCCAGTAACCTCTCTAGGATAGTCTTGTTTAAGACGTTTCATACCCTTTTTAGGAATCTTTCTAGGCAATCTTGTTTAAGACGTATCATAATCTTTCTAGGCAATCTTGTTTAAGACGTATCATAATCTTTCTAGGCGATCTTGTTTAAGACGTGTTATAACCGGTATAGGTAATCTTGTTCAAAACATTCCCATATCCTTTCCAAGGACCTTTTTTAGGTTAGTCCTCTTTAAGACATTCCATATCCTTTCTATAAAAAGAACCTCTCTATGTGAATCTTGTTTAAGGTGTCTCATATCTTTTTAGGAGCCTTTCTAGGTGAGTCTTATTTAAGACATATCATGCCTTTCTAGGTAGCCTTCTTAAAATGTTCATCCATTCTTTTCTAAGACACGCTTAGTTCTTTTAAAGAACTCCTCAGTTAGTCTTCGCTAAGACATTCTTCCTAAGCATTGTTCGAAGCCTAAGCTTCTTCGCATTAACCTCTGATATACCCTGTTCAGGAACCTCTTCAGGTGTCTTCTATAAGACATTACTTTATATCTCTTCGGATACAATCAATATGATCCTGGTATGAAGAGCATATGCTCTGGACAAGCATCTTGTCAAACAAATGGGTGGCATCTATAAGCCCATCTCCCGCGGAACTCCTTCCCTACGCAAGCAAATTTCAGGGCATTTCAGTGTCCAATCATCTTCTACCTCTTCAGGTTCAAGAAGATTGAACAGGGGCAGCCGTCATACCCCAAAATTTGCACTCCATGTTCCATTCACAATGATTCAGAGTTCAAGATTCAATGCCAAAGCTTTGCTCAAACAATCCCCAAGATCCACAGTCAACTGATTCAAACCTGAAGGTCAACTGCAATCAAAGCATGATTCAAATTATGATCATTGGTCAAACATCAAGTATAGAGGTGCATAACCATCATTTGATCAAAGACTGATCATGATTCCATTAATAGATACTCAGATATGAACAAATGCAAAAAAGGTTCAAATTAGGGTTTCTTAGGAGAAAGTCAACCCAACTTTGATTGGGCATAACTTTCACATGGAACATCAAAAATTCCCCACTCAAAGCCTATTTTGAAGGAAATTGGATTCCCTACAACTTTGTCTCTCACAAGCCAGGGCTAGAAATGATTCATTTGAGAGATACAATGCAAAAGATTACAGGTCATTTTCAGGCATCCTTCAAAAGCAGTTTTTTCCCAAAGAGGATATGATCAAGATAAAAGCTCCAAATGAAAAATATATTCCAAAGTGGCTTATAGAGGACCTCTTGAGGTTTCCAAAAAGTTTTAGAACTCCCTCATAGCTTAAAAATTGAGTGAGATATGATTGATCAAAGTTGGGTGATCTTTGGAGGCAAAAGGTGAAAAAAGAAGGTTCAAATTGAGAAACTTTGCAAATGGGCCTATGGTTTTTTGATGCAATCTCGGTTCATGAGTCATTAGCATGCCTAAAACTATATGCCACTAAAATTAAACATTTATTTGATTTTTACATGATTTTTATTTTATTTAAAATGATTTAATTAGTGAGAAAATCAAGTATTTTGTTAAAAAGGTGCATATGGATTGATTTCAATCAACATTAATGACTAAATTATAGTACAATTTCGTGGCAATTGGATTGAGAAAGATTAACACAAAATAAGGGCAAAAATAGCAAGTTGAGATTCAAGAATAAAATCCAATTTTCAAAGAATGCAAGATTTGATTCAAGTGAGTATTTGTGGAGTTTTTCTAACCTAATTCACTCACTATAAATAAGGGAGAGTGTGCACACGAATAGGGGTTCAGAAATTGGGAGAAAGAGGCACATTCAAGAACACGAAAATCCTTCACAAAACTTGAATTCGGTTTCAAGTAATTAGGGTGTTTTAACAAGATTCAAAGGTTGCAATAGCTTGCTCGTGGCATTTTGAAGGTGAGGGGATACTAGCATAGCATCAACAACCCCAGAATTGTCTCCGATTTGTCAAAGTAAGTCGTTCTGGAACTTGATTCAATTGGCATGGTGTGTGCATATTTATGATGTTTTGATTGTGTGCTAAGCTTTGCATGAATGCTATGAACGTTTCCTGAAAGATAATTTGATTTCTGGGCGCGTTTGGGGTGGCTCACCATTGTTGACCGTGTGAAGCTGTTAGGGTTTGAATTGGGGCTTTTCGCTAGGGGTAAAATTAGGTTACAATAATGGTGTGAATGAGTTCGCATGTTTCAGACGAAGGGTTTGGATAGGTCGCGAACAATTTATGTGCATGTATATGGTAATCATTATTTTCCAGGTGCGTGTAGCTACGGAAAGAATCATAGCAAATTCATGGCTGATTTTGCAGGGTTTTTGCAGGTGGGTTGGGGACGATGATGCGTTGTCATCAAGTGATTCATGCATTTGAATTGCGCGCGCGTTGTTTTCATGCGTGGTTATGTTCTTTTCATATTGTTATGGGTGCGTGTTACAAACAAATAAGTTAGTTAGTTTGAGTGGTTAGAGAGCGCGTATGGGAGTGGAGGGTCATAGGTTCGAACCCTCCCTCCAACATTATTTTTTCTGAAAACATTGTTTCTTGATTCAGTGCATGCGCATTTAGTTAGCTTACCATGCACCTTCCCAATCTGAACCACAGGATCATTACCCCCATAGATCTAACGCACTCAGGGCCTAATGCCTATACCTTGCACCCTCAATTGCAACCACACTGAACCCTAATCCTATTAGCTTAAATAATTTTAATTATTTATTTTGTTTTAATTAAAATACCTTTTAATATATATTAATTGTATAATAATTATTTTTTATAAATAAATTACTATATGATATTTATATTAAAATGTTAATTTGTTGTTCGTGCCGATTAAATCGATTAATCGATATGGGCAATAATAATTTTAATTAAAATATTATTTAATTAAAATGCAATTAATTTCTATTCGGTTAAATGGTTCCGACTATCTTATTAGTCGCGATGATTAACCTTTCTATTTTCCACACTTCAATTCATTATTCTTTTTAATCGAATCAATCGATTGCGAGGGGTAATGATACAAACTAATTATTAAAAATTTATAAAAAAATATCCTAACTCGTTATCAGTAATAATCAAATCAATTGATTAAAATTGGTAACGATACAACTTTGAATCTGTTAACCATGGTAATTGAATCAATCGATTATTGCGGTTAATAGTGCATACTAAAACCAGGGTTGTACGCCCAAATCCTAAAACACTTCTCAAGACCTTTCAAAACCACAATACTAAACTATGGATTTTCATCCTCATCAATTAGACAATTCGAAAACGCTTTTCAAAGCACAAACAATTTCAAACACCTTCAATTCTAATCCTAAGGCGTACAACCCTTCCCCGAACTACGTAGACTCTGATCCTCCCTAAGGAGGTACGTAGGCACTTGGCAACAAGGCGAGTCCCCCTCTTCCAAACTCTAATCATGTTCAAATAATTAGCCTTTAACTCTATTTACTATCTGTCATCTTTCTTTATGTTTTGCCATAACCCTTATCTTTGCAATGTTAACCTTTAGGAAAGGGTTGAGGGTGCCTAACACCTTCCCTCGACCTGAATATAGTATCTTACCCTGATCTCTTAACTGCACGAGGTTTCCTATTCGCCTTGGTAGAATAGGTGGCGACTCTAATCTTTAATTTTTAGGGCAGGTTGCTACACCAATTTTCAAGCTCCGATTCAAAAGATTGCTCATTCAATGGCCCAAACAATCAATAGACGACTGGTTAACCTAAAAGTCAAACTACGGTCAAACCACAGTCAAAACTTCTGATTTTTGGTCAACATCCTCATTATGAAGTATCATCCATTATTTGATCAAAGGTTGATCATGATTCACCAAGGAAAGTTCATAAATCAACCAAACTCAAAGTTTCCAAGTTAGGGTTTTTTAACTAAAAGTCAACTGAACTTTGACCAGCCATAACTCTCACATGCCAAGTCTAAAAATGCTTCATTTGGGAGATATGGACCAAAACATTATAGGTCCTTTTCAAAAGTCAACAAAAAGTCATTTTTTTTAAAAGGACACACAAGGAGCATGGAAAATCATTTTGATATCAGACCAAAGACACTGGTTAGAGGACTTTCTAAGGTTTCCAAAAAGTCCTAGAACTCCTCCATACCTCAAAAATTGAGAGAGATATGCCTTGTCAAAGTTGGCTAATTTTAAAGGAAAAAATGTGAAGAAAAAGGCTTCAAATTGATTTCTTTTGCAAAGGAGCCCATTACTTTGTGATCCAAACTTGTTCCTCAAGGCACTAGGACCCTCCAAACCCACTCCTAAGATTATTTGATTTTTATTCTATTTTTATTGAATTTTTATTCATTTAAAAATATAATTTCAATCAAATAATTAAGAGAAAATATAAAAGATGTGATTTATTTTAATTCCAATCAATTTTAATTACCCAAATATCACATTTTTTTTAATTACCCAAATATCACAATTTTAATTCCAAGAGCCGCTACGTCGAACCTATGAACTTATGTGATTATGTGCTATATGTATATATATGTGTTGATAATTTTTTTTTTTATTATTTCTTTTTCCATTCATCATACATCAGGGGCATTCTTGCATCATATTTTATTCAAAAAAAAAAGAAAGAAAAAAGGATATCATATATATCATGCATGGCATACACATCATTTTCATGACATTATGAGAAGATTCCTCTTCTATCTACAGAACAAGGGACCATTGGGAAGGATAACATAACATCCCAACCATCTTATCAAACAAGGGTTCAACAAAAGAGATCAATGGATCAGCTGGAACAGAATCAAGCCGCTCTTCGTGAGGAGGTGGATCAACTGAAGGTTAGTAAGGAAGAAGTTAAAGGAGGTATGACTCATATGCTAGGATTCATGAAGGCCCTCCTGGATAAACAAGAAAAATCAAAAGAGGTTCAGTCTGGGGATACCCTAGTTCAGGATGAGATCCCTAACGACGAAAACCCGCTGCTAGGATTTGTTTCAGGCTTTGGCCCAGCTAAGGATAAATCTCAGGCCCGATCTGTTAGGAGAGCTATTTAGTTCCAAGAGAAAGGAGAGACCTCCCAAGAAGGATTTGTCCCCACTCCACAAACGAAAGGGACAACCCGCATAGTTCGCATTCCTGCTAGCAATGTCCCTAGGGATGATGATTACCTGGATCTACAATACGGAGTGCAAGACGTGGACAACACAGACCAAACACCTCAGACATAACAGTCTATCCCTAACTCTGGGGAAGACTCCAAGGACAGTGAACAAATCAAGGTGGCTAAAAGAAGGATTTCTTAGATCATTAGTTTGGTTTTCATTCGCAATTTCTTTCCGTTTGTTTAAACATTAGTCTTATGACATATGCTATGTACTTTACAACAATCATTAATGCATTTCTTACGTTTGTCTTGATTCATTCCTAGTGTTCTCACTATATTTAAAACTGTGTTTTTACTCAGTTTTCTTCTTTGTGATATTCAACTCTCGATTAAAGTCGTACACCTTTTGAGGGAGAATGACGAAAACGATACCACAATTTCATACACTACGCTTTCGAACAGATCGTGTTGACGATGTACAGGCATTGTTTCAATTTCTAAATAACGGAGATATAAGGATGTTAATCCCTTGTCAACCCCTTTGAGCCTAAAGAAGTAGGAGTTTTCCTTCGTATAAAATAAAACCCTTGATACATAACCTGGGGTAGGGTAGTTGCTCAGTTAACTTAATTATTCCAAGTTGTTCCTTTGAACATAATCACCGATGGTTCCCCGTCATCATTAAGATAGTTCCCATGTCAGTTCTTTTGATGACCTTGTAGAAGCGTTTGTTCGTCAATACAAGTATAATATCGACATGGCTCCTGATAGAGATCAACTTCGTGCTATGGCACAAAAAGAGAAAGAATCTTTCAAAGAGTATGCACAAAGATGGCGTGAAGTTGCCGCCCAAACTTCTCCCCCCATGGAGGAAAAAGAAATGACGAAAGTTTTCTTGAAGACTCTTAGCTCGTTTTATTACGAGAGGATGGTTGCAAGCGCCCCAACAGATTTTACTGAGATGGTGAATATGGGAATGCGACTTGAGGAAGGTGTCCGCGAGGGAAGACTAGCTAAGGAAGGAAGTTCTAGCGGTGTCAAAAAGTTTGGGGGCGGTTTTTTCAAGAAGAAGGAACAAGAAGTTAGTGTTGTCTCATACGGAATGCCTGGAAGAAGGAATAACTATCGGTCACAACACGTCGCGGCTGTGTCCAATTCAGCTCCGATGGCTCCTACCTATCAACCCCAATTTCCACAACAAAGTCTACAACAACCTCAGCAACAGACTCGTCAGCCATATAATAGTTAGTAGAATAGAGCGTAGAGAAGGAGAGAATTTGATCTGATACCCATGACTTATACTGAGTTGCTTCCTGCTCTCATAAATAAGAATCTCGTGCAAACTAGGGCTCCTCCACCTGTCCCAGAAAACATCCCATGGTGGTACAAGGCTGATGACTTTTGTGCTTTTCACCAAGGTGCACCCGGTCATAGCACAGAAAGATGTTATTAATTAAAATTGGAAGTGCAGAAGTTGGTCAAAAGTGGTATGCTGACTTTCAAAGATGTCAATCCAAATGTTCAAGCTAACCCTTTGCCTCAAAATGGAGCGGCTTCTGTGAATATGGTGTACGGATGTCCTGGGAGATACCAGGTTTTCAACATTTGTTATATTAGAGGATCATTGGTCAGGATGCATGCTGGTTTATGTAGACTTGCTTACTTTCAACATGACCATGCCGCATGTACAATTTGCTCCAGAAATTCACGTGGATGTCTCAGTGTGAGAAGAGACTTGCAAAGGTTGCTGGATCAAAGGCTCATAACCATTACTTATGATAGAAATGAGGACGATGATGTCAATGTTGTGGCCCCTCATTTCAACATGCCTGAGCCCATGGAGATGATTTATGATAGCCAAAATTTCTCTGTTTCTCCTTTGGTGATTTATCCATCTGGTCCGATTCCTTATACTTCAGACAAGGCAGTGCCCTACAAGTACAACGCCACTATGGTCAAAGAGGGAAGATAGGTTCCAATACCCAATGTGCCCTCTGTTGATAATATTGTTGGTATGAGCAGAGTGACGAGAAGTGGACGCGTGTTTGCACCATCGCCTCAGAAAAGGGTTGAAATTTCGTTTGGTGAACAAGTGCCATTGAGAAATCCAATTGTGCGTGTTGAACCGAGTTTTGTTGAAGGTCAGTCTAGTGGTACAAACGTTGATTCCAGTGATGATGAGATTCTGAAGTTGATCAAGAAGAGCGAATACAAGGTTGTCAATCAACTATTGCAAACTCCTTCTAAGATTTTTGTGCTTTCTTTGTTGGCGTATTCTCTAGTGCATAGGGAAGCCCTGATGAGGATTCTGGATCAAGCCTTTGTCTACCATGATGTAACAATCGACCAATTTGGTGGGATTGTGGGAAATATAACTGCTTGCAACAACTTGAGTTTTAGTGATGAAGAGCTTCCTGGAGAAGGCAGAAATCATAACTTGGCATTACACATTTCAATGAACTGCCAGTCAGATGCTCTGTCTAATGTATTGGTGGACACTGTTTCGTCTTTGAACGTTATGCCCAAATCCACTTTATCTAGGCTTACGTATCAAGGCGCTCCAATGAGATACAGTGGGGTCATTGTCAAGGCTTTTGATGGGTCGAGAAAGAGTGTTATCGGAGAAGTGGATCTTCCAATGAAGATCGGCCCGCATACCTTTCAAATCAAATTTCAGGTAATGGATATTCATGATGCGTTTAGCTGCTTATTGGGTCGCCCATGGATCCACCAGGCAGGGGCAGTTACCTCCATACTCCATCAGAAATTGAAATTCATAAGTAATGGAAAGTTGGTGACAGTGGATGGAGAGCAGGCGCTAGTGGTCAGTCATCTTTCATCATTTTCCTACATCGATGTTGAAGAAGCCATTGGAACTCAATTCCAGGCACTCTCTGTTGCTGACAAGAATGTTGAAAAGAATGGGACCTCTATCTCTTCTTTGAAAGATGCACGCCAAGTGGTTCAAGATGGTTCTGCTGTAGGTTGGGGTCAAGTTTTGAGTCTACCCGATAACAAGTTTCGTGAATCCATGGGAAGAAAACCAAATGGCGGATGCTCTGGCCACTTTGTCTTCAACAAAGTCACTTTTCATCATATACCTTGAAAAGAAAACCAAATGGCGATGCTCTGGCCACTTTGTCTTCCATGTACAAAGTGAATGCCCATAATGAAGTACCTCGCATCACAATTAGGCGCCTCGATAGGCCCGCCCATGTCTTCACAACGGAAACTGAGATAGATAACAAACCATGGTATCATGATATAAAGTGTTTCCTCAAGGATCATGAATACCCACCCGAGGCATCAAGTAAAGACAAAAAGACTTTAAGAAGATTAGCTTTCAATTTTTTCCTCAACGGGGATGTTTTGTACAAAAGAAATTATGACATGGTTTTGCTTAGATGCGTGGATAGACACGAAGCAAACATGTTAATGAAAGAAGTTCACAAAGGTTCTTTTGGTACTCATGCCAATGGTCATTCCATGGCTAATAAGATGCTTCGAGCAGGCTATTATTGGTTGACAATGGAGTCTGATTGTTTTCAGTTTGTGAAGAAGTGCCACAAATGTCAAATTTATGCTGATAAGATACACGTCCCCCCGACTTTGCTCAACGTTATCTCTTCCCCATGGCCATTCTCTATGTGGGGAATTGATATGATTGACATGATTCAACCCAAAGCTTCAAATGGCCATCGTTTTATATTGGTCGCCATCGATTACTTCACCAAGTGGGTTGAAGAAAATTCATATGCCAATGTGACAAAGCAAGTAGTTGTCAAGTTTATCAAAAACCAAATCATTTGTAGATATGGTATCCCGAATAAAATCATCACTGATAATGGCTCTAACTTGAACAACAATATGATGAGAGAACTCTGTGAGAGCTTCAAGATCGAGCATCACAACTCTTCTCCATACAGACCTAAGATGAATGGTGCTGTTGAAGCTGCTAACAAAAACATCAAAAAAATCTTGCAATAAATGGTGGTTACTTATAAGGATTGGCATGAGATGCTTCCTTTTGCTTTACACGGATATCGTACATCTGTCCGAACTTCAACAGGGGAAACCCCTTTCTCTTTGGTCTATGGGATGGAAGCAGTGCTCCTGGTAGAGGTAGAGATCCCGTTAATAAGGGTCTTGATGGAAGCCAAGTGGACTGAGGTAGAATGGTGTCAAAACAGATTCGATCAGCTGAATCTAATAGAAGAAAAGAGATTGACGGCCTTATGTCATGGTCAGCTATACCAAAAGAGACTGAAGAAAGCATTTGACAAGAAGGTCAAACCCCGAGAGTTTAGAGAAGGTGATCTTGTGCTCAATAAAGTCTTGTCCTTTCAACCTGATCCTAGGGGCAAGTGGACGCCGAATTATGAAGGTCCATATGTTGTTAAGAAAGCTTTCTCTGGGGGTGCAATGATCCTTGCAACTATGGATGGAGAAGAGCTTCCCCGACCTATGAATGTTGATGCAGTCAAGAAATACTTCGCCTAAAAAATAAAACAACCGCTCGCTAAGTTGAAAACCTGAAAAGGCGACTTAGGCAAAAATTAGCGTCTCGGTGGACTGAAAACCCGAAAGGGCGGTCCAGGCAAAAGTTAGAGACATAAAATAAAAAATAGTCATCCTGGTAGATTGAAAACCTGAAAGGGCGATCTACACAAAAATTAAGGATTATGGCAAGTAACTGCATCTAGCCAGACTCGATTACCTGAAAGCAACCAAGGAATCCTCACCGAATACGATTTCAACTAAAGCGGAAACACAGTTGGAATTCAAAGTTGTTAGGGAGAATAGTGATCATTGTATTTCGATGTAGCCTTTCCCAATCTTTGCCATTTTCCAAGCTTTGTAATGATCCATGGAGTCATGCCTTTTGTAGACTACCATTCTATTAAATAAAATTTGAGCCTTTGCCCAATTGTTTGTTGTTCTTATTTATTTCCACTTCTTGCAAAATTTCATTTATTTTTTATGGTATTTTCTTTTGAAATCTTTTTTTTTTATGATAAACATGTTTTTTCGAAATAACAATGAAAACGTTTTACTTTGATTTGTGAACACAAAAAGGAATGTCAACAAATTACTTCAAGAATGATTTAACCTTCAAGTACAAAGCTAAGCGGTCGCTCAAAACAGGCTATCATCATGACATGGTTTGTAGATATTCGCATGTAGTGGTTTTGGATGTGTGATTTAATATCCCCCAACTGAACACTGAATTTGAATGATCCCCAGTGATCCCTAAATTTTGTATCCATCTCTTTCAAGGTAGGGTTCATGATTATTAATATTAGGAGGTTGGACTACGAACCCTGCTCCAAATGTGTGTTACCCTCCCACCAAGAGATTCAAATGTGATAGCAAAATTTTTAATCCATCAGTGACTTTTGTCATCCCCGATGAGGCTTACCGAGTACTTACTATGAAATTTCGGTCATCGCCAGTACATATATCTTTGTCAGTTTTGTCAGCATATACATGACACGCATTCATTCATGGCTACATCATCCATACCTACATTATTCATGTGCATGCGCATTTCTCGATGTTTCTTTTTGACCTACTTCATTAGGTCGTATCAATCTCCGAATGACACGCGTCTTCCCTAAGCAGAAAAGTGTATATCCTTTCTAAATTCCCCACTGAGTTTATCCCTTGTGGGAGTGTTTTTCTTTAGCTTTCCTTTCCATTTTGGATAGGATAAATCCTTAGATGAGATTATTCCTCATGAGGAAGAGTCTTGGTGACCGTTTTTCTCCAGCTTATTCCTGGACTGATTTTTGTCTCTAATCATTTAGACCTCTCAAATCAATGAAATTTGGATCAAAAGTGTATTTATTTTACACCTTTGATGAAGACAAGATTCCTGCATCTTCAAGTAAAAAGTCGATGTCCACATGAAGATTCTTGTGCCTTCAGTGAAAGTTGGTATCCAGATGACAAGATTCCTGCATCTTCAAGTAAAATTCGATGTCCAGATGAAGGTTCCTGTACCTTCAGTGAAAGTTGGTATCCAGATGACAAGATCCCTGCATCTTAAAGTAAAAAGTCGATGTCTAGATGAAGATTCCTGTGCCTTCAGTGAAAGTTGGTATCCAGATGATAAGATTCCCGCATCTTCAAGTAAAAGTCGATGTCCAGATGAAGATTCCTATACCTTCAGTGAAAGTTGGTATCCAGATGACAAGATCCCTGCATCTTCAAGTAAAAAGTCGATGTCTAGATGAAGATTCATGTACCTTCAGTGAAAGTTGGTATCCAGATGACAAGATTCCTGCATCTTCAAGTAACAAGTCGATGTCCAGATGAAGATTCTTGTAGCTTCAGTGAAAGTTGGTATCCAGATGAAAAGATCCCTGCGTCTTCAAGTAAAAAGTCGATGTCCAGATGAAGATTCCTGTACCTTCAGTGAAAGTTGGTGTCCAGATGACAAGATTCCCGCATCTTCAAGTAAAAAGTCGATGTCCAGATGAAGATTCCTGTACCTTCAGCGAAAGTTGGTATTCAGATGAAGACACTCCCGTATTTTCAAGTTACTTTACCATCAGTAAAAGTTGGTAGTTCGCCTTCAGTGAAAGTTGGTGTCCAGATGACAAGATTCCCGCATCTTCAAGTAAAAAGTCGATGTCCAGATGAAGATTACTGTACCTTCAGCGAAAGTTGGTATTCAGATGAAGACACTCCTGCATTTTCTAGTTTCTTTACCATCAGTAAAAGTTGGTAGTTCGCCTTGAGTAAAAGTCGGTGTGTCATTTATTTCTCTACCAGTGAGGGCCAAAAATTGTGTACTCTTATATTTAAGTCCCTTCAATCACGTCGAGACGAAGATTTCAATCATCATATTTCCGGCTTGAAGACACTTAAATAGGGGCATCTGTCATACCCCAATTTTTCCCCTCCCTTTACTCATGTCTTTGGGTTTAGATATTTGAGTTTTATTTGATCACGATGTAAGTTTAATCCATTAAATATCGTGTTATTTGCATTCATTCATATTCTGTGTGCATATCATGACCATATTCATTCGTTCCTGACCATATTCATTTGTGCCAATTTACATCATACGTAATTTCCATGCATCATGCATTTCATTTCCCATAAAAATAGATCCAAAAGTCCATTATTATGTTCATTTTGGTTTGAAGACCTTAATCTCATAAGGAGTGGTCCAATTGCAGCTTAGGGTTAAAAGAATTAACTAAAGTTTGAAAAACTGTTTTTTGAAAGGGTTACCCTTGTGTTGCACCCTAAAATTTGCCCTCTTTGTTTGAGCTATAAGTTATTAATGACGTTTGTTTCGTCATCCAAAAATTGAAGAAAAATAATAAAGAGTTTTCATGGGTTTATGAAGATAAGGTGTGAAAAATGGTTTAAACAGTATAAATACGAGAAAATTCACAAGTCCTATTTGGAAGGTGATATGAGATAAGTTCTCGCGCAGCCTCGACTGTTTCGACGATATCTACAACTTTCGTGTTTGGCTCAGAATCCAATTCTTTGAGGAAGGTTGTCAAATTTGCAAATTACTTGAGGTTTCGCAGTGAAAAACAGTGCTGAATGTAGGGTTTCGGGCCTTCGAAAATTCATATCTCACAATCCGCTCGTCGGATTCGCTTGAAAATTTAACTGGAGCTCCGTATCATCATTACCGAGATTTCATATGTTCGGACCGAAGGTCAAATATGCACTGAAAACTCCCAGAATTTTAAAGATCATCGCGTTGTTTCGTTAAAAAGTGTGTTTTCAAGTATGTCGTGCCGATTTCGAAAATTCATAACTCCTTCTATTTTTATCGTATAAAGTCCATTCCAGCGGCATTTCCTTGGAAATTTCGTTAGCTTCGATTCTTCGTCACACATGTTTGTTCAGATTTTGAGCCGAAGATGGGGTTTTATCGAGTTCTTTGAGCGGTACTCACAAAATTCTGCATAGTCGCGCCAGATGAATCGACGTTTCTCGTCATTCAAACGCGCGTAATTTCTTCATCGCTTATCGGATTGAGACGATTCTCGCGGCTACGAGTCACAAATTTGGTCATCTTCACAGTGGCATTGGTTTCATTCCGGAATTCAGAGCCGAACCGATTTTCCTTCAAAACTAGCCAAAATAAGACGCACTGAGGGCAATTTGAACATTTCGCATTGACAATATATAAACCTTTTGCTCTTCACAAATCAAGGGAGGGAACTCTCATAATTTCACTTCACCCAAATTTTCACCAACACTTTCTCTCAATTCTCTCTCAATTCTCTTGAATCAAAACCACAAATTACATAAAACTTTCATCAATATTCATCAATTTTCTTCAAGAATCAAGAGCAATATGGATTGAAGATCAAAGATTGAAGTTCAAGTTTCTTCTCCTCCACCCTACGTAGCTTGCGCGCCACTCTCCCTCCTCCTCCTTGGATTTCACTTTCGCGTTCGTGTCGTGCTCGCGTTCGTATCGTGTTCGTGTTCGCGCATCGGTTAAAGATCTTCATCTGGTAAGCTTTCGAATCTTGATCAAGTGCTTGATTGTTGATGTTAACATGATTTGAATGTTAGATCTAAGTTTTGTTTATGCTTAATTGAGGATTGATGATGATTAAATGTTTGATTCAAATGTTAGATTGAAACTTTGCTTGCGATTGCATGTCGATACAAGTTTGGTGCACTATGTGTTTGTTATAATGCTTGCATGAACTTGTTTGCTTGATGATTAACGATGATGAGTTGAAATCTATGTGAATTGATGCTTAATTGTGGTGGTTTGATGTTCATAATGCTGTGTGAATTGATGCCAATTCGTGCTTGATAGTATCTTTGATTGATGCATGAGTAGATTGCTCTTGAATGATGTAATTTGTTGTTTTTTGCACTTCTGACTTGAAGTAACCGGTTACCTCATTTCAAGTAACCGGTTACCTGGCTGTTTTTTGTACTTCTGACTTGAAGTAACCGGTTACCTCATTTCAAGTAACCGGTTACCTGCCTGTTTCTTCACGTTGCCTGACTGAGGTAACCGGTTACCATGTCTGGAGTAACCGGTTACTTGCCCTGTTTTTTTCACTAAAATTCCTGAAGTAACCGGTTACCTCATTTCAAGTAACCGGTTACCACTGAGTGTGGGCAGATTTATTTCAACTTCAAAAATTCATATCTTTTGACTCGTAACTCCGATTTGCATGTTCTTTATATCGTTGGAAAGCTTATGAAATGTACTATTTGATGGAATGATTTGTATTGCTGAATTTTGTGTTTTCCATGATGGTACTTTTGTCGGCTTCCGGTGTGATTTTTGCATGCTTATTCACGTATTGCCGCACCTTTTCCACGTTTGCTTTGTCCGGTTTATTTTAGAATAGCAATAACGCAATTCCGATTGCAGTGTCTTGTTATCTCTAACGTGTGTGCTAGTGTGCGAGGCTTTTTGGACGGTCACCGATCGATGCTCATTCCCTGAGTGTTCCGCTTTACTTGCGGGACACGAGTTCATTCATTTGCTTTGTGTTCTCATCCTGGAGACACATTCCTATTACTTTATATCTGCTTGTTTGGTTGCTTGTTCCTCTTGCAGGTGTATTGTGATTAAGCTCGACGCATACGTCGACCCTTGTGTGCTTTCATGGCTAATCGGTGTGCTGACAATTTGCTTTTGCTTTGCTAGCTCGCTCGCGAGATTCTAGTTTCTTCGCTTTGCTTCGCTTTAGTTTACGGATCATCATCCGTTTGATATTGATTCTGTTTCATTTTATTTCTCTCGCACTTTATCGCTTTCTCGCATCATCCTTTAACATGAGAAGTAGGACCTAGACATGCATCTGGCCAAGCCCTCGAAAGAGGCTCTGTTTTTGTTGGTGTGTTTATATTTGTGCTTTGCGGCAGGGAGTCACGGTATAATAAGTCCTATATGGCACTCTGTTAAGTCCTCATGGAAGGCATGCGGAAAGGGTTAGCAATCAACCCCCACCTAGTCTCATCGAGTCCGTTTGGTATGTGCACGCTACGCGTTGCTCGCTTCTGAACCTACACAAGATCTTGTTATCGAGTATGTCAGGAAAAGGGTTCATGTAGCCGGACCCCCGCATTTCCTATAGCTCGCGTCGCTCGACGTTGAAGCTCGGTGTACGCACGCACTGTTTTCCTTTAGGATCCGTGACGACTTGGTGGCTGAGAGGGGTCCGCCCTCTTGTCTATGGCCCGATCATTTTTGCGAGGTCTAATGCTTGGTTGACTTGGGTTGAGTTGCTCCCCTTGGCTATGGCGGGACCGCTTTTCTACCACTCGGTCAGTACTGTTGGTTTGTTTGCTTTACGAGCGGATGCTCGTTTGTGTGCTCATTGTGTGCTTTCCCTTCTCCCTCGTAGGTTGATAGCTTAGCTTAGACTTGTACCCTTTGTATGATAACATTAGGTAGAAAGCTTTCCCCCTTAGCTTAGGTTTTCCTCATGCATTCTTTAAAACACAAACCACATTCTTTGATTTTCTTTTCTTAAGAGCTTGTTATTTCCGCTCCATTCCCAGCATAAGTCTCCAAAGGTCGAGCAGCGGAGTGTGAATGTAACTCGTTCACCTAAAAAATACAAAACAAACAGAAATTAGTTAGCCGAGCTACGGTACCTCTGATTCCGCAAAACGGATACGTAGGCAGCGGGGTAGGGCCCGTGCGAGTTTAACTCTTTCTTTTCCCTACATTCTGCATTCATTTTAGTCCAGATTAGCGTAGATTTGTTACACACCCATAGATTTAGACACATGCGTGGATACCATCGAGTACGATGGGCGCGAGGGGTGCTAATACCTTCCCTTCGCGTAACCAACTCCCTTACCCTTTTTCTCTGGTCGTGAGACCGTTGTTTTGTTTTGTGGTTTGCTGGCATTCCCTTCCTTTTTAGGATAAATATGTTAGTGGCGACTTTGTTAATTTTTCGCGGTAGCGCCACTTTGTTGAAATATCAAGCAAAATAGTTTTTGAACCAAACTTAAGTTTTGTTTCTTTAGATAGTTGCAGCATTTGGTTTCATTAAGCAACTAGCATGAAAAGATTCAGAAGTTGCCCTTGAATTGAATAAATTTGAGAGACTACAACAGTACAAGTATCCTTTTGGGATCAACATGGTAGTGGATCAAATTAATTACATTCAACCGGCGACAAATTATTACAAAGTTGCTGCAAAATTCTTAAATGTTACAAGATACAACAAGCCACAGGTCTTTACAATTTACTTGAAACCTAAAGGAATTCAAGCTGAAGTTTCACTCCAAAGGGTCTTTGCCAAATTTATCTTGAGGGTGTCCATTATCTATCATGTGTTTTCTCTTGCAAGCAACAAAAGTCTACCAAATCTGCCAAGCAAGACGAAAAATCAGGTTAATTCAAATTCAAATTTCATAACAGGCCCATTAAGCTCATTTGCAGCCCAAATTCAAATACAAAAATCAGAAAAAGTGTGAAGTGCACAAGATGACAAAAACAGAGAAGTAGCAAGAAAATGGAAAAAACACAAACTGTCACATAAAAGTCCACCTGCTATCTTTCCCTTCATAATTCCAAACCAAGTTTGAATTCATCCTAACCTAAAATCTAAACCGAACCTGCACACTACAAAAAGCATAATGTTTCATTCAATGGGAGATCGGCAGCCACCACAAAAAACTCAGAAAACTCTTCACTCACTGCACCAAAGGCTCTCCACTCTCAATGAATCAATAGAGTTTCACACTGAAACTCTTTTTTGATTGAGCCTAAACCCCTGCATTCGACCAAACATACAGAGCTAGAGGAAGAAGATTCAGCAAACTGAACAAACCAGAAAGACAAGGTATACAAGTTTTATCCGCAATACCTTATTGTTCTGCTGAAGACACAAAAACCAAATAGCATAGTAGATTAGAGTTGAATGTAATATAAAGTTGCTTGTTTATTGTTATTGTCTGCTTATGCATTTCTTGTTGTCATTCTTTCCAAATACCATGGCTGAGATCTTTTTGTGCTCACTGATGAAAGGCCCTGAGGAGATGCTAGCTAGCTAGAACTCCATGGTGCTAAGGTGATGTTGCACAATCTTTATTCATGATGCTTCTGTTTTGTACTGCTATTTGCCTTAAACCGCTTCATTTTGCTTTTCCTACATAAGCCATAATCAGTTTGTGCAAATGGTAAGATTCAGAGACATAAATTAAACGATACTAATTCAAATCTAAGTTTACCAGTCGGGATGATCCTAGCACAATCATAAACGTTTGATTTTATTGGATTTGTAAGGGAGACCGAATAGTCGTAAAGAGGAATCAATGTCGTTTGTACCAAATCCTCATACACAATCTTTATGCCGCTTGTTTGAACGTATCGGTCGGAATCGATTTAGGTTCCCTCTTTGATTTCTCATACATCCGAACACCCATTTGACATCGACGTTGAGATTGCTCATTCGTGTGGGATCTGGGCACGTTTCTTTGAACATTGCTTTATTTTCTTTGTCTTGAATTTGCTGATGGTTGTGATGGATCGTGAAATCAAGGAGAGAGATCGCAGGTTTCTTGTTATTGTTGTTGTTTGTTTTTTTTGTTTTTTTTGTTTTTGCGAGTGAAAGATGAGGGAGAACGAGAGATTTCTGGGCGAAAAGGGAGGGCCGTTTTTCCTCTTTTAATTTCCTAGGGTTTCTTAACCCGATGGCAAGCTCTGTGGTGCTGGGCGGATCCGGGTCATACCCGGTCCGGTCCCGCTTCTTTAAATATCACACTAACAATTAATCACAAGAATAATTAAATGGGTCCCATCGAGTACGATGGAGGTAAAGGGGTGCTAATACCTTCCCCTTACTTAACCGACTCCCGAACCCCAATCTGGTTATCATTATTTTCCCTTCCCTTTTGGGGATAAATAAAATTTGGTGGCGACTCTGTATTTCGAATGTGCAAACTTCCGAATATTTTTGGCCGGCCGCTACAAGCCCCAGTGAGTTCCTATCATGATGGCGTCCTAGAAACTGCAAAGTTCTACATATGGAGAAGTTAGAAAACCCCAGTGAGATCCTGACTTTATTTGTCAACACTTTTATGTTAACTTAATGTCCGACCTTGCATTTTTATGATCGCAGCAGATCATGGAAATTCTTAGATGCTCCTAAATAGATCTAGGCTAAAATATTTGCCCTACTTATGGCTATTTATTGATAGCCATGAGTGTATATTACCAAGCTGATTTGTAAACACATTTGGATGTTTAATTCGATCCCTTTATGTTTAAGCTTGTCATAAGCACGTCATCTCCGACTTGTTAAGGGTATTTGTTTAGTATAATCGTAAAATTTTTCAACTCGGCTAGGAATCATGCTTTAATCGGAAATATTATTTGCATATCTTCTACTCCTATTACCGTAAAACTTGATGATTTTTTAGACTTTGGACAAGTCAGAGAGGCCCATCGGGATCTCGATTTATAGGTGTTTTGTAGGAACCCGGCTAGGTTCCCGCTCTGGGACGCAGTAGAGCCCCTTTTGAGGGTGAAGTTTTGAGCAAAAGCTATTTTGTTCTCCCATGATACCTAAGTTATTCATATATCGACTATTTGGGTAAAGAAATAAATTAGCTTTGTCTTGGCCATCCTTCTAAATTTATAATTTCTTCAAAGCGAACAGAGGCCTAGAGGTGTAACCGGCTTTTGTGGAAAGAGGCCGCGATGGCATAATCGACTTAGATATGATAAAAAGGCTGGGATGACGCAATTGTTCCAGACGTGACAAGAAACCGCGATGGTCTAGTCGACTTTACGTAAAAAAAGGCCGCGATGGCGTAATTTTGAAAAAAGTGAGAAGAGACTGTGATGGTCTAGTCGTCTTTACGTAAAAAAGGCCGCGATGACGCAATTTTGACAAATGTGACAAGCGACGGCGATGGTCTAGTCGTCTTTACGTCAAAAAGGCTGCGATGACGCAGGTTTGACTAATGTGACAAGGGACGACGATGGTCTAGTTGACTTTACGTCAAAAAGATCGCGATGGCGCAATTTTGACAAACAAGATAAGAGACCGCGATGGTCTAGTCGACTTTAAGTCAAAAAGACCGCGGTGGCGCAATTTTGACAAATGCGGCAAGAGACCGCGATGGTCTAGTCCACTTAGGTAAAAAAGGCTGCGATGGCGCAAAATTGTTGAGTACTCCTTCGATCATGTACGGTCCTTCCTAGTTGAAATGAATCGACTGACTTTTCTTCTTCATCTTCAGATTTAAAGCATTTCGATTTCGTCAAGTTTAGTCTTCCTTGATCCAACAATAAATATAAAATTACATCCATGCTCCTTCCCAAATGATATGAGTCGATTTTGTCTTCTATAACCTTCCTAACCGGGATGCCTATGCTGCATGTTGTAAAACGGAATTGTGCTAATTTGATCAGTACCATGAGACTTGGATATCTTTGTTAGTCATAAAATTGACTCTCATATCATATTAGCCATAGTCATGCAATTAATTGAAAAATGCTGCTTATACCAAAAAAGTGGAAGACTATGTTGCTTACTTTTAAGAAGTATAGAATTTAGCTAGATAATAATAATAATAATAATAATAATAATAATAATAATAATTATAATAATAATAGTAATAGTAATAATAATAATAATAATAATAATAATAATAAATAATAAATAATAATAATAATAATAATAATAATAATAAATTTTGGTGATCTTTCCACTACCCGATAATTTCTAAAAATGTAATTTAATCAATATTAATACTATTAATATATAACCATTTCAGAAAAAATCATAACATATTCAATGAGTTTTTTACTCTATCTCTCACCCCATCAATAGTTGAACAAAGATATCATTAATAATTAATTATTTTTGAAGTTATTATATGTAAAATGAAATTTTTCGTTCCACATTTTTTGGTTGAAAGCCTTTCTAAGAAAATTTTGAAATTATTAAATAAATATAGGAGAAAATTTAGTTACAATTCTTTAGGTGTTGATTATATTATTTTCAAAAAAAAATATAACAAGTGCATAATTTATTCCTATACATTTAGGATTTCCTCCTATTTTTATTTTCTAAATGATATTTAAATACACTTGTTATATTTTAATTGAAAATATGACAAGTGTATAATTTCCTCCTATACATTTACAATTTCTTTCTATTTTTATTTACTAAATGATATTTAAATATACTTATCATATTTTAATTGGGAAAAAGTATAAAGCACACCTAACAAATTTTACTTAACTTTCTCCTTAAATATATAACAAAATCAACATATTAATTGAAAATGTTTTATATATAAATTCAAAATATAACATTGTTGTAGCATAAGGTTTTAAAACACTTTAAAAGAATAATTTTGCATTTTGATACTACGATTATGATTACTAATTAAAATATCAATTAATTTTTTTTATTATAATTAATAAATAAAAGTTATGAAAATAAAATAATTATTATTTGTTAATAATAATAATAATTAAGACTAGAAGAAAAACTATAAATTAAAAAAATTATTTTAAATTATAATTATTACAATTTTTTGAATAAAAATTATAAATAAATAAATGATATTTTAAACAAAAATAAAATAGGAAAAATATTTTATTAGAGAACATGTAGTTTTGTTTTATTGATCGTAAACTTATTCTTAGGAATGTGACATTTTAAGATAAATTTTTTTCATTCCATTCACTCATTTGGCTAATAGATTTATTAAGATATTTTTTCCACCATTACTATGCACTATCTAAAATAAGTGTGTTCTCTATTCAATAATTTTTCATTAATAATATAATTATTTGTCATTATCACAATCCAACAAGTAACATATAATTTAAAAAATAATATTGAAAATAAATTAATTATGTATACACATATTCAATAAAACTATCTCGATTAAATGAATCACTAATTTAAAGTAATTGAAATAACCAAATAAACATAGAATCTAACATATTAATTAAAATTAATATTTTAAATACCAAGTTAAAACATACAGTATCGAAGTATTAAAAAATTAAGGATTAAAAATCTAGCATTACGTTAGGGTTAGGGTAGGTATGAAAATATTGAATTAAAAAGTTAAGGGAATTATAAGAAAAAAAAATGAATTACAATTTTCTGTATATAAGTGGCTCCACATATAATGGTTAAGTCACTCATCTTTTTGTCAAGCCTAGGTAGACAAAAAACCTCTAATAAATTCATTCTAGTCAAATGGGTCTTACAATCATATCACTTTAATGAAGTTAATGACACCATATGAACAATAGTTTTAACATCGATTTATATCCTTTGTGTTAAAACTATTGTTCATGGTGTCATCAAATTTATAAAGTTTTGCTGGGATGTTCACGCCAAACAAAATCACGCACGCATCTTTTATCATTTTCAACCTTGCTAGATAAACCATCTCTCATGATATTTCTCCTAACCTCCTTTCTATTTTCTTTATTCAAGTAAGACCTTTTTTTTAATGAAGAAACTAAAACCTTCTTTCTTGAATAAGGGTTTTGCTTAAGATATTTTATTATTTATAATACAATGTTTTGCGTTTTTGACTTTGTTTTACAATCAATAAAATTAGATAAATTTGATTTGATAATACTTCTTTTTTATTTTCAATTATTAACTGTTTAATGTTTTACCCTATCCAATTTATAACTATGGCTATGATAACTATCCTCAAATATATCAAATGTTTTTATGAAAGTATTGTTATTTATAAGATTCAGATTTTAAATATAAAATTAAAGTGACACGTATGTAGTTTCCCGTTTTTATTATTGATGTAACCGCATTTAACCAAAATCTCTTGGAAAACTTATAACAAAAATAGTATGAAAAATATATTTTATATTGGTATTTTGGTATTTCCTTTTTATTATTGAAAAGGTTTGTAATTTGATTTTACTATTTACTCTATTGATCCAAAAATATATTTCAATTTTTAGATATGTTGTTTTATAAACTTACCTTTACTGGTATTATTAAATAGGGATTTTAAAAGACTTTAAAAAAAATATTATTAGAGAAGGTAATGGTGGACCTCCGGGAGTTCGATCGATAAATGTTTTGATTTTTTGTTTTGTTTTTTAGTCTATTTAACAAAAATTGGACAGTTTGATAATGGAAATGTAAGTCTGTATTTTCTTAAGTAGGAAAGAGTCATTTGGAATGACTTTTTCAAGTTGACGATTTCTAAATTATGATCTTTAAAAGTGAAGGTGATCCTCTAGAGTCCGATTGCTGAAATTTTTTAATATCTTTTTTGTTTCTTTAAACATCTTACACGATATGGACAATCTGAAATAGAAAATTCAAGTTGGTGTATTTTCAGTGAAGGAAATAACTAATTAAGAATGGATTTTCTAGTGGAAGACTTATGAAATATGATTCAGGAAGGTGATGAAAGAACTCAGAGAGTCTGATTGATGTAATTTTTAATTTTTTTCTTAATGAAATAAGGCTTAATTGTTGTTTTATTTCTTTTTCCGTATAATTTTAAAAAATTTAAAATAAGTGACTTATTTATGATACAGTTTTTTAAATAATATTTGGCCCAACTTCTCATCTTCTACTATTAATCTTGCCTTAATTAGTGGTATTCTACTCCTTTAGTTGAACTACAAATTAATAATAGTAAAAAATAATAATAAATTTTGGTGATCTTTCCACTACCTAATCATTTCTAATAATGTAATTTAATCAATAGTAATAGAATAAATGTATTAATATATAACCATCTATAAGAAAATCATATGATATTCAAAGAGTATGTTGAGAAGGACTATTTTTAGTGGAATACTTGTGAATTGCGATTGGAGAAGGTGATGGTGGACCTCCGGGAGTTCGATCGATGATTTTTTGAATTTGTTTGTTTTTTAGTCTATTTAACAAAAATTTGACAAAGTTGTGAACATAGGATCATGTGTGACATATATATCAAAAATTAGTTTTATATTATTAGTTTATTTGATAAAAGATTCAACCATAAGTTTAATCAGTTGAACCAGTTAAACCTTAAATCGGAAGCTTTGTTTAATCGATCTCTGGTCCGATTTTTTAAAACATTGGTAAAAGTATTAATATGTAACCATTTATAAATAAAATCATAAGATATTTTGACTCTATCTCCCACCAAGTAATATATGTTAAAAGAAATTTCCGTTCCGCATTTTTTTTGGTTGAAAGACTTTTTAAGAAATATAGGAGAAAACTTAAATACAATTCTTTAGGTGTAGTTTATACTATTTTCCATAAAAAAATGACAAATGTATAATTTCCTCCTATTTTTACTTTCTAAATGATATTTAAATACACTTGACTTATTTTAATCGAGAAATAGTACAAACTACACATAAAAAATTATAGTTAATTTTTCTCCATAAATATATAACAAAATCAACATATTAATTTAAAATAATATTTTATATATCAATTCAAAATAAAACATTTGTTGTAGCATAAGGTATTAAAACACGTTGTGTATAAGCTCGTGGCCAAATTGTTAGCTAATCGGTTGAAGACTGTTTTTTGGATAAGTGGCCAAATTCCCATAATTCCGTTTAAGTTGGATCATTAGTTATATTTTTGTTTTTGGTCATTTGTTATGGGCCTGGGTTATGTATTTGACCCAATTGGGTTATGACCCGATTTGGTTTTTTCACTATCACCTAGGTTTGGCCGTGTAACATTTATTCATGTTTACTACTCACAAAATAATTTGGCAAACTTGTACGAATTGATAGAGAACTAATCGTCGTTGGTTAATCTTCCGTATTCAGGTTCCCATACTATGAGATTAATATAATTTTGCAATATAATTCCTATTCCTTAAATTCCACTTTGTGTTTATCATTTGCTCAATTAAATTATTCATAGAGTAGATTGTTTTGTTCGATTGATTTAAGTTTCTCAATTTATAAGCGTTTTATCGTATGCTTAATCGTTAATCCGCTTTATGCTTAACCGAATGCTTAATTCGGCAAACGAGAAATATAATTCTTATAATATTTTTGTGCTTGTCGATTGATATTTTAATCGAACGGGAATGAAATCCGCTTAGGGTAGTGAAGTTATAATAATCGATGATTGGTAAGAATCGAATCGGTAGATTGACTTATTTTATAATCACTTATTTCATAATCACTTAATTGTACTATTTATAAAATCGATCCTAAAACCAACCCCCTAAATCGATTTACTGTTAGTTAGTAATAATCAAGAATCCTTGAGAGAACGATATTCGAGTTTTCGTTACCGCTAAACTACCATTTTTATATAACACTCGTTTTTGATCTGTGCGTGACAACAGATCATTGAGATTACAGAAGGAAAATGGACCCTAAAAGTGATGAGGTAATATTTCTGGGATACTATACCAACAGTAGAGCATATAGAGTGTTCAACACAAGAACAAAGGTGGTGATGGAGTCCATAAATGTGGTGATTGATGAGTCACCAAAACAAGCTGATGTCGTAGATGATGTTGGAACATTCCTTCCTATGGATAATGCTGAAACATTTCCTCCTACAGAGAATGTTGAAACATCCCCTCCCCTGGCTGGTAATGGTGGTGACTCAAATGCAAATGCTGAATCTGCAAACATAGAGACAATTGCTAAAGGATCTTCTATCAGGATTCAGAAAGATCATCCTAAGGAGATTATCATAGGAGATCTAAATAAAGGGGTAACCACCACGTAAATAGAAGTTGTGTCAAACTCCTACTTTGTTTCAAAAGTTGAACCAAATAATGCCAAGGAAACCTTGACTGATGAGTTTTGGATTAATGCTATGCAAGAGGAACTTGAACACTTCAGGAGGAATGAGGTAGGGACTTAGTTCCAAGACCTGAAGGAATTAATGTTATTGGAACAAGTTGGATGAACAAGGTGTTGTTACCAGAAACAAAGCCAAACTTGTTGCTCAAGGATACACTCAAATTGAGGGAGTGGACTTTGATGAGGCATTTTCTCCTGTAGCTCGCCTGGAATCTATAGGTTACTACTCGGAGTTGCATGTATTTTAAAGTTCAAGTTGTTCCAAATGGACGTAAAGAGTGTCTTCCTAAATGGCTATCTGAATGAAGAGGTGTATGTTGAACTGCTAAAGGGTTTCAGTGATCCCGCCTTTCCAGACCATGTGTTCAAACTGAATAAAGCCTTGTATTGTTTGAAAGAAGCTCCCAGAGCTTGGTATGAAAGATTGACTGAGTTTCTAGTTTATCATGGATACAAAAAGGGTGGAATAGATAAGACTCTCTTTTTCAAAGAGAAGGGTGTAAAACTTATGGTAGCTCAAATCTATGTTGATGACATTGTCTTTGGTGGGATGTCAGATGAGATAGTCCAACATTTTATCAAGCAAATGCAATCTGAGTTTGAGATGAGCTTGGTTGGTGAATTAATCTACTTTCTTGGGTTACAAATCAAGTAGATGGAAGACTATATTTTTCTTTGCCAAGCAAAATATGCAAAGAATATTGTGAAGAAGTTTGGGTTTGAGAGTTCCAGTCACAAAAGAACTCTTGCTCCTACACACCTGAAGCCTGATTGGTAGCCTTCTCTACCTTATTGCAAGCAGACTAGATATTAATTTTTATGTAGGATTATGTGATAGGTATCAAGCAGAACCTAAATTAAGTCATCTCAATCAAGTAAAAAGAATTATGAAGTATGTGAATGGTACATGTGACTATGGTATATTGTATTTACATAACTCAAACTTTGCGTTATCGGGTTATTGTGATGCTGATTGGGTTGGAAGTGCTGATGATAAAAAGAGTACTTGTAGTGGATGTTTATTTATGGGAAACAACTTGATCTCTCGGTTTAGAAAGAAGCAGTTATGTATCGCTTTGAACAACTGAAGCTGAGTATATAATAACAGGTAGCAGTTGTTCTCAACTTTTATGGATGAAGCAAATACTGTATGAATACAATGTCACACAAGATGTTATGACATTATTTTATGATAATTTGAGTGCTAAAACTATTTCCAAAAATCCTATTCAACACATTAGGACTAAGCATATTGAGATAAGGCATCATTTTATTAGGGACCTTGTTGAAGAAAAAATCATAACACTCGAGTGTAGCGGGGAAATTCTGATATCGAAGCCATGAAATTGACTCGAATCAATATTTCGCTTGAAATCGCCACCGCGCTTTATTGTTTCCAAAGGAAAAGGGAAAATAACGAAAAACCCAAAGTTTTGTTTTTAAAATAAGAAAGAGATCTCAGGTACGGGTGTTGATTATATGAGGGGAAGGTTTAAAGCACCCCTCATATCTGTGGTACTCCACAGGAACCTTTTTGAAAATCTGTGTCGTGTGTGCTAAAAAAGGGTTTGTTTTATTTTTAAAATAAGCTCAGCAAAGAATTAAGCTTTGTGCCTACATACCTCCTCGGTGCAATGGAGAAGTCAGAGCTAATGTAGTTCCGCTTAAAAGGGAAAACATTTTTTAAAAACGAATAAACACTTTATCATCGTCAGAGAGAAATACTCAGCCATTGATCTTGAGCATGAGAACAAATGAGTTCTTTGCATCACAAATGAAAGAAGGGCTCCAACTCAGATAAAATCAACGAGTATGCCACTAGCTCTCTCACGCGGAAAAGATCTCATTAAATCAATCAATTTCAAAATCGTGGGGTATAACCACTCGTTTCAACAATTAATTGTGTCTAAACTTTTTGAAGAAAAGCCGCTAAGGGAAAAAGATATTTTTAAGAAAAGGTTTTGAAAAGGTTGCAAACATAATAAGGTTTTTGAAAAAGGGAGAAGATTTTGAAAATCTAAGAAGTGGGAGGAGATGAAGAGGCTAACCCAATGCATAAAATAAAAGCTAAGGAAAGAAACGGTCTAACCAAATAAGAAGCCAACACTAAACATCAAGAGTCAAAGTAGATTTCCCATCCTTTGGAATATCAATACCAAACCAAAATTATCACTTGGGGATCTAGATGAACTTATTATCTTAGCACCACTTTGCATTAAGCACATTAAAATTCTGACAAAAATCGGGCAGAGTAACGGCTGTTTTCGGGTAAAATCCTTATCTCAATGCCTTGGAATTAACCATCAAGGACTTTCAAGGAAATACCTGCATACGCAAACAGACAACAATCCAATGCCAGACAGACAAAATAACAACAGAGTAATAATAGAACAAGGGTCCAGAGGTACTAAGTCCATAAGTCCAAATCTCCAAAATGCTCAGGATAGTAACCGATAGTCTGAATGAGAGCCTTATGTGTTTTTTAGATTTTTGTTGATTATTAGTGTTTTAGCATAAAAGTAAAGTATGGTCCAAGTGGACAAAGAAAAAATAGCGGAAACATAAACATAGTGTCCAAGTGGACAAAGAGAAAATAGCGGAATGTAAATATGATGAAATGACAAAATAAAGTGATAAAGCGAGAAATATAAAGAGCAATATAATAAATTGCGGAAATTAAAGTCAATTGTTAGATGTTAAAGATAATCATATTGAAACTTGTCAAGTATGTTATCAAAGTTAGTAATGAAGATCGATGGTGAGTGAAGGATGTACTCGGATTTAAATTCAATGGACATTTATCAGAAGCTTGATAAAATCATAGCGACCACACGATAAACCTCCATAAGTCTTAAATCAACCGCATACAATTCTCTTCCACATTTGATTTTTTTATTCGGGACACGAAATATTGCGCTATGTTAAGCAGATCGCCAAGTGATTTATGTAGAAATCACCCTACAACGAGGCCGGTCAAAACTTTATGTGCTAATTCATGCGAGAGAAGCGATATGTAGATCACTCTCTGAAAGCAATACCGCACGAAAAGAAAAAAGGTAGCGATCTAGTCTTTACCAAGAATCCATAGAATTCTCAAGGTGTTAAGACTTTCATCGATCAAAAGAAAAAAAAGAGAAGAAGAAGATAAAATGCATAAAGTAAAATCAACTCACACTATCATTAATATCATTTATCTAATATTATGGATTTGGTCATTTCAAACCTATTAACATCCTAGATCCAATGATATTAATGAAATGGAGGAAGAAGAAAGCCTAAACAAGCATAAAAAGGCAAAAAAACCACATTCTGCCAGCAGGAAATCGATTTCATGCAGAGGGAAATCGATTTCCATAGTGCAGTTTTCAAAAAAACAAGTTACGCACAACATGAAATCGTTTTCAGCCTTGAGGAAATCGATTTCACCAGTGCAAATTTCGGCAAAAACATCATTTAAAGGCATGAAACTTGATTTGAACAAATATACAAACACCTTATGGTCACACATCAACTTGAGCACGGAATTTCCATCAAAAAACCAGCAAATATCATCAATGTAGCATCTAAGATGCATTAAACCAAAACAACAAAGATCTACATCATGGATTTAGCAAATTACCACTTCTTGAACAAAAATCTTGGAGTAGCTTCAAGAACAAGCACAAAGTGTGTAGATCCTTCAAATTTGGAGATGAACAAACAAAGAAAAGAGTGAAATGTAGGAGGTTTAGTTCAAAATTAGCAAGATTCAATGTGAATCTCACTAATTCTATGAAAATGAACTTTGGGTGAGGGTTTTGGAAAGGGTGAGAAATGAATTTGCAAGCAATTTTTTGGCTCTCCAAGCTTGAGAAATGAGAGAGTAGTGACCTCTATTTATAGGATGAAAGCAAGAGTAGTGGCAATTTGGTCATTTGCTCTTGGTTAATTAACTTGTGTTTAATGGGTAATTAAATGGCATTTAAATGGTAAAAAATGGTAAAATGAGGTTAAAATGGAATTAATGAAGGGAATTATTTTGGTGAGGTGAAAAATTGGTAAAATGACAAAAATGGTCAAAGAAAATAGGTGCCGAAATCAAATCAAGCTTCCCTCTCTATTTTTTTTTTGAATTTCGCCTAAAGGAAATCGATTTCCCCAGGAGTGAAATCGATTTCACTCTGTTCCAGAATGTGATTTTGTTTAAAATTGTTGTAGGGAAATCGATTTACCCAAGAGGGAAATCGATTTCATGCTGTCAAAAATGTGGAAAATACCTTGCTTATGGATGTCTTGGTTTAGTACCTACAAAACAAAAGCGTACAAAGAAACAAAACAATATTTTTGGTATTTGGTTAGTATAAAACAATCATTGGTGCTTGATGATTCCCCTCAGAGATGATCACAGTATCAAAGATAGAGCTTCAATATAGTGCTCTTGATTAGTGAGTAAACTGCAAATGATGTATGATCTTAGGGTCAAAAATTGGGGTATGACATCGAGCATGCGAAAACAGAAAATCAACTTGCTGGTAATTTTACAAAGGCTTTGGATGCAGTTCAGTTTGAAAATTAAGAAGCAAATTGGGCGTCTGTATGTGTGAAGAATTATAGCAATTATCGACTGGGCTGCAGTCAAGAACTGAAGAGAAAGAACAAAGATCAAAACATTGTCTCTCTCCCAATGAGACGAGTGTGCAACTTCAGTGAGGATTCAGATATCTTGTTACCATCAAGTGTATCCGTTTGATCCAGGAATTTCAGTGTAACTTGCTAGTGTTGGCCCAAGATTTGTTTAGCATTATTAATTATATGCTAATGTTTGTGTGTGGTTTCTCTTTGTTGGTTACTTACTTACCTTTTCTTTGTCCTATTATGGCTAAAAAGGGGGAGTAATATTGTATGATTTTACAGTAACCACTAACCACTGAAAGAGGGGGAGAGAGAAATTTATTTTTTTCTCTAGTGTGTTGCTGATGAGTTGTTGCTATTAAGGGGGAGTGTTATGATTCTCCTTAATAGGTGTGAAGAGAAGCTAGATTGGCATGTGTGTAGAGATGTCAAACAAAATGTCTTGATATCATACTCATTGGTTGGGAATTGCCTATCTCAACTAATGTGTGCAGATTCAAATTACTACTAATATGTCTTGCATGTTCATTTTTCTGTTGCATCTCTGATTGTAGAATTTCTAATGCGTATTCTCTACAAGGCTGAGAATTACTTTTGTGTTTGATTTATTTTCAAACATTAGGTAGATAAGTTGTTTTAGCCAAAATAAGCCAAAGGGGGAGATTGTTAATTCTCTGTGTTATGACTGGAATTATGTTTGGTAAAACTAACTTATGGGAACATGTTGAACAATATGTTCTATTCACTTCAACTAAAGAAGATATGTCGAGAATGATGTCCTATGCAGGGTCCATTTGACATTGTGTCTATTAGGTTACGTCTAGATCTATTGAAGTCGGTTTTATGTATAGGTGGAGAATATTTTGGAATATTATGTAATCCTATGTGGCGCTTGATTTAGGGATAAGAGATTGCCTCTGTTTTCAAGATATTTGATTGGTTTCTAAATATGGAGAATATTTAGTAAACTAATGATTGAAGCCTTGTCTTCATGGAGAAGACTGTGTAGTATTTTTTTTAATGCCCTGCTGCAATTTGAAGCCCAAGTCTAGTCCAGAAGATTGTTTTAAATAGCAAGCATCAAACTTAGTATTTATGTGTAACTTACATTGTAGTTTTTGTTAGGGTTTGTGCAGTCTTGTTTGTTGTGAGCCTCTCTAATATCATCTTGATAGAAGAATTTGGTGTTTTCATTGATTTGTAAGTTTTCTGTTCATTCATAAGCTTTTAAGCATTGAGTGACTGTGTTTTGGAAGCGTGTCTTCTAACATTTTGTAATTGATTGTCATGATTGTGATTGAGGTGGGTTGAGGTGGGCCTCATACCTAGGTGAGTCTTAGATAGAAGTATAGCACATGTAGTGATTAGGCGAGAAAGCTGTAAACCGGAGGTTGTTTACGTGTGAACCGAAGGTTTTTCGCATATTACCTCAAATTGATACTATCATAGTGGACTTATCCCTGCTTGATAGCCCCCCAGAGTAGGTATTGTTGATACCAAACTGAGTGAATAATTATGTGTGATATTTATGTTTATGTACTGCACTTTTATATACCTTGATCAAAGCTTTTAAATAAGATCAAGTATTATTCTTAGTTAAGGTTCTTGACTAAGTATTTTTTATTGGAAAGTGTAATCTTTCTATTGGGTTCCCTTGGTACGGCGTGTGTGACTGTTGTTCATCACTGCGGTGATTAAAATTTGGATGTCGATTTCTCATATCTGTATGTTGATTTCTAGGTTTAAGTTGCACTAGATAGTGATTAGGAGATAAGTTGTAAACTAAGACTGTTTAGGCTTTGAACTAGTACTACTAATAGTGGATTTTCTTCATGACTTGGTAGCCCTCACAATAGGTGTTGTTGCACTGAACTGGGTTAACAAATCCTTGTATTATTTATCATTCTGCATTTAGTTTTCAGTTTTGATAAGTGTGTTATAAGTCAGCAGATGTTATAACATTTGTCGGAACATTATGTGTTGTTAGAACATCTATCTTGACATCTGTTGTGTAAGTGCTATAATTTAAATTGGCATCAGAGCAGGCACCTTGTTCTGTTTATTGGGTGAGCTCTAGGTAGAATATTTTCTGGTACTATGGATAAAGAAGGAGTATACAACAATTGACCACCTTTGTTGGATGGTTCTAATTATGAGTGGTGGAAAGTCAAAATGGTTGCCTTTCTAAAATCCATGGATAGAAAAGTCTTGAAGGCTATTCTGAAAGGATAGGATCATCCCATTATAAAGGACAAAGATGGGAATGTGTCATTAAAATCAGAGGAAGATTTTTCTGATGAGGATGATAGACTAGCTCTCGGAAATTCCAAAGCTATGAATACTCTATTCAATGGAGTATACAAGAATGTTTTCAAATTAATTAATACATGTACTATAGCTAAAGATGCTTGGGAAATCCTCAGAACAACTAATGAAGGTACATCAAAAGTTAAGATGTCTAAACTTCAACTTTTAACCTCCAAATTTGAGAACCTAAAGATGAATGATGATCAAAGCATTCAGGACTTTCATATGAATATTCCTGAAATTGCAAATATATCTAGTGCCTTGGGAGAAAATATGTCTGAAGCAAAACTTGTCAGAAAAATTCTTAGGTATTTACCTAAGAGGTTTGACATGAAGGTAACTTCCATTGAAGAAGCTCAAGACATTAACAACATGAGAATTGATGAAATTATTGGGTCACTTCACACCTTTGAAATGATAATAAGTGACAGAACTAAAAAGGAGAAAGATAATAGCTTTAGAACTTCCGAAAATAAAAATGAAAAATATCAATATGACATGAACACTGATGAAGGATTGTCAATAGCTATTTTACTTTTAGGGAATGAGCTCAATCAACTAATAAATAAAGTAAAGACTAGACCAAATGTCTAAAACATCATAAGGGACAATACTGATCAAGGAAGAGTTTTCACAACATATAATCCTCTAAAAAATAATAGAGAAGTTGCCAAAAAGGCCATAGCCCTAACAAGGAGTTATGAATCTGATTAAGACTCTTATAATAAAGATCTATCGTATTAAGAGTTAGCTATCTCCTAGAAAGATCTTTGTGATAAAACTGAACAAGTTTGCAAGATAAGTGAAACATAGATGAAGGACTTGACTCAACTTCAAGACGAAAAAGAAAAACTCCAAGCCAAAAATATTGAGATTTAAGATATGGTAAATCTTCTATCTTCCAAACTTGAAAGCATAGCTAGTAAATCTGGAATGTTAGATAAAAGATACCTTTATTAAAAAGAAGGATTAATCAACAATGTCAGACCAAATGTTCCAACATCCTGCCCAACCACAAAAAGGTCAAACTAGAATTAAGTCCAGATTGTGGAAGTGTCATTTCTATGGAAAGTATGGTCATATCAAACCCTTTTGCTTCAGATTTTATGGCTTTCCAAGACATTCCCCTCATCACAAAGACAATCATAATAGAAATTGGCAAAGATGGAAAGAAAAGAATTCTATCATTGGTCCTATGATCGATGCCTCTTCCAAAACCCCTTCTGAAGTTGTTGTCTGCCTACTCACATGCTCAACAATTAAAAATGAAGGAATCAAAAGGGATAGACAGACTTTTCTCCAATTAAAAGTGGGATAGAGTCCATACTTTGCTCCAATTCTATAATTCTCCTCTTCGTTGCTTCACGTTCCCTGAGTACCACTTGGTTCCTACCTTGGAAGTGTATTATGCTTTCCTAGACATCTCTATTAAGGATAAGATACCCTATTATGGCACCTTGAAGGCTCCTACCTCTCTTGAGATTTCAACTGCTCTTTATTTGAGCAAATATGTGGTGGAAGCTAACGTTGCTGAGAAAGTGAAATGTCTTGGTTTTCATCTGAAATTCTTGATTGAAAAGGCGTGCTCCGCTGCTAAAGATGATGAATGAGACAAATATAGAGCTCTCTTAGCTTTGGGGGTCTATGGCATAGTGATGTTTCCAAATATTGTGGATTTCATTGATATGAGCGCCATCCACATCTTCGTCATGAAAAATCCAGTGCCTACACTTTTGGGCGATGTTTATCATTTTGTCCATAACAAGAATAACCAGAAAGGAGGGTTGGTCATATGTTCTGCTCCCCTGTTGTGACAATGGTTCAAATCACATCTTCCCAATCGTGGTGCTTTTGTTGATACTAAGGACACATCGAGGTGGGCTGATAGAATAATGGGACTTGTTGCCAAAGACATTGTTTGGTACAATAAGCAATTGGACAAGGCAGGGATCATTATATGATAACACTAGGAAAGAGATCCCCTTATTTTGTATGTTCCCCAATGTGTATTTAAAAACTAAATCTCTAATCCTTAATAAAATGCCTAATAAAGGATGAAACTCATAAAAAGGGAAGAGAAGCTCAAGTCTCGCTTGTTTAAGGGAGTCACTTGAGTGTATTTTCCCAATAAAAACACAAACCACACTCTTTCTTTTCATTTGCCTTATGGTGCTTAAGAGCATGTTATTTCCTTCCTATTTCCCCTGCATAATTCTCCAAAGGTCGAGCTTCTTATAGGATGCGAATGTAACTGTTCAACTAAAAAGCACACAACAGACAATAAAAAACAGAGAAAATATTGAGCAGAACTACGGTGCACTGACTTCTCCACTGCACTATGGAGGTACATAGGCATAGAGTTCAGGATACTCTAGAGAGCATAATAATTATTAAAACACCTTAGTTTATTCATGCATTGCATTCCCCCTTTAGCCAGTAAGAAGTTAAGCAGATACACCATTTGATTTGAAAACAAACAAAGGCGGATCACGTCGAGTACAACAGACGTGAGGGGTGCTAATACCTTCCTCTCGCGTAACCGACTCCTGTACCCTTTTCTTTGGTCGTAAGACCGTTTTCTTGTTTTGGTTAGATTTTATGATATTCCTTTCTCTTCGAGAGATGAATATATTAATGGTGACTCTCTTATTTTTTTGCGGTAGCAACACAATGCAAATGGTGCAAGCTCAAGATAGAATGTGTCTTGCTTATCCATCGGTCGGGAAACCTTTTTATAGTGAAGTCCATGGTCTAATGCCCATTAATTAGCTTTGCAACGCTTGTAACGGTCCATAAATAATTTTAACGTCCTTATTAATCATATGTAACCGACTAAATCAATGGATTGTAACGTCTTATGACCATTGATTCCTCTATTTCTGTGCCGGCCACGATAGCTCTGGGTTGTCATCCCAATTTTTGACTTCTAGACGCTTTAGTAGCAGGTTGGCTGCTATTAGTTCTTAGCGTTGCTCGGCACATCCGACTTGGGCACCCGATCCAAAGAATTATGGGATATGTACAAGTCCCACGATCTCGAGACCCATAAGGTTGAAGAATTATCTATGCGGAGGTCGAGGACTCCGAGTCGGAGAGACCCAGTTGGTTCTCGACTAGTTGCACCCCTTGAATTTGGGAGTATCTTATTGTAGATAGGGTGAGGAGCCCCAGTGAGTTTCTGTCATGATGGCGTCCTAGAACCTGTAAAGTTCTACATAGGGAGAAGTTAGAAAACCCCAGTGAGATCCCGACTTTATTTGTCAACACTTTTACGTTAACTTAACGTCCGACCTTGCATTTTTATGATCGCAGCAGATCATGGAAATTCTTAGATGCTCCTAAATAGATCTAGGCTAAAATATTTGTCCTACTTATGGCTATTTATTGATAGCCATGAGTGTATATTACCTAGCTAATTTGTACACACATTTGGATGTTTAATTCGATCCCTTTATGTTTAAGCTTGTCATAAGCACGTCTTCTCCGACTTGTTAAGGGTATTTGTTTGGAGAAGTCGGAGAGGCCCATCGGGATATCGATTTATAGGTGTTTTGTAGGAACCCGACTAGGTTCCCGCTCTGGGACGCAGTAGAGCCCCTTTTGAGGGTGAAGTTTTGAGCAAAAGCTATTTTGTTCTCCCATGATACCTAAGTTATTCATATACCGATTATTTGGGTAAAGAAATAAATTAACTTTGTCGTCTTGGCCATCCTTCTAAATTTGTAATTTCTTCAGTGCGAACAGAGGCCCAGAGGTGTAACCGGCTTTTGTGGAAAGAGGCCGTGATGGCATAATCGACTTAGATATGATAAAAAGGCCGCGATGACGCAATTGATCCAGACTTGGCAAGAAACCGCGATGGTCTAGTCGACTTTACGTAAAAAAGGCCGCGATGGCATAATTTTGAAAAAAGTGAGAAGAAACCGCGATGGTCTAGTCGACTTTACGTCAAAAAGTATGCGATGAAGCAATTTTGACAAATGTGACAAGCGACGACGATGGTCTAGTTGACTTTATGTCAAAAAGGTCGCGATGACGCAATTTGACAAACGAGATAAGAGACCGCGATGGTCTAGTCGACTTTACGTCAAAAAGACCGCGGTGGCGCAATTTTGACAAACGCGGCAAGAGACCGCGATGGTCTAGTCCACTTAGGTAAAAAAGGCTGCGATGGCGCAAAATTGTTGAGTACTCCTTTGATCATGTACGGTCCTTCCTAGTTGAAATGAATCGACTGACTTTTCTTCTTCATCTTCATATTTAAAGCATTTCGATTTTGTCAAGATTAATCTTCCTTGATCCAACAATATATATAAAATCACATCCATGCTCCTTCCCAAATGATATGAGTCGATTTTGTCTTCTATATCCTTTCTAACTGGGATGCCTATGCTGCATGTTGTAAAACTGAATTGTGCTAATTTGATCAGCCAGTACCATGAGAGACTTTGATATCTTTGTTAGTCATAAAATTGACTCTCATATCATATTAGCCATAGTCATGCAATTAATTGAAAAATGATGCTTATACCAAAAAAGTGGATGACTATGTTGTTTACTTTTAAGAAGTATAGAATTTAGCTAGATAATAATAATAATAATAATAATAATAATAATAATAATAATAATAATAATAGTAGTAGTAATAATAATAATGATAATAAATAATAAATAATAATAATAATAATAAATTTTGGTGATCTTTCCACTACCCGATAATTTCTAAAAATGTAATTTAATCAATATTAATACTATTAATATATAACCATTTCATAAAAAATCATAACATATTCAAAGAGTTTTTTACTCTATCTCTCACCCCATCAATAGTTGAACAAAGATATCATTAATAATTAATTATTTTTGAAGTTATTATATGTAAAATGAAATTTTCCGTTCCACATTTTTTGGTTGAAAGCCTTTTTAAGAAAATTTTGAAATTATTAAATAAATATAGGAGAAAATTTAGTTACAATTCTTTAGGTGTTGTTTATATTATTTTCAAAAAAAAATATAACAAGTGCATAATTTATTCCTATACATTTAGGATTTCCTCCTATTTTTATTTTCTAAATGATATTTAAATACACTTGTTATATTTTAATTGAAAATATGACAAGTGTATAATTTCCTCCTATACATTTACAATTTCTTTCTATTTTTATTTACTAAATGATATTTAAATATACTTATCATATTTTAATTGGGAAAAAGTATAAAGCACACCTAACAAATTTTACTTAACTTTCTCCTTAAATATATAACAAAATCAACATATTAATTGAAAATGTTTTATATATAAATTCAAAATATAACATTGTTGTAGCATAAGGTTTTAAAACACTTTAAAAGAATGATTTTGCATTTTGATACTACGATTATGATTACTAATTAAAATATCAATTAATTTTTTTTATTATAATTAATAAATAAAAGTTATGAAAATAAAATAATTATTATTTGTTAATAATAATAATAATTAAGACTAGAATAAAAACTATAAATTAAAAAAATTATTTTAAATTATAATTATTACAATTTTTTGAATAAAAATTATAAATAAATAAATGATATTTTAAACAAAAATAAAATAGGAAAAATACTTTATTAGAGAACATGTAGTTTTGTTTTATTGATCGTAAACTTATTCTTAGGAATGTGACATTTTAAGATAAATTTTTTTCATTCCATTCACTCATTTGGCTAATAGATTTATTAAGATATTTTTTCCACCATTACTATGAACTATCTAAAATAAGTGTGTTCTCTATTCAATAATTTTTCATTAATAATATAATTATTTGTCATTATCACAATCCAACAAGTAACATATAATTTAAAAAATAATATTGAAAATAAATGAATTATGTATACACATATTCAATAAAACAATCTCGATTAAATGAATCACTAATTTAAAGTAATTGAAATAACCAAATAGACATAGAATCTAACATATTAATTAAAATTAATATTTTAAATACCAAGTTAAAACATACAGTATCGAAGTATTAAAAAATTAAGGATTAAAAATCTAGCATTACGTTAGGGTTAGGGTAGGTATGAAAATATTGAATTAAAAAGTTAAGGGAATTATAAGAAAAAAAATGAATTACAATTTTCTGTATATAAGTGGCTCCACATATAATGGTTAAGTCACTCATCTTTTTGTGAAGCTTAGGTAGAAAAAAAACCTCTAATAAATTCATTCTAGTCAAATGGGTCTTACAATCATATCACTTTAATGAAGTTAATGACACCATATGAACAATAGTTTTAACACCGATTTATATCCTTTGTGTTAAAACTATTGTTCATGGTGTCATCAAATTTATAAAGTTTTGTTGGGATGTTCACGCCAAACAAAATCACGCACGCATCTTTTATCATTTTCAGCCTTGCTAGATAAACCATCTGTCATGATATTTCTCCTAACCTCCTTTCTATTTTCTTTATTCAAGTAAGACCTTTTTTTTAATGAAGAAACTAAAACCTTCTTTCTTGAATAAGGGTTTTGTTTAAGATATTTTATTATTTATAATACAATGTTTTTGCGTTTTTGACTTTGTTTTACAATCAATAAAATTAGATAAATTTGATTTGATAATACTTCTTTTTTATTTTCAATTATTAACTGTTTAATGTTTTACCATATCCAATTTATAACTATGGCTATGATAACTATCCTCAAATATATCAAATGTTTTTATGAAAGTATTGTTATTTATAAGATTCAGATTTTAAATATAAAATTAAAGTGACACGTATGTAGTTCCCCGTTTTTATTATTGATGTAACCGCATTTAACCAAAATCTCTTGGAAAACTTATAACAAAAATAGTCTGAAAAATATATTTTATATTGGTATTTTGGTATTTCCTTTTTATTATTGAAAAGGTTTGTAATTTGATTTTACTATTTACTCTATTGATCCAAAAATATATTTCAATTTTTAGATATGTTGTTTTATAAACTTACCTTTATTGGTATTATTAAATAGTGATTTTAAAAGACTTTAAAAAAAATATTATTAGAGAAGGTAATGGTGGACCTCCGGGAGTTCGATCGATAAATGTTTTGATTTTTTTTTGTTTTTTAGTCTATTTAACAAAAAATGGACAGTTTGATATTGGAAATGTAAGTCTGTATTTTCTTAAGTAGGAAAGAGTCATTTGGAATGACTTTTTCAAGTTGACGATTTCTAAATTATGATCTTTTAAAGTGAAGGTGATCCTCTAGAGTCCGATTGCTGAAATTTTTTAATATCTTTTTTGTTTCTTTAACCATCTTACACGATATGGACAATCTGAAATAAAAAATTCAAGTTGGTGTATTTTCAGTGAAGGAAATAACTAGTTAAGAATGGATTTTCTAGTGGAATACTTATGAAATATGATTCGGGAAGGTGATGAAAGAACTCGGTGAGTCTGATTGATGTAATTTTAAATTTTTTTCTTAATGAAATAAGGCTTAATTGTTGTTGTATTTCTTTTTCCGTATAATTTTAAAAAATTTAAAATAAGTGACTTATTTATGAAACAGTTTTTTAAATAATATTTGGCCCAACTTCTCATCTTCTACTATTAATCTTGCCTTAATTAGTGGTATTCTACTCCTTTAGTTGAACTACAAATTAATAATAGTAAAAAATAATAATAAATTTTGGTGATCTTTCCACTACCTAATCATTTCTAATAATGTAATTTAATCAATAGTAATAGAATAAATGTATTAATATATAACCATCTATAAGAAAATCATATGATATTCAAAGAGTATGTTGAGAAGGACTATTTTTAGTGGAATACTTGTGAATTGCGATTGAAGGTGATGTTGGACCTCCGGGAGTTCGATCGATGATTTTTTGAATTTGTTTGTTTTTTAGTCTATTTAACAAAAATTTGACAAAGTTGTGAACATATGATCATGTGTGACATATTTATCAAAAATTAGTTTTATATTATTAGTTTATTTAATAAAAGATTCAACCATAAGTTTAATCAGTTGAACCAATTAAACCTTAAATCGGAAGCTTTGTTTAATCGATCTCTGGTCCGATTTTTTAAAACATTGGTAAAAGTATTAATATGTAACCATTTATAAATAAAATCATAAGATATTTTGACTCTATCTCCCACCAAGTAATATATGTTAAAAGAAATTTTCGTTCCGCATTTTTTTTGGTTGAAAGACATGTTAAGAAATATAGGAGAAAACTTAAATACGATTCTTTAGGTGTAGTTTACACTATTTTCCATAAAAAAATGACAAATGTATAATTTCCTCCTATTTTTACTTTCTAAATGATATTTAAATACACTTGACATGTTTTAATCGAGAAATAGTACAAACTACACATACAAAATTATAGTTAAATTTTCTCCATAAATATATAACAAAATCAACATATTAATTTAAAATAATATTTTATATATCAATTCAAAATATAACATTTGTTGTAGCATAAGGTATTAAAACACGTTGTGTATAAGTTCGTGGCCAAATTGTTAGCTAATCGGTTGAAGATTGTTTTGGATAAGTGGCCAAATTCCCTTAATTCCGTTTAAGTTGCATCATTAGTTATATTTTTGTTTTTGGTCATTTGTTATGGGCCTGGGTTATGTATTTGACCCAATTGGGTTATGACCCGATTTGGTTTTCACTATACCTAGGTTTGGCCGTGTAACATTCATTCACGTTTACTATTCACTAAATAATTTGGCAAGCTAGTACGAATTGATAGAGAACTAATCATCGTTGGTTAATCTTCCGTATTCAGGTTCCAATACTTTGAGATTAATATAATTTTGCAATATAATTCCTATTCCTTAAATTCCACTTTGTGTTTATCATTTGCTTAATCAAATTATTCATAGAGTAGATTGTTTTGTTCGATTGATTTAAGTTTCTCAATTTATAAGCGTTTTATCGTATGCTTAATCGTTAATCCGCTTTATGCTTAACCGAATGCTTAATTCGGCAAATGAGAAATATAATTCTTATAATATTGTTGTGCTTGTTGATTGATATTTTAATCGAACGGGAATGAAATCTGCTTATGGTAGTGAAGTTATAATAATCGATGATTGGTAGGAATCGAATCGGTAGATTGACTTATTTTATAATAACTTATTTCATAATCACTTAATTGTCCTATTTATAAAATCGATCCTAAAACCAAGCCCGAAATCGACTTACTGTTAGTTAGTAATAATCAAGAATCCTTGAGAGAACGATATTCGAGTTGTCGTGACCGCTAAACTACCATTTTTATAAAACACTCGATTTTGATCTGTGCGTGACAACAGATCATCGAGATTACAGAAGGAAAATGGACCCTAAAAGTGATGAGGGAATATTTTTGGGATACTCTACCAACAGTAGAGCATATAGAGTGTTCAACACAAGAACAAAGGTGGTGACGGAGTTCATAAATGTGGTGATTGATGAGTCACCAAAACAAGCTGATGTCGTAGATGATGTTGGAACTTTCCTTCCTATGGATAATGCTGAAACATATCCTCCTACAGAGAATGTTGAAACAACCCCTCCCCTGGTCGATAATGGTGGTGACTCAAATGCAAATGCTGAATCCGCAGACACAGAGACAATTGCTAAAGGATCTTCTATCAGGATTCAGAAAGATCATCCTAAGGAGATTATCATAGGAGATCTAAATAAAGGGGTAACCACCACGTAAAGAGAAGTTGTGTCAAACTCCTACTTTGTTTCAAAAGTTGAACCAAATAATGTCAAGGAAACCTTGACTGATGAGTTTTGGATTAATGATATGCAAGAGGAACTTGAACACTTCAGGAAGAATAGGGTTGGGACTTAGTTCCAAGACCTGAAGGAATTAATGTTGTTGGAACACGTTGGATGAACAAGGTGTTGTTACCAGAAACAAAGACAAACTTGCTGCTCAAGGATACACTCAAATTGAGGGAGTGGACTTTAATGAGACATTTTCTCCTGTAGCTCGCCTGGAATCTATAGGTTACTACTCGGAGTTGCATGTATTTTAAAGTTCAAGTTGTTCCAAATGGACGTAAAGAGTGCCTTCCTAAATGGCTATCTGAATGAAGAGGTGTATGTTGAACGGCTAAAGGGTTTCGGTGATCCCGCCTTTCCAGACCATGTGTTCAAACTGAAGAAAGCCTTGTATTGTTTGAAAGAAGCTCCTAGAGCTTGGTATGAAAGATAGACTGAGTTTCTAGTTTATCATGGATACAAAAAGGGTGGAATAGATTAGACTCTCTTTTTCAAAGAAAAGGATGTAAAACTTATGGTAGCTCAAATCTATGTGGATGACATTGTCTTTGGTGGGATGTCAGATGAGATAGTCCAACGTTTTATCAAGCAAATGCAATCTGAGTTTGAGATGAGCTTGGTTGGTGAATTAATCTACTTTCTTGGGTTACAAATCAAGTAGATGGAAGACTATATTTTTCTTTGCCAAGGAAAATATGCAAAGAATATTGTGAAGAAGTTTGGGTTGGAGAGTTCCAGTCACAAAAGAACTCTTGCTCCTACACACCTGAAGCATGATTGGTAGCCTTCTCTACCTTATTACAAGCAGACTAGATATTAATCTTTATGTAGGAGTATGTCATAGGTATCAAGCAGAACCTAAATTAAGTCATCTCAATCAAGTAAAAAGAATTATGAAGTATGTGAATGGTACATGTGACTATGGGATATTGTATTTACATAACTCAAACTCTGCGTTATCGGGTTATTGTGATGCTGATTGGGCTAGAAGTGTTGATGATAGAAAGAGTACTTGTGGTGGATGTTTCTTTATGGGAAACAACTTGATCTCGCGGTTTAGCAAGAAGAAGAATTATGTATCGTGATCGCGACTTTACGTGTCTATTAATCTGATGACTGCAAGTGCACAGTCGTGTCGTGTAGTTTTAAAAGATATCGAATCCACATGGACTATGAATCGATCTACCGTTATCTAAGGTTACTATGTAAAGCTAAGGCTACTAATATTTTGGTTGTTCCTAAGGGAGAGTGATTGTGAATATTAAGAAATATAATAATAGACGGATATCAGTATGTATTTCGTTTAACTTTAGGCGATCCGAGGGTCCATTGGCTAATGCATAATCTGATTAAAAATATTTATTAATTCAATTGATTAAAAGTCCTCCTCTCAAACTTTCGCTCTGTTGATTTAGACTACTATCCTAACTCGTAATGTACGCTTTCGCCATCCCATTAGATTTTAGAAAGGCTTTTTGGAAACAACGTAACTAATAAAATGCTCGTTTTATGAAGTTGTTATCTATTTAAATCTCCTAATCTCAAACTTTCGCTCTGTTGACTCGGAACATGCTAATATCCCTAACGTACGCTTTTGCCATCCCGCTCGGGTGTAAAAACATTTTTTGAAAATAAATAAGTTCTAATTAGTTTTAATACGCTTTCGCCATCCTTAAAACTAATGTCCTATGTCTACTATCTAGTTAAAGATCTCAAACTTTCGCTCTATTGATTTTAACCTTTGACCGTCTTAAACCCTCTAACTTTCGCTCTATTGGTTTTAAGACTTACTAATTAAATTAGACATACAAACCAAAAACAAGTGATATTTAATAAAACATAATTAAGCCAATTTATTTCGGATCCCACAGTTAACTTACTTTACATACCGATATCTTAGTTAATTAGCCAGACATATTAATACGGTTAAGCATGCATAAATTAACTTGGTTTATAATGAAAGGCATGTTAAATGGCATATAATATATCATGCAATAACGATAATAAAATAAAGCGGTAAATGAATAAACCTGAATAAAATAAATTGCAATTGAATCTTGAAGTATCGAACTTCCGCCATAGGTTGGCTGGATCGTTCTTCGGAATTAAACGGACAGAAATTCAAAACAAGGAAATAAAAACGATAAATCTAACGTAAGGCTAGATTTATAAAAGGTTCACAACAATTTCCGGTGTAGAAATTGTTATGAGAAAATATGACTGTTTAATTGAAAGCAGGAAGAAAATAGCAAGCGCAGAACAATTTCGGCAGCACTTCGTTAGTAGGAAATCAGACCCGTTGAAGTGAAGTATCTGCCTCTATTTATAGGCGAGGCTTTGCAGTTGGAATCCGTGAATGCAAGAATTCTGGGCTGAGAACTTGGAGACGCACGTCTCCAATTCTTTAGGGAGACTCACCACATGACTTGAGACGTGCGTCTCAAGTGGAGAAAATATAGGGAGAGCTGGAGACGGGCGTCTCCTCATCGTGACGTGGCAGAGAGAGATGTTGGAGACGGGCGTCTCCACGTGCTCTTTAGGTCTTTCCAGCTCCTTTGTGGGCTGGTCTGTCTCTTTGGGCCTTTGGGTCTCCTTTTGCACCTCTTTTTCACTTCAGCACCCCTTTTTCATCTTCTAGGCACAAATAGTGGTCATTTTAGCTCCATTTCTTCTCCTTTTCACAAATAGTCTCAATAAGAGTGTAAAACCTGAAACAAAGCAAATACTCGCATAATATCATAATAAAACAATATAATAAACGGAAAATGCTATAAATATCTACGGATTTCAAGCTAAATATACGATATAAAATCGTGTTATCAAATTCCCCCAGACTTGAACCTTTGCTTGTCCTCAAGCAAAATAATAAGATAAAGATAGGAGGACAGCAAAATGAAATACACTTCCACCACGTCGTTCAGTCACACTCAGCTACGTAGTGTTCTTGTTTGAAAATAATGTTGCAGATCCTAGCAATAAACTTATAGTAGCGACACTAGACAACTCCTAGCGTGCATACCAATCCGAATCATGCCATTATAGCTTGACCTTGACTCGCCATCATGTTTTACCCTTTTCATTCGCGCGCAATCACATTAAGCCCATTATCTTGACATGCACATAGTAGAGTAGTCGGTTAGTGACTATGATCCTTCTTATGGAGTTCTGGCACATTTATGTGGTATACTCCTTAGCGCTCATTTGTAGATTGTGGGGAATCGGACAACAGTCCTTCCTACCAAGTTTAGTACCAGATAACTTCGGAACCAATCAACAATGAGTTTTTAAATCCTTTGTATTTGAGATTTGTGACCGTTAGGTTAAATGATCTTGTGAGGATCACGTTACTTAGTAGGCACATTTCTATTGGCGGTTAAGCACATAATTATTATTATAAGGATCATACACTTATATTCATCGACTCTCTACATAGTTGGTATCTAAGACGGTGCCGACTGCTAGAATAAACTACTAAGGGTTACTTCAAAAATTAAAGTCGATGGTTTCGGTATAAAGGGTATTCAAATCGGTTATGCATACTTGGGGGTTTTAGAGTGTCGGGACAATAAGGGTATTGTCTTGAATCTTTATTGATTTCTATGCGTTGAGTATTTGAGTAGCTTCGTATTTCTCGAACGTGTGGGGTTATGCATTTATTGTTTTGGAGTAAAAATTTTGTTATGGCTCAAGAAAATGGAAGAAATTGTAATAGCCACCGAATTATACATATAAGACTTGAAATTCCATAAATATGCTTTATTGAATTAGAATAGAAACATTACAAGGAAAGGAAATAAACTGAAAGGAAATAATAATAAAGCGAGTAATACGACTCCCCCAGACTTAAATGATGCAGTGTCCTCAATGCATGTGAACTACTCCTCAGTGTTGCGGTTGCGGGAACTGCTTGCGCCTCTTGTACGAACACGGCGACGTCTATCAGTAGGAGAGCCATTTACACGAATGTTAAGATCATGCAATTGTGTAGCAATTTCGGTGTATTGACCTTCGTTCCTAATAGCGTAGTCACGGTGCTCTTGTTGCATCTCTCGAATAAGCCTTAGTGTTTCGTTTTGAGTTGTCTGCATAGCTTGAAAGAGTTGGTCTTGGCGTTGAATTGCAGCATACATGGCATCAAGAGTAATAGGCGGAGGGTTGTTTTGAGGAGGTTGGTTGAAATCATCTTGTGCTTGTTTGAATTCTTCTTCCATTGCATCCATAGGCTCATTATGATGTTCAGGTTGGTTATCCTGAGGATTATCATTAATAGGCCTCCAACGCTGAACATAACGGATGTTGATTCGCTTTGGGCATGGTAGGATGACATAAGGAATCAGAACTTTGTTGACGACCAAAGTGTAGTGGCCATCATGAGGGGGTGAAACCAAGTGAGAGTCACGGCAGTAAGTGAGATCGAGGGATTGAGCAGGCATCATAAGATGAGAGAGGGAGATGAGGTCATCACTGAGACATAAGGCACAGGCCAAGGAGGTAATAATTCCGCCAAATAGGAAGGGTTTTGTAGCGGGGGCGTTGATGCAGCCTTGGATGTGTTCAAGCATAAAATGTGCGGCATTGAAACAGATATTATTTAGCGCACAGTATAAGAAAAATAATTCATTTTGGTTTACCTTGTGGTTGTTGGATCTTGCAAAAATAGTGTGCCACAAAACACGTTGAAAATAACGTATAGCGGGGTTTTGAATATGAGAAGCATGTAGAGTCCTCCAACCGGTAGGGGTTTCGCCAGTAAGATTAAACCAAAATTCGAAAGCAAGTTCTTCCCAAGATCGACCATCGAGTTCTTGAAAGATTGTGCGGAGAGCATTAGATGCATTATTAAAATGCAAATACGTAGCCACTGCTTCTTGATCCAGAGTAAATTCACGGTTAAACATCCGAAATTGGATGTTACCGGTTAAAAGTGGTTGATCAGAAGGAGTGTCGTAGTTGAAAGAGCTCAAGAACTCTAAGAGGAGCGGCTCATAAGTTGGTACGGGTTCGGTACAGAGATTATGTAGGCTAGATTTTGTGAGCAAACGGGTGACACCATCTATGAGACCCAGAGTTTCTAGACATTCGATGTTCACGAATTTCGTGGGAACAACCGAACGTTCATAGAATGCGAGGTATTTGGTTCTTTGAGCATCGTTGTCTTCCTCTCGAAAGATAATATGTGAAAGGTCGGGATGTGGCCTCTCAGGACGCACACTACGGATGATTGAACGTGGAGGCATGATGTGTTTGGAAAGAAAAATAGTATGGAGAGTAGAAGAGTAGAAAATGGTTTGGAGGTTGTGAAGAAAAGGAGTGGTGGTGGTGTGGTTTTATAGTGAGGTTTGAAAATGGTGTGGTTAATGTAGAATTAAAATGGAGTTATGGTGGTGTTTGAAGTTTGAATGGAATGGAGAAATGGGAAATGATGTAGAGTTAAAGAGGTGAATGATGGAGGATGAATGAGGTTTATGGTGTTTAAATGGAAGAAGTAATGGGGAGAATGAGGAATATTGAATGATGAATTTTGAAATTCAAAATTCAAAATTCAAAGAGGGAGAGAAGATGCTTCTGCGTGGCCAAACGAAATGCAACCTGCTGCCCTTGGGAGACGCGCGTCTCAGGCAGTCAGTCTGCTGGGTGACAGGGTATAGAGACGGGCGTCTCCTGTCCTTTTGCATGCAGAGTTCTGGTCCCACAGAGTTAAAGACATGCGTCTCCTAGCCTACAGAGGTGGTTTTCACGCATGCACTGGTTTGGACAAGTTCTGACAGATACCATTAAGTAGTGAATAATAGTTCAGAACAGTGTCATTGTTTAATACTATAAACAACAAAAATAATAGTAATCAGGAATATATAGCAGTTAATAGTAATGCAGTATAACACAGTAGTAGTAATGAATAAAATAATGCATTTGGAATTAAAACTGGTACTGAGTGTTGATAGAAACAGAATGTAAAAGTGCAGAAAATGAAATTCTAAACTAGAAATTTGAAATTGCTAAAACTAGAAATAAAATCTAATAATCTAAGCGTTAACAACTAGCCACGTCTATTGTTGTGCACATTAGAATAAATGTGTTTGAAAACTTCGTCGAATTGAGCATTGACGGTGTCGATGAAATCGAAGAAGTGCATTTGCAGAGTGTGTAACTCGTTGCGCACATGTTGTACTTCGTGTTGCAGTGCATTGATGGCTAGTTCATGTGTGTTCTGATTAGGATTTCTTTGGTTCACTGATTCGGTGGATGCAGCAGGTTGTTGTGGTTCAAGCTCGACATCAGTCATATCTTCAGTATAATCTTCAGCAGAATCTTCAGTAGGAGTCTCAGGCTCATACTCAGGAATGGGTTCATCTTCAGGAAGAGGCTCATATTCAGGCACATGATCATCCTCAGGCATAGGTTCGTATTCAGATTCAAGGTGATCTAAGGGTATATTTTCATGTTCATAGTATCCAGGAGGAGTGTCCGGCTCAGATTCCGATGCATGCATTTCTTCATCAAAATGTTCATAAGCTCGTGGGGTTTCAGGTGAGGGTTCTCTCTCAGGAATCTGACCATAGTAAAGCCAGTTGGCAGGGTTGTGTACACTCGTCCTTGGACTTGGTAAGGTGAACTGATCCAGTACTTTATTATCGATGAGTAAATCAAATTGATCAGGTCCAAGGTTACCAATGATACCTCGATTAAAGTAGAAGTGAAAGTCCATAGAATTGTGGGAACCAAAAGGTGTCAATCTAAGTAGAGGTGTTCTCAGACCTATGGCATTTGCAATCATAGTGACAAATCCGCCAATCAGAATAGGTGAAACTTTGTCTTGCGTGATGCGCTCGAAGTTTGTTAGCATGAATGCGATGGCGTTGACCGGACGATTCTGAGAGGTGCAGAACATGATGAGTAACTATTCTCTAGAAACTTCAATAATATTATTGGGTTTACTGAAAATGTAGTGAGCGATGATCTTATGCAAGTATCTGAAAGCAGGGTTATGGATGTTCTCGGATTGAAACTCGTTCTCTTCAGGGTTATCGTTTCCAGTGATCTTTCCCCAAAATCTCTCCAACTCCCAGTATGCAAGACTGTCTTCAACTACTGTGGTGTATGCATCTGATCCATGAGGTAGTTCTAACATTTCAGCAAAATCTCGGATGCAAAATTGATATTCCAAACCAAAGAGTCGAAAGAGGATAACTCCTTTCCTCAGCCCTTGTCCACAGTTAGGAAGATAAGTCAAAGAGCTCAAGGATTTCAGAGTAAGCTTTCGGTAAGTACTAAACTTGGTTCAGCAAGTGCATGACGCTTTCTTTGATACCAAGTCTTTCCATAGTCGGCTGGTGAGGATAGCGAGTCAAATCCATTTGCCTCTCAGCCAGCTTAGCATATCTCGCTTCTTGCCCTCTACCACGGAACACAACTTCCATATTGTCAACTTCTTGCATCTTGATGAGTTAGTAGTTAAGAAAACCTATAAGTTGAAAATATTAAGATTCAGTTAGAACTAGGCTAGTGTTGTTTTAAAAAGGAAAAATAAAGAGAAAAATAAAATAAAAATTGTAACAAGTTATAATAATAAATATAATTATAAAAAGGAAAGATTTCCGCGATTTAAAGATAGCGGTTATAATTATAGTAGTTATTATAAAATGTAGGAAAAAATATAAAAATGTAGAAAAATTAAAATAATTCAAAAATAGAATAGAATATTTAAATAAAAACAAAATTAAAAATAAAAATAAAAATAATTGTGGGTTGTCTCCCACCAAGCGCTTTGTTTTATGTCGTAAGCTCGACGATTTTAAAATAGAAAATTATTTTTTCGAATGAGCGGGCAGCTCGTCAAGTTTAAAAATTTGAATGTTTTCATCGTGTTCGAGATGATGGTAATACTTAAGACGTTGTCCATTTACGACAAAAGGTTTGACGGTTTCTCCTTTGATTTCAATCGCTTCGCTTGCAAATATGTTAGTGATTTCGAAAGGGCCAGACCATCTAGATCGTAACTTTCCAGGAAATAATTTTAATCTAGAATTAAATAGAAGTACTTTATCGCCTATGCTAACATTTTTCCTAGATATACGCTTGTCATGCCATTTTTTCGTTCTCTCTTTATAGATTTTGGCGTTTTCGTAAGCGTCTTGTCTAAGTTCGTCTAATTCGTTTATGTCTAGAAGTCGTTTCTCACCAGCGGTAGTGTAGTTTAAATTTAAATTTTTAATGGCCCAATAGGCTTTATGTTCTAACTCTACCAGAAGGTGGCATGATTTTCCATAAACGAGTTTGAATGGGGTAGTTCCAATTGGAGTTTTGAAAGCTGTTCTATAAGCCCATAAAGCTTCATTTAACTTGGATGACCAATCCTTTCTAGATATAGCAACAGTTTTCTCCAATATTTGTTTTATTTCGCGGTTAGATACTTCTACTTGTCCGCTTGTTTGTGGATGGTATGGTGTAGCTATTCGATGATTTACTCCATATTTTCGAAGGAGTTTTTCAAGGATTCTTGAAATGAAAATGGGACCCACCATCGCTAATTACCAGTCTTGGCACACCGAACCTAGGAAAGATGACGTTTTTGAAGAGTTTGATAACTACTCGTGTATCGTTTGTAGGAGAAGCGATAGCTTCTATCCATTTTGAAACGTAATCGACAGCTACGAGAATATATTGATTTCCGAATGATGATGGAAACGGACCCATAAAGTCTATTCCCCAGACGTCAAATATTTCTACTTCTAGGATGCCCTTTTGAGGCATTTCATCACGTCTCGAAACATTTCCGGTTTGTTGGCATCTATCATAGTTTAATACAGCTAAATAAACGTCTTTCCACAGGTTGGGCCAGAACAATCCAGATTGAAGGATTTTGGCGCAAGTTCTAGATGTGCTATGGTGTCCTCCACACGGTGCAGAATGACAGTGTGTTATTATGCTTCCTATTTCTTCCTCGGGTACACAACGTCTAAAGATTCCATCGGGGCCTCTTTTGAAAAGGAGCGGGTCGTCCCAATAGTAATGTTTTAGGTCATGGAAAAATTTCTTCTTCTGTTGGTAACTTAGATCAGGAGGAAGTACACCAGCAGCTAGGTAGTTTACGAAGTCTGCATACCAAGGTGTGTCAGAGCGGGCTAAAGCTACTTCTGCGAAGTTATTGGTTTCAGTGATTGGATGGTATGGTTCTAATTCGTTAGCTTCTAACTGAGCGATGAGTCTTTCATAAGGGAAATCATCGTCGATTGGTACTTGTTCGGGTTTCAAATTTTCCAGTCGAGAGAGGTGATCTGCTACGACATTCTCAGTTCCCTTTTTATCTTTAATTTCCAAGTCGAACTCTTGTAATAACAGGATCCATCTTAACAGTCTTGGTTTGGCATCCTTCTTGGTTAAGAGGTACCTAATAGCGGCGTGGTCAGTGTATATGATTATTTTGGCTCCTACCAGGTAAGAACGGAAATTATCTAACAGGAATACTACGGCTAATAATTCTTTTTCTGTCGTGGCGTAAATCATTTGAGTTTCGTCTAGGGTTCTACTTGCATAGTATATGACATGTAGTTTCTTATCTTTTCTTTGCCCTAGAACGGCTCCTACAGCATAATCGCTTGCGTCGCACATTATTTCGAAAGGCTCATTCCAGTCGGGAGGTTGCATAATCGGCGCAGAGATTAATGCTTGTTTAAGCGTATGGAATGCTTCAGTGCATTTATCATTAAAAATGAATTTGGCGTCTTTCATCAGTAATTCGGTTAAGGGTTTGGTTATTTTAGAGAAATCTTTAATGAAACGTCGGTAAAAACCAGCGTGTCCTAGAAAACTTCTTATTTCTCTAACTGTTTTGGGAGGTTGAAGGTTTTCGATAATTTCGATTTTAGCTTTATCCACTTCGATCCCTCTATCGGATACGATGTCTCCATGTACGATTCCTTGTCGAACCATGAAATGGCATTTTTCCCAATTAAGAACTAGGTGATCCGCTGTCGCGCACGGATCAAAAATGAGTGTTTTGTAAAAACTGTAATAACGGTAACGACAACTCGGATATCGTCTCACAAGGATTCTTAGTTATTACTAACCGACGGTAAATTGAATTAAAGGGGGGTTTAGGATTGATTTAATAATAAAATAGTGAAAAAGTGATTAAAATAAGTGATTATGTAAATAAGCTAAAACGACAATTCTACTGATTCGGTTACCGACTTATCATAGGTTCAATAAACTTCAATCCCCTAAGCAGATTCTATCCCCCTACCGATTACAACATCAATTAACAAGCGAAATTGACATTATAAGATTTCATTCCTATTTTCCGAATAAAGCAAACGGATTAAGCACAATCACGAATTAAGCAAACGTGATTCTAACATACACACTTTAACGATTAAGCAACGATAAAGTACGATAAAAGTCAAGGAACATAAATCAATCGGTATAAATCAATAATATTCTATATAACTCGAATTAAGCAAACAAGACATATAGATTAATATCGAAAGGGAAAAGAAATTGGATTAAAGATTAAAAACCTCAAAGTATTGGAAACCGTAACCAGCAGAAATTGCCTTCGGGGATTAGTTCCTCATCATTCGTACAAAGCTTTCAAAATTATTTGGTGAAAAGTAAAAAGTGATATGAACACTACGGCCAGACCTAGGTACTAGAGAGAAACTAGAATTCGGGTCATAACCCAACTGGGTCAAACAGACATAACCCAGGCCCAAAACTAACGATCCAAAACTAAATAAAAAACTAGTGCTGCAACTTCAACGAATTTCTGGAAAATATGAGTTCAGAATCTGACTTCGACTCCAACACGAGAATTGTAGCTCTTTCTCTTAGCTTTCCGGCGATTATTAGAACGCCTCAATCGGATTTCTGAAACTCCAGTTATGATCTTTTTCGTGAAAGCTGCTAAAGCTGAAAATTAAGTACGAAAATCAAATAAGTATAAAAAATAAACTAAATTATAAAAACACATTAAAAGGGAAAAATAACCAAAATAAAACACGGAAATGTAAAAGTATAAACATAGAGGATCGTGTATCAAAATACAATGATCAAATTCCCCCACACTTGAACTTTTGCTCTCCGAGCAAACTGAACAACAAAACAAGGAACACACAAATACATCATTAGTTACTCATCCTAGGCTACAAATCTTCTTCGGGTAAGTTTGCATCAACAGGTACTAATCTTGCACACTAAGGACATCGTAAGAACACTAACCACAGATATGCAGACATAAGTCTCCTAAATACACAAACCAATTCAAACCATATTATTATACCATAGCCTAACTTACTCATCATTTTTGCTCTTTTTCATTCAGGCGCAATCACATTAAGCCCGTTATCTCCACACACTTATAGCAGGACGACCGGTTAGTGACTCTGATCCTTTTGCACGGGGTTCTGGTACTTGTGTGGCATAACCCTTTGCTTACTCAGATGTAGTTGCGGGGGATCGGACCGTAATCCTCCCTACCAAGTTTAGCACCAGAAACCGCTGAACCAACTAACAAAGAGTTTTGAAAACTTTTTTTTTTTGAAGATTACACAACCGTTGGGTTAAGTGACTGGGTGAGGATCACCAAAATTAGAATGTGTATTACCTTTTTCTTTTCTCTTTTTTTCTTTTCTTTTCGGAACATTCACTTATATTCATCGGCTTCCTGCGTAAAGTGTGCGAGAGATGGTGTCGACTGCTGAAATAAACTACTCAAGAGCTGTCAGAGAATGAGAATTTAAGGCTAAAACATAATAAAAAATTCAAATCGATTTCCATATGCAGGAGACTTACGGTGTTAGAACGATACCGATCTTGTGAATTTTTCCCACGTCTCCGCAAACTCGACTCAAATCAGTCTATAGCCTAAAACTTTCAAGAAGATGCATTTTTTTATTGGTTGAAATTAAAAAAAAAATTGAAAGAAAACAAAACAAATAAATGATTCTCTCCCCCACACTTAAGACATACATTGTCCTCAATGAAAGAACATTAATATAAAATAAGAGTGAGAGAAAGGAAAGAACACACCCGAGTAGTCAAGGAGGATAAGTGATCACATAAGCTGCCTTTCCCAAAGAGAGGTCTTCTATATTCTCTTCTTCCAAAGTGGAGCTCTCATGGAGTAGCTTTCGGTAATGCTCATCGTCCTTAAAAAGTGGTTTAGCTCCTTCGCCTTTTATTCCAGGATCAAAGAATGTTCTTCTAAAAGTAAAAGTGTCAAATGGGCACGTGAAGGTGCTCTCATCTTTCACAACATCAAGGAACCAAAGGTTATGGGGCTGCCTCACTACTTTTGTTGCATCTTCAAGTGAGATCCTATGCACACACATGGACGAACTAATATCATAAATGTCATCCAAGGTCCATCCAATTCCTTTGTTATGCTTCTTCAAAACCTGCAAAAATTTACTTTCTTGATCAAAATAAAGTTTAGAAGAAATTATAACCGGAAGTTTTTCATTCATCTCTAAATAAGCATATTTAAGATTTTGAGGAATTGGTTTCAGCTCCCGGGAAGGTGGTTGTTCAATGGATGGTTTGATCCGGGCAGCCGGGGTGTCGAGAGCTTCATCTACATGAACAACTTCATTTGCAACCTCATCTGTAGTAAGAATATCAACTTGCAAGGCAACCTCAATTTCAGTACAAACAGAGCAAATTTTAGTGTCAGTACAAACATCGCAAGAGTAAACATCATCAAAACCAGGCAATGATAGAAAATCATCTGCAAACAAATCAGTACAAGTATCAACAACATTTTCAGAAAGGAACTCTATTTGAAAAACAGAATGCTCTTCCAAGCGTTGTTGGTTTGATCCTTGAGCTTGCTGCATGGCATTCATCAAAGTGGCAAGCTGTCCAATCTGTGTTTGCAAAGTCTGGAGAGTAGAATCTACTTGTTGTTGATACTGAAGATTATTTGCAGCCATTTGTTTGACAATATCCTCTAGTGAAGGTTCGGAAGGTGCATAGCACACAACCTGAAATTCCTTCAGATGCTTATGCGGATCCTCATCTGCAAAACCATTAAACCTAGGCAACAAATGTGTTAAACCATATTCCAATTCAAAAGGTGCATCACCCGCAGGATAGTCAATACATAAACCATTATAGTTCACATTAGGGACAGCCAACTGCGTTAGTGTTCTTTGTTCAGCCATGGGTTCAACAAACACCGAAATACCGATTATGTCCCATACATGTAGAAAGGAATAGAAAGTATAAAAACGATTAAACTAAATTCAGAAAAATATAAAAACACGGAATTTTTTCTAATTAAGACAAATAAGAATTTTGGGAATTTTTTCTAATTAAGACAAATAAGAATTTTGGAAATTTTTTCTAATTAAGACAAATAAGAATAGAAAAACGATGAATTTGGCGATTTTGGGTCGAATTTCCTTACTCTTCTAGAGTAAATGAGTATTGATCGCACGATTTTTCTGCTTCTAGTAGGCAAAAACGTTTTACAATCGAATACAATTTTTGCAAAAACTGTTTTTTTCGACTCTAAACGCGGACTGACCAAAACCGTGAGGAAACTACGGCCTAAACGCACGAACACTAAATCTAAGACTCTAAAATCAGTTAATATTCACAAGAATCCCCGGCAACGGCGCCAATTTGATCCGCTATCGTGCACGGATCAAAAACGAGTGTTTTGTAAAAACTGTAGTAACGGTAACGACAACTCAGATATCGTCTCACAAGGATTCTTAGTTATTACTAACCGACGGTAAATTGAATTAAAGGGGGGTTTAGGATTGATTTAATAATAAAATAGTGAAAAAGTGATTAAAATAAGTGATTATGTAAATAAGCTAAAACGACAATTCTACTGATTCGGTTACCGACTTATCATAGGTTCAATAAACTTCAATCCCCTAAGCAGATTCTATTCCCCTACCGATTACAACATCAATTAACAAGCGAAATTGACATTATAAGATTTCATTCCTATTTTCCGAATAAAGCAAACGGATTAAGCACAATCACGAATTAAGCAAACGTGATTCTAACATACACACTTTAACGATTAAGCAACGATAAAGTACGATAAAAGTCAAGGAACATAAATCAATCGGTATAAATCAATAATATTATATATAACTCGAATTAAGCAAACAAGACATATAGATTAATATCGAAAGCGAAAATAAATTGGATTAAAGATTAAAAACCTCAAAGTATTGGAAACCGTAACCAGCAGAAATTGCCTTCGGGGATTAGTTCCTCATCATTCGTACAAAGCTTTCAAAATTATTTGGTGAAAAGTAAAAAGTGATATGAACACTACGGCCAGACCTAGGTACTAGAGAGAAACTAGAATTCGGGTCATAACCCAACTGGGTCAAACAGACATAACCCAGACCCAAAACTAACGATCCAAAACTAAATAAAAAACTAGTGCTGCAACTTCAACGAATTTCTGGAAAATATGAATTCAGAATCTGACTTCGACTCCAACACGAGAATTGTAGCTCTTTCTCTTAGCTTTCCGGAGATTATTAGAACGCCTCAATCGGATTTCTGAAACTCCAGTTATGATCTTTTTCGTGAAAGCTGCTAAAGCTGAAAATTAAGTACGAAAATCAAATAAGTATAAAAATAAACTAAATTATAAAAACACATTAAAAGGGAAAAATAACCAAAATAAAACACGGAAATGTAAAAGTATAAACATAGAGGATCGTGTATCAAAATACAATGATCACTAGGTTAACGCTTACACATCGTTTAAGTACCAATTCAAGGTTCTCTAAACATGTTTCAAAACTTCCTCCACAGACAGAGAAGTCGTCCATAAAGACCTCCATTATTCCATCCAGGAAGTCGGAAAATATTGCTATCATGCATCGCAAAGTCCGAAAGGCATTCGTCTATAAGAGAATGTACCATAAGGACAGGTAAACGTGGTCTTTTCTTGGTCGTCAGGGTGGATGGGAATTTGGAAAAATCCGGAGTATCCATCCAGATAACAGAAATATGAGTGTTTAGCTAGGCGTCCGAGCATTTGATCTATGAATGGTAAAGGGAAATGGTCTTTTCGGGTGGCTTTGTTTAGCTTCCTATAGTCAATGCACATTCTCCATCAAGTTTGGGTACGTTGTGCTACAGATTCGCCTTTTGCGTTAGTGATTACAGTGACTCCTCCTTTCTTTGGTACGACATGAACAGGACTAACCCATTTACTATCGGATATTGGATATATTATTCCGGCTTCTAGCAGTTTTTGGATTTCCTTTTTAACCACATCGCTCATAATGGGATTTATTCGCCTTTGATGTTCCCTAGAGGTTTTACAATCTTCTTCGAGCATAATGCGGTGCATACAGAGGGAAGGACTTATTCCTTTCAGATCCGATATGTTATATCCTAAAGCGGTTGGGTATTTTCATAGGACAGTAAGTAATTTTTCAGTCTCGGTTTGTCCTAAATTGGTGTTAACTATAACTGGTCAGTTAAGTTCTTCGTCTAGAAATTCGTACCTAAGGTCGGTAGGTAGTGTTTTAAGTTCTATAGCAGGTTTCTTAGGCCCAGGTATAGGATCAGGAGTCAATGCTAAACATTCACTCAGGTGGTTATCTTGATATTCCCCACGCCAGTTGTCATCTTCAAAAATTGGCGGTATAGGAATTCTTAGGATCTTGGTTTCCTTATGTGGTTCGGATTTTATTTCATTTACACACTCGTCGATTATGTCGGCAGAGCAGCATGTGTCAATTATAGAAGGTGCTTTTAGGAATTGGGAAAGAATAAATTCTACTTTCTCTTCTCCTACTTCGAAAGTGAGCTTTCCTCGCTTGACGTCTATAATTGCACTAGCGGTTGCTAAGAATGGTCTTCCTAATATGATCGGGATGTTAGAATCTTCTTGGATATCCGTTATGATGAAGTCAGTTGGGATGTAGAATTGGCCTACATGAACAGGGATATTTTCTAACATTCCTACAGGGTATTTAACTGAACGGTCAGCTAGTTGAAGAGACATTCTCGTTGCCTTAAGCTCACCCAGATTTAGCTTCTTACAAGTTGAAAGAGGCATCAAGCTAACACTGGCTCCTAAGTCGCACAAGGATTTTTCTATAATAGTCTTTCCTATTACGCAGGGTATAGAAAAACTACCAGGATCTTTCAGTTTGGGAGGCATGTTATTTTTTATGATAGTGCTACATTCAGCGGTAAGTGTTACAGTTTCGTTATCCTCGAGTTTCTTTTAGTTCGATAGAACTTCTTTCAAGAATTTAGCGTACGAAGGCATTTCGGTTATGGCTTCTGTGAACGGTATGGTTATGTTTAATTGTTTCAGAAGTTCTACAAATTTTTTAAATTGCGCTTCAGTTTTTGATTTAGCTAATCTCTGAGGGTAAGGAATTGGTGGCTTATAAGGTGGTGGTGGAACATAAGGTTTCTCTTTTTCGGGTTCCACTTCGTTGTTGTTCTCATTGGTTTTAGCACTTTGATCATCAGTTGATGTCTTTTTGGTTTCCTTTGGCTCTTGTTGTGACATGGGTGCGTTTTGAGTTCTAGGATCGATAGGTCCATCGTAGTTTGTTCCACTTCGTAGTGTTATCGCGTTCGCATGTCCTTTAGGATTAGGTTGTGGTTGAGCAGGAAACGTGCCAGCAGAGGCAGCAGTAGGTGCTTGTTGTTGGGCTACTTGTGAAATTTGAGTTTCTAACATTTTGTTATGCGTAGCTAAGGCATCTACTTTGTTCGATAATTGTTTTAGTTGCTCGCTATTTTGGATGTTTTGATTTAGGAAGTCCTTATTGGTTTGTTGTTGGGAAGCTATAAAGTTTTCCATCATGATTTCCAAATTCGACTTCCTAGGGGCATTTTGAGCAGCTACAGGCGCTTTTTGATAGCCAGGATGGACAGCAGGTGCTTGTCCAGACGCGTACAACGCGTTGTTGTTCTTATACAAAAATTTCTGATGGTTTTTCCATCCAGGGTTTTACGTGTTAGAATAAGGGTTTCCTTGAGCATAATTTACTTGATCAGATGGGATTCCAGTCAAGAGTTGACATTCGGCAACTGCGTGTCCAGTTAATCCACAAATCTCGCAGTTAGGTGCCACGGCAGCAGCGGTGGCTGAAGGAGTGATGGTTAAGTTTTCGATCTTTTGAGTTAAAGCGTCTACTTTAGCGTTAACGCGGTCTATACCACTTACTTCGTACATTCCTCCTTTGGTTTGGGTTTTCTCTAGAGCGGCTCGTTCTCCACCCCATTGGTAATGGTTTTGTGCCATGTTCTCTATAAGGTTGTATGCTTCATCATGGGGTTTGTCCATTAGTGCTCCGCCAGCAGCGGCATCTATAGTCATTTTAGTGTTATAAAGGAGACCACCATAGAAAGTATGGATGATCAACCATGGTTCAAGTCCATGATGAGGGCATAGTCTAAGCATGTCCTTGTATCGTTCCCAAGCTTCGAAGAGTGATTCGTTATCTTTCTGGGTAAATCCGTTGATTTGACCTCTTAGCATAGCGGTTTTGCTAGGCGGAAAGTATCTCACTAAGAATACTCTCTTCAATTCGTCCCATGTAGTTATGGAATTAAAAGGTAGGGATTGAAGCCACGCTCTAGCTCTATCTCTCAAAGAGAAGGGAAAGTGACGTGTGTCAGCATATTGCACGAACACAGATAAATAGAGGTTGGGGTCGTCTGCAGGGCTTCTAGAGAATTGATTCTGTTGAACAGCTTGTACCAACGAAGATTTCAGTTCGAAATTGTTCGCCTTAATCGCAGGTGGTGCGATACTTGAGTGCAGCTCAGCGCGTGAAGGAGCGACATAGTCTCTAAGAGGACGAATAGCAGCCATCTCTAACTTTGGGGTAATTTGATTGATTTGATCAGTAAAGGTCAATTCCTGATTAATCGGAATTGGTGCTACTTCGGGAAGATTGCGAGCTTGACGTTTGACGTTAATGAAACGTTCGATCTCGTTAATTTGTTGTATTAAATCTCCTCCTTGTGAGCGAGTATTTGGCATATAATCATCCAGAAAGAAAGGAAAGAATTGCCCTAGTCTCTACGGTGTAACAGTGAGTTACGATATCGACTTAAATAGTCCCCGGCAACGGCGCCAAAAACTCGATCGCGACTTTACGTGTCTATTAATCTGATGACTGCAAGTGCACAGTCGTGTCGTGTAGTTTTAAAAGATATCGAATCCACAGGGACTATGAATCGATCTACCGTTATCTAAGGTTACTATGTAAAGCTAAGGCTACTAATATTTTGGTTGTTCCTAAGGGAGAGTGATTGTGAATATTAAGAAATATAATAATAGACGAATATCAGTATGTATTTCGTTTAACTTTATGCGATCCGAAGGTCCATTGGCTAATGCATAATCTGATTAAAAATCTTTATTAATTCAATTGATTAAAAGCCCTCCTCTCAAACTTTCGCTCTATTGATTTAGACTACTATCCTAACTCGTAATGTACGCTTTCGCCATCCCATTAGATTTTATAAAGGCTTTTTGGAAACAACGTAACTAATAAAATGCTCGTTTTATGAAGTTGTTATCTATTTAAATCTCCTAATCTCAAACTTTCGCTCTGTTGACTCGGAACATGCTAATATCCCTAACGTACGCTTTCGCCATCCCGCTCGGGTGTAAAAACATTTTTGAAAATAAATAAGTTCTAATTAGTTTTAATACGCTTTCGCCATCCTTAAAACTAATGTCCTATGTCTACTATCCAGTTAAAGATCTCAAACTTTCGCTCTATTGATTTTAACCTTTGATCATCTTAAACCCTCAAACTTCCGCTCTATTGGTTTTAAGACTTACTAATTAAATTAGACATACAAACCAAAATCAAGTGATATTTAATAAAACATAATTAAGCCAATTTATTTCGGATCCCGCAGTTAACTTACTTTACATACCGATATCTTAGTTAATTAGCCAGACATATTAATACTGTTAAGCATGCATAAATTAATTTGGTTTATAATGAAAGGCATGTTAAATGGCATATAATATATCATGCAATAACGATAATAAAATAAAGCGGTAAATGAATAAACCTGAATAAAATAAATTGCAATTGAATCTTGAAGTATCGAACTTCCACCACAGGTTGGCTGGATCGTTCTTCGGAATTAAACAAACAGAAATTCAAAACGAGGAAATAAAAACGATAAATCTAACGTAAGGCTAGATTTATAAAAGGTTCACAACAATTTACGGTGTAGAAATTGTTATGAGAAAATATGACTGTTTAATTGAAAGCAGGAAGAAAATAGCAAGCGCGGAACAATTTCGGCAGCACTTCGTTAGCAGGAAATCGGACCCGTTGAAGTGAAGTATCTGCCTCTATTTATAGGCGAGGCTTTGCAGTTGGAATCCGTGAATGCAGGAATTCTGGGCTGAGAACTCGGAGACGCACGTCTCCACTTCTATAGGGAGACTCAGCACATGACTTGAGACGTGCGTCTCAAGTGGAGAAAATATAGGGAGAGCTGGAGATGGGCGTCTCCTCATCGTGCCGTGGCAGAGAGAGACGTTGGAGACGGGCGTCTCCACGTGCTCTTTAGGTCTTTCCAGCTCCTTCGTGGGCTGGTCTGTCTCTTTGGGCCTTTGGGTCTCCTTTTGCACCTCTTTTTCACTTCAACACCTCTTTTTCATCTTTTAGGCACAAATAGTGGTCATTTTAGCTCCATTTCTTCTCCTTTTCACAAATAGTCTCAATAAGAGTGAAAAACCTGAAACAAAGCAAATACTCGCATAATATCATAATAAAACAATATAATAAACAGAAAATGCTATAAATATCTACGGATTTCAAGCTAAATATACGATATAAAATCGTGTTATCATATCGCCTTGAAACTCTGAAGCTGAGTATATAATAGCAGGTAGCAGGTGTTCTCAAATTTTATGGATGAAGCAAATACTGTATGAATACAATGTCACACAAGATGTTATGACATTATTTTATGATAATTTGAGTGCTAAAACTATTTCCAAAAATCCTATTCAACACATTAGGACTAAGCATATTGACATCAGGCATCATTTCATTAGGGACCTTGTTGAAGAAAAAATCATAACACTCGAGCATGCGAAAACAGAAAATCAACTTGCTGATAATTTTACAAAGGCTTTGGATGCAGTTCAGTTTGAAAATTAAGAAGCAAATTGGGCGTCTGTGTGTGTGAAGAATTATAGCAATTATCGACTGGGCTGCAGTCAAGAACTGGAGAGAAAGAACAAAGATCAAAACACTGTCTCTCTCCCAATGAGACTAGTGTGCAACTTCAGTGAGGATTCCGATATCTTGTTACTATCAAGGGTATCCGTTTGATCTAGGAATTTCAGTGTAACTTGCTAGTGTTGGCACAAGATTTGTTTAGCATTATTAATTATATGCTAATTTTTGTGTGTGGTTTCTCTTTGTTGGTTACTTACTTACCCTTTCTTTGTCCTATTATGGCTAAAAAGGGGGAGTAATATTGTATGATTTTACACTAACCACTAACCACTGAAGGAGGGGGAGAGAGAAATTTATTTTTTTCTCTAGTGTGTTGCTGATGAGTTGTTGCAACTGAGGGGGAGTGTTATGATTCTCCTTAATAGGTGTGAAGAGAACCTGGATTGGCATGTGTGTAGAGATGTCAAACAAAATGTCTTAATATCATACTGATTGGTTGGAAATTGCCTATCTCAACTAATGTGTGCAGATTCAACTGACTACTAACATGTCTTGCATGTTCATTTTTCTGCTCAATCTCTGATTGTAGAATTTCTGATGCGTATTCTCTACAGGGCTTTGAATTACTGTTGTGTTTGATTTATTTTCAAACATTAAGTTGTTAAGTTGTTTTAGCCAAAATAAGCCAAAGGGAGAGATTGTTAATTCTCTGTGTTATGAATGGAATTAAGTTTGGTAAAACTAACTCATGGGAACAAGTTGAACAAGATGTTCTATTCACTTCAACAAAAGAATATATTTCGAGAATGATGTCCTATGCAGGGTCCATTTGACATTGTGTCTATTAGGTTACGTCTAGATCTATTGAAGTCGGTTTTATGTATAGGTGGAGAGTATTTTGGAATATTATGTAATCCTGTGTGGCGCTTGATTTAGGGATAAGAGATTGCCTCTGTTTTCAAGATATTTGATTGGTTTCTAAATATGGAGAATATTTAGTAAACTAATGAATGAAGCCTTATCTTCATGGAGAAGATTGTGGAGTATTTTCTTGAATGCCCTGCTGCGATTTGAAGCCCAAGTCTAGTCCAGAAGATTGTTTTAAATAGCAAGCATCCAACCTAGTATTTGTGTGGAACTTACATTGTAGTTTTTGTTAGGGTTTGTGCGGTCTTGTCTGTTGTAGGCCTCTCTAATATCATCTTGATATAAGAGTTTGGTGTTTTCATTGATTTGTAAGTTTTCTGTTCATTCATAAGCTTTTAAGCATTGAGTGACTGTGTTTTGGAAGCGTGTCTTCTAACATTTTGTAATTGATTATCACGAGTGTGATTGAGGGGGGTTGAGGTGGGCCTCATACCTAGGTTAGTCTTAGATAGAAGTATATCACATGTAGTGATTAGGCGAGAAAGCTGTAAACCGGAGGTTGTTTACGTGTGAACCGAAGGTTTTTCGCATATTACTTCAAATTGATACTATCATAGTGGACTTATCCCTGCTTGATAGCCCCCCAGAGTAGGTATTGTTGATACCAAACTGGGTGAATAATTATGTGTGATATTTAAGTTTATGTACTGCACTTTTATATACCTTGATCAAAGCTTTTAAATAAGATCAAGTATTGTTCTTAGTTTAGGTTCTTGACTAAGTATTTTTTATTGGAAAGTGTAATCTTTCTATTGGGTTCCCTTGGTACGGGGTCTGTGACTGTTGTTCATCAGTGCAGTAATTAAAAGTTGGATGTCGATTTCTCATATCTATATATTGATTTCTAGGTTTAAGTTGCACTAGGTAGTGATTAGGAGATAAGTTGTAAACTGAGACTGTTTAGGCTTTGAACTAGTACTGCTAATAGTAGATTTCCTTCATGGATTGGTAGCCCTCACAATAGGTGTTGTTGCACTGAACTGGGTTAACAATTCCTTGTGTTATTTATCATTCTGCATTTAGTTTTCAGTTTTGTTAAGTGTGTTATAAGTCAGCAGATGTTATAACATTTGTCTGAACATTATGTGTTGTTAGAACATCTATCTTGACATCTGTTGCGTAAGTGCTATAATTTCAATTGGCATCAGAGCTGACACCTTGTTCTATTTATTGGGTGAGCTCTAGGTAGAATATTTGCTGGTACTATGGATAAAGAAGGAGTATACAACAACTGACCACCTTTGTTGGATGGTTCTAATTATGAGTGGTGGAAAGTCAAAATGGTTGCCTTTCTAAAATCCATGGATAGAAAAGTCTTGAAGGCTATTCTGAAAGGATGGGATCATCCCATTATAAAGGACAAAGATGGGAATGTGTCATTAAAATTAGAGGAAGATTTTTTTGATGAGGATGATAGACTAGCTCTTGGAAATTCCAAAGCTATGAATACTCTATTCAATGGAGTATACAAGAATGTTTTCAAATTAATTAATACATGTACCATAGCTAAAGATGCTTGGGAAATCCTCAGAACAATTAATGAAGGTACATCAAAAGTTAAGATGTCTAAACTTCAACTTTTAACCTCAAAATTTGAGAACCTAAAGATGAATGATGATCAAAGCATTCAGGACTTTCATATGAATATTCTTGAAATTGCAAATATATCTAGTGCCTTGGGAGAAAATATGTCTGAAGCAAAACTTGTCAGAAAAATTCTCAGGTATTTACCTAAGAGGTTTGACATGAAGGTAACTTCCATTGAAGAATCTCAACACATTAACAACATGAGAGTTGATGAAATTATTGGGTCACTTCACACCTTTGAAATGATAATAAGTGACAGAACTGAAAATGAGAAAGATAATAGCTTTAGAACTTCCAAAAATAAAAATGAAAAAAATCAATATGACATGAACACTGATGAAGGATTGTCAATCGCTATTGTACTTTTAGGGAATGAGCTCAATCAACTATTAAATAAAGTAAAGACTAGACCAAATGTCTAAAACATCATAAGGGACAATACTGATCAAGGAAGAGTTTTCACAACATATAATCCTCTAAAAAATAATAGAGAAGTTGCAAAAAAGGCCATAGCCCTAACAAGGAGGTATGAATCTGATTAAGACTCTTATAATAAAGACCTATCTTATTAAGAGTTAGCTATTTCCTAAAAAGATCTTTGTGATAAAACTGAACAAGTTTGCAAGATAAGTGAAACATAGAAGAAGGACTTGACTCAACTTCAAGATGAAAAAGAAAAACTCCAAGCCACAAATATTGAGATTTAAGATATGGTAATTCTTCTATCTTCCAAACTTGAAAGCATAGCTAGTAAATATGGAATGTTAGATAAAGTTTCTCAAACTGAAAAAAGAGGTAGAAAATTCATTGGTATAAGTTTTAACTACCAGTCCTTCAATAATAAAAGGAGAACATGTGTGACAAAAGATACCTTTATTAAAAAGAAGGATTAATCAACAATGTCAGACCAAATGTTCCAACATCCTGCCCAGCCACAAAAAGGTCAAACTAGAATTTAGTCCAGATTGTGGAAGTGTCATTTCTATGGAAAGTATGGTCATATCAAACCCTTTTGCTTCAGATTTTATGGCTTTCCAAGACACTCCCCTCATCACAAAGACAATCATAATAGAAATTGGCAAAGATGGAAAGAAAAGAATTATATCATTGGTCCTATGATCGATGCCTCTTCCGAAACCCCTTCTGAGGTTGTTGTCTGCCTACTCACATGCTCAACAATTAAAAATGAAGGAATCAAAAGGGATAGACAGACTTTGCTCCAATTAAAAGTGGGATAGAGTCCATACTTTGCTCCAATTCTACAATTCTTCTCTTCGTTGCTTCACGTTCCCTGAGTACCACTTGGTTCCTACCTTGGAAGTGTATTATGCTTTCCTAGACATCTCTATTAAGGATAAGATACCTTATTATGGCACCTTGAAGGCTCCTATCTCTCTTGAGATTTCAACTGCTCTTTATTTGAGCAAATATGTGGTGGAAGCTAACATTGGTGAGAAAGTGAAATGTCTTGGTTTTCATCTGAAATTCTTGATTGAAAAGGCGAGCTCCGCTGCTAAAGATGATGAATGATACAAATATAGAGCTCTCTTAGCTTTGGGGGTCTATGGCATAGTGATGTTTCCAAATATTATGGATTTCATTGATATGAGCGCCATCGACATCTTCGTCATGAAAAATCCAGTGCCTACACTTTTGGGCGATGTTTATCATTTTGTCCATCACAAGAATAACCAGAGAGGAGGGTTGGTCATATGTTGTGCTCCCCTGTTGTGACAATGGTTCAAATCACAGCTTCCCAATTGTGGTGCTTTTGTTGATACTAAGGACACATCGAGGTGGGCTGATAGAATAATGGGACTTGTTGCCAAGGACATTGTTTGGTACAATAAGCAATTGGACAAGGCAGGGATCATTGTATGATAACACTAGGAAAGAGATCCCCTTATTTTGTATGTTCCCCAATGTGCATTTAAAAACTAAATCTCTAATCCTTAATAAAATGCCTAATAAAGGATGAAACTCATAAAAAGGGAAGAGAAGCTCAAGTTTCGCTTGTTTAAGGGAGTCACTTGAGTGTATTTTCCCAATAAAAACACAAACCACACTCTTTCTTTTCTTTTGCCTTATGGCGCTTAAGAGCATGTTATTTTCTTCCTATCTCCCCTGCATAATTCTCCAAAGGTCGAGCTTCTTATAGGATGCGAATGTAACTGTTCAACTAAAAAGCACACAATAGACAATGAAAAACAGAGAAAATATTGAGCAGAACTACGGTGCACTGGCTTCTCCACTGCACTATGGAGGTACACATGCATAGAGTTCAGGAAACTCTAGAGAGCATAATAATTATTAAAACACCTTAGTTTATTCATGCATTGAATTCCCCCTTTAGCTAGTAAGAAGTTAAGCAGATACACCATTTGATTTGAAAACAAACAAAGCGGATCACGTCGAGTACAACAGACGTGAGGGGTGCTAATACCTTCCTCTCGCGTAAGCGACTCCCGTACCCTTTTCTTTGGTCGTAAGACCGTTTTCTTGTTTTGGTTAGATTTTCGGATATTCCTTTCTCTTCGAGAGATGAATATATTAATGGTGACTCTGTTATTTTTTTGCGGTAGCAACACAATGCAAATGGTGCAAGCTCAAGATAGAATGTGTCTTGCTTATCCATCGGTCGGGAAACCTTTATATAGTGAAGTCCATGGTCTAATGGCCATTAATTAGCTTTGTAACGCTTGTAACGGTCCATAAATACTTGTAACGTCCTCATTAATCATATGTAACCGACTAAATCAATGGATTGTAACGTCTTATGACCATTGATTCCTCTATTTCTGTGCCGGCCACGATAGCTCTGGGTTGTCATCCCAATTTCCGACACATCCGACTTGGGCACCCGATCCAAAGAATTATGGGATATGTACAAGTCCCACGATCTCTAGACCCATAAGGTTGAAGAATTATCTATGTGGAGGTCGAGGACTCCGAGCCGGAGAGCCCAAGTTGGTTCTCGACTAGTTGCACCCCTTGAATTTGAGAGTATCTTATTGTAGATAGTGCGAGGGGCCCCAGTGAGTTCCTGTCATGATGGCGTCCTAGAACCTGCAAAGTTCTACATATGGAGAAGTTAGAAAACCCTAGTGAGATCCCGACTTTATTTGTCAACACTTTTACGTTAACTTAACGTCCGACCTTGCATTTTTATGATCGCAGCAGATCATGGAAATTCTTAGATGCTCCTAAATAGATCTAGGCTAAAATATTTGCCCTACTTATGGCTATTTATTGATAGCCATGAGTGTATATTACCAAGCTGATTTGTACACACATTTGGATGTTTAATTCGATCCCTTTATGTTTAAGCTTGTCATAAGCACGTCTTCTCCGACTTGTTAAGGGTATTTGTTTATTATAATCGGTAAATATTTCGACTCGGCTAGGAATCATGCTTTAATCGGAAATATTCTTTACATATCTTCTACTCCTGTTACCGTAAAACTTGAAGATTTTTAAGACTTTGGAGAAGTCGGAGAGGCCCATCGGGATATCGATTTATAGGTGTTTTGTAGGAACCCGACTAAGTTCCCGCTCTGGGACGCAGTAGAGCCCCTTTTGAGGGTGAAGTTTTGAGCAAAAGCTATTTTGTTCTCCCATGATACCTAAGTTATTCATATACCGACTATTTGGGTAAAGAAATAAATTAGCTTTGTCGTCTTGGCCATCCTTCTAAATTTGTAATTTCTTCAGTGCGAACAGAGGCCCAGAGGTGTAACTGGCTTTTGTGGAAAGAGACCGCGATGGCATAATCGACTTAGATATTGATAAAAAGGACGCGATGATGCAATTGATCCAGACGTGACAAGAAACCGCGACGGTCTAGTCGAATTTACGTAAAAAAGGCCGCGATGGCGTAATTTTGAAAAAAGTGAGAAGAGACTGTGATGGTCTAGTCGTCTTTATGTCAAAAAGGCTGCGATGACGCAATTTTGATAAATGTGACAAGCGACGACGATGGTCTAGTTGACTTTACGTCAAAAAGGTCCCGATGGCGCAATTTTACAAACGAGATAAGAGACCGCGATGGTCTAGTCGACTTTACGTCAAAAAGACCGCGGTGGCGCAATTTTGACAAACGCGACAAGAGACCGCGATGGTCTAGTCCACTTAGGTAAAAAAGGCTGCGATGGCGCAAAATTGTTGAGTACTCCTTTGATCATGTACGGTCCTTCCTAGTTGAAATGAATCGATTGACTTTTCTTCTTCATCTTCAGATTTAAAGCATTTCGATTTCTTCAAGATTAATCTTCCTTTATCCAACAATAAATATAAAATTACATCCATGCTCCTTCCCAAATGATATGAGTCAATTTTGTCTTCTATAACCTTCCTAACTGGGATGCCTATGCTGCATGTTGTAAAACTGAATTGTGCTAATTTGATCAGCCAGTACCATGAGAGACTTGGATATCTTTGTTAGTTATAAAATTGACTCTCATATCATATTAGCCATAGTCATGCAATTAATTGAAAAATGTTGTTTATACCAAAAAAGTGGATGACTATGTTGCTTACTTTTAAGAAGTATAGAATTTAGCTAGATAATAATAATAATAATAATAATAATAATAATAATAATAATAATAATAATAATAATAAATTTTGGTGATCTTTCCACTACCCGATCATTTCTAAAAATGTAATTTAATCAATATTAACACTATTAATATATATAACCATTTCAAAAAAAATCATAAGATATTCAAAGAGTTTTTTACTCTATCTCTCACCCCATCAATAGTTGAACAAAGATATCATTAATAATTAATTATTTTTGAAGTTATTATATGTAAAATGAAATTTTCCGTTCCACATTTTTTGGTTGAAAGGCTTTTTAAGAAAATTTTGAAATTATTCAATAAATATAGGAGAAAATTTAGATACAATTCTTTAGGTGTTGTTTATATTATTTTCCAAAAAAAAATATAACAAGTGCATAATTTATTCCTATACATTTAGAATTTCCTCCTATTTTTATTTTCTAAATGATATTTAAATACACTTGTCATATTTTAATTAAAAATATGACAAGTGTATAATTTCCTCCTATACATTTACAATTTCTTTCTATTTTTATTTACTAAATGATATTTAAATATACTTATCATATTTTAATTGGGAAAAAGTATAAAGCACACCTAACAAATTTTACTTAACTTTCTCCTTAAATATATAACAAAATCAACATATTAATTGAAAATGTTTTATATCTAAATTCAAAATATAACATTGTTGTAGCATAAGGTTTTAAAACACTTTAAAAGAATAATTTTGCATTTTGATACTACGATTATGATTACTTATAAAAATATCAATTAATTTTTTTTATTATAATTAATAAATAAAAGTTATGAAAATAAAATAATTATTATTTGTTAATAATAATAATAATTAAGACTAGAATAAAAATTATAAACTAAAAAAATTATTTTAAATTATAATTATTACAATTTTTTGAATAAAAATTATAAATAAATAAATGGTATTTTAAACAAAAATAAAATAGGAAAAATATTTTATTAGAGAACATGTAGTTTTGTTTTATCGATCGTAAACTTATTCTTAGGAATGTGACGTTTTAAGATAAATTTTTTTCATTTCATTCACTCATTTGGCTAATAGATTTATTAAGATATTTTTTCCACCATTACTATGCACTATCTAAAATAAGTGTGTTCTCTATTCAATAATTTTTCATTAATATTATAATTATTTGTCATTATCACAATCCAACAAGTAACATATAATTTAAAAAATAATATTGAAAATAAATGAATTATGTATACACATATTCAATAAAACTATTTCGATTAAATGAATCACTAATTTAAAGTAATTGAAATAACCAAATAAACATAAAATCTAACATATTAATTAAAATCAATATTTTAAATACCAAGTTAAAACATACAGTATTGAAGTATTAAAAAATTAAGGATTAAAAATCTAGCATTACGTTAGGGTTAAGGTAGGTATGAAAATATTGAATTAAAAAGTTACGGGAATTATAAGAAAAAGAAAGAGAAGAGAGAGTGAAAATACAAAAATAATCTACAATAATATGCAAATAGTATATTTTATTCTTTTAAAAAAAATGAATTACAATTTTCTGTATATAAGTGGCTCCACATATAATGGTTAAGTCTCTCATCTTTTTGTCAAGCTTAGGTAGAAAAAAAACCTCTAATAAATTCATTCTAGTCAAATGGGTCTTACAATCATATCACTTTAATGAATATCACTTTAATGAAGTTAATGACACCATATGAACAATAGTTTTAACACCTATTTATATCCTTTGTGTTAAAACTATTGTTCATGGTGTCATCAAATTTATAAAGTTTTGCTGGGATGTTCACGCCAAACAAAATCACGCACGCATCTTTTATCATTTTCAGCCTTGCTAGATAAACCATGATATTTCTCCTAACCTCCTTTCTGTTTTCTTTATTCAAGTAAGACCTTTTTTTTAATGAAAAAACTAAAACCTTCTTTCTTGAATAAGGGTTTTGCTTAAGATATTTTATTATTTATAATACAATGTTTTGTGTTTTTGACTTTGTTTTACAATCAATAAAATTAGATAAATTTGATTTGATAATACTTCTTTTTTATTTTCAATTATTAACTGTTTAATGTTTTACCATATCCAATTTATAACTATGGCTATGATAACTATCTTCAAATATATCAAATGTTTTTATGAAAGTATTGTTATTTATAAGATTCAGATTTTAAATATAAAATTAAAGTGACACGTATGTAGTTCCCCGTTTTTATTATTGATGTAATCGCATTTAACCAAAATCTCTTGGAAAACTTATAACAAAAATAGTATGAAAAATATATTTTATATTGGTATTTTGGTATTTCCTTTTTATTATTGAAAAGGTTTGTAATTTGATTTTACTATTTACTCTATTGATCCAAAAATATATTTCAATTTTTAGATATGTTGTTTTATAAACTTACTTTTATTGGTATTATTAAATAGTGATTTTAAAAGACTTTAAAAAAAATATTATTAGAGAAGGAAATGGTGAACCTCCGGGAGTTCGATCAATAAATGTTTTGATTTTTTTTTTTAGTCTATTTAACAAAAATTGGACAGTTTGATATTGGAAATGTAAGTCTGTATTTTCTTAAGTAGGAAAGAGTCATTTGAAATGACTTTTTCAAGTTGACGATTTCTAAATTATGATCTTTTAAAGTGAAGGTGATCCTCTAGAGTCCGATTGCTGAAATTTTTTTATATCTTTTTTGTTTCTTGAACCATCTTACACGATATGGACAGTCTGAAATAGAAAATTTAAGTTGGTGTATTTTCAGTGAAGGAAATAACTAGTTAAGAATGGATTTTCTAGTGGAAGACTTATGAAATATGATTCGGGAAGTTGATGAAAGAACTCGGAGAGTCTGATTGATGTAATTTCTAAATTTTTTTCTTAATGAAATGAGGCTTAATTGTTGTTGTATTTATTTTTCCGTATAATTTTTAAAAATTTAAAATAAGTGACTTATTTATGATACAGTTTTTTAAATAATATTTGGCCCAACTTCTCATCTTCTACTATTAATCTTGCCTTAATTAGTGGTATTCTACTCCTTTAGTTGAACTACAAAATAATAATAGTAAAAAATAATAATAAATTTTATTGATCATTCCACTACCTAATCATTTATAATAATGTAATTTAATCAATAGTAATAGAATAAATGTATTAATATATAACCATCTATAAGAAAATCATACGATATTCAAAGAGTATGTTGAGAAGGACTATTTTTAGTGGAATACTTGTGAATTGCGATTGAAGAAGGTGATGGTGGACCTCTGGGACTTCGATCGATGATTTTTTGAATTTGTTTGTTTTTTAGTCTATTTAACAAAAATTTGACAAAGTTGTGAACATATGATCATGTGTGACATATCTATCAAAAATTAATTTCATATTATTAGTTTATTTAATAAAAGATTCAACCATAAGTTTAATCAGTTGAACCAATTAAACCTTAAATCGGAAGCTTTGTTTAATCGATCTCCGGTCCGATTTTTAAAACATTGGTAAAAGTATTAATAAGTAACCATTTATAAATAAAATCATAAGATATTTTGACTCTATCTCCCACCAAGTAATATATGTTAAAAGAAATTTCCGTTCCGCATTTTTTTTTGTTGAAAGACTTGTTAAGAAATGTAGGAGAAAACTTAAATACAATTCTTTAGGTGTAGTTTATACTATTTTCCATAAAAAAAATGACAAATGTATAATTTCCTCGTATTTTTACTTTTTAAATGATATTTAAATACACTTGACATATTTTAATCGAGAAATAGTACAAACTACACATAAAAAATTATAGTTAATTTTTCTCCATAAATATATAACAAAATCAACATATTAATTTAAAATAATATTTTATATATCAATTCAAAATATAACATTTGTTGTAACATAAGGTATTAAAACACGTTGTGTATAAGCTCGTGGCCAAATTGTTAGCTAATCGGTTGAAGATTGTTTTGGATAAGTGGCCAAATTCCCATAATTCCGTTTAAGATGCATCATTAGTTATATTTTTGTTTTTGGTCATTTGTTATGGGCCTGGGTTATGTATTTGACCTAATTGGGTTATGACTCGATTTGGTCTTTTCACTATCACCTAGGTTTGGCCGTGTAACATTCACTCACGTTTACTATTCACAAAATAATTTGGCAAGCTTGTACGAATTGATAGAGAACTAATCGTCGTTGGTTAATCTTCCGTATTCAGGTTCCAATACTATGAGATTAATATAATTTTGAAATATAATTCCTATTCCTTAAATTCCACTTTGTGTTTATCATTTGCTTAATCAAATTATTCATAGAGTAGATTGTTTTGTTTGATTGATTTAAGTTTTTCAATTTATAAGCGTTTTATCGTATGCTTAATCGTTAATCCGCTTTATGCTTAACCGAATGCTTAATTCGACAAACGAGAAATATAATTCTTATAATATTGTTGCGCTTGTCGGTTGATATTTTAATCGAACAGAAATGGCCGCTTAGGGTAGTGAAGTTATAATAATCGATGATTGGTAGGAATCGAATCGGTAGATTGACTTATTTTATAATCACTTATTTCATAAAACCAACCCCCTAAATCGATTTACTTTTGGTTAGTAATAGTCAAGAATCCTTGAGAGAACGATATTCGAGTTGTCGTTACCGCTAAACTACCATTTTTATAAAACACTCGTTTTTGATCTGTGTGTGACAACAGATCATCGAGATTACAGAAGGAAAATGGACCCTAAAAGTGATGAGGGAATATTTCTGGGATACTCTACCAACAGTAGAGCATATAGAGTGTTCAACACAAGAACAAAGGTGGTGACGGAGTCCATAAATGTGGTGATTGATGACTCACCAAAACAAGCTGATGTCGTAGATGATGTTGGAACATTCCTTCCTATGGATAATGCTGAAACATCTCCTCCTACAGAGAATGTTGAAACAACCCCTCCCCTGGTCGGTAATGGTGGTGACTCAAATGCAAATGCTGAATCTGCAGACACAGAGACAATTGCTAAAGGATCTTCTATCAAGATTCAGAAAGATCATCCTAAGGAGATTATCCTAGGAGATCTAAATAAAGGGGTAACCACCACGTAAAGAGAAGTTGTGTCAAACTCCTACTTTGTTTCAAAAGTTGAACCAAATAATGTCAAGGAAACCTTGACTGATGAGTTTTGGATTAATGATATGTAAGAGGAACTTGAACACGTCAGGAGGAATGAGGTTGGGACTTAGTTCCAAGACCTGAAGGAATTAATGTTATTGGAACACGTTGGATGAACAAGGTGTTGTTACCAGAAACAAAGCCAAACTTGTTGCTCAAGGATACACTCAAATTGAGGGAGTGGACTTTAATGAGACATTTCTCCTGTAGCTCGCCTGGAATCTATAGGTTACTACTCGGAGTTGCATGTATTTTAAAGTTCAAGTTGTTCCAAATGGACGTAAAGAGTGCCTTCCTAAATGGCTATCTGAATGAAGAGGTGTATGTTGAATTGCTAAAGGGTTTCGGTGATCCCGCCTTTCCAGACCATGTGTTCAAACTGAAGAAAGCCTTGTATTGTTTGAAAGAAGCTCCCAGAGCTTGGTATGAAAGATTGACTGATTTTCTAGTTTATCATGGATACAAAAAGGGTGGAATAGATAAGACTCTCTTTTTCAAAGAGAAGGATGTAAAACTTATGGTAGCTCAAGTCTATGTGGATGACATTGTCTTTGGTGGGATGTCACATGAGATAGTCCAACATTTTATCAAGCAAATGCAATCTGAGTTTGAGATGAGCTTGGTTGGTGAATTAATCTACTTTATTGGGTTACAAATCAAGTAGATGGAAGACTATATTTTTCTTTGCCAAGGAAAATATGCAAAGAATATTGTGAAGAAGTTTGGGTTGAAGAGTTCCAGTCACAAAAGAACTCTTGCTCCTACACACCTAAAGCATGATTGGTAGCCTTCTCTACCTTATTGCAAGCAGACTAGATATTAATTTTTATGTAGGAGTAAGTGATAGGTATCAAGCAGAACCTAAATTAAGTCATCTCAATCAAGTAAAAAGAATTATGAAGTATGTGAATGGTACATGTGACTATGGCATATTGTATTTACATAACTCAAACTCTGCGTTATCGGGTTATTGTGATGCTGATTGGGCTAGAAGTGCTGATGATAGAAAGAGTACTTGTGGTGGATGTTTCTTTATGGGAAACAACTTGATCTCGCGGTTTAGCAAGAAGCAGAATTATGTATCGCCTTGATCAACTGAAGCTGAGTATATAATAGCAGGTATCAGGTGATCTCAACTTTTATGGATGAAGCAAATACTGTATGAATACAATGTCACACAAGATGTTATGCCATTATTTTATGATAATTTGAGTGCTAAAACTATTTCCAAAAATCCTATTCAACACATTAGGACTAAGCATATTGACATCAGGCATCATTTTATTAGGGACCTTGTTGAAGAAAAAATCATAACACTCGAGCATGCGAAAACAAAAAATCAACATGCTGATAATTTTACAAAGGCTTTGGATGCAGTTCAGTTTGAAAATTAAGAAGCAAATTGGGCGTCTGTGTGTGTGAAGAATTATAGCAATTATCGACTGGGCTGCAGTCAAGAACTGAAGAGAAAGAACAACGATCAAAACACTGTCTCTCTCCCAATGAGACTAGTGTGCAACTTCAGTGAGGATTCAGATATCTTGTTACCATCAAGGGTATCCGTTTGATCCAGGAATTTCAGCGTAACTTGCTAGTGTTGGCACAAGATTTGTTTAGCATTATTAATTATATGCTAATGTTTGTGTGTGGTTTCTCTTTGTTGGTTACTTACTTACCTTTTCTTTGTCCTATTATGGCTAAAAGGGGGAGTAATATTGTATGATTTTACACTAACCACTAACCACTGAAGGAGGGGGAGAGAGAAATTTATTTATTTTCTCTAGTGTGTTGCTGATGAGTTGTTGCTATTGAGGGGGAGTGTTATGATTCTCCTTAATAGGTGTAAAGAGAAGCTGGATTGGCATGTGTGTAGAGATGTCAAACAAAATGTCTTAATATCATACTGATTGGTTGGGAATTGCCTATCTCAACTAATGTGTGCAGATTCAACTGACTACTAACATGTCTTGCATGTTCATTTTTCTGCTGCATCTCTGATTGTAGAATTTCTGATACGTATTCTCTACAGGGCTGAGAACTACTGTTGTGTTTGATTTATTTTCAAAGATTAAGTTGTTAAGTTGATTTAGCCAAAATAAGCCAAAGGGGGAGATTGTTAATTCTCGGTGTTATGACTGGAATTATGTTTGGTAAAACTAACTCGCGGGAACATGTTGAACAAGATGTTCTATTCACTTCAACAAAAGAAGATATGTCGAGAATGATGTCCTATGCAGGGTCCATTTGACATCGTGTCTGTTAGGTTACATCTAGATCTATTGAAGTCGGTTTTATGTATAGGTGGATAATATTTTGGAATATTATGTAATCCTATGTGGCGCTTGATTTAGGGATAAGAGATTGCCTCTGTTTTCAAGATATTTGATTGGTTTCTAAATATGGAGAATATTTAGTAAACTAATGATTGAAACCTTATCTTCATGGAGAAGATTGTGGAGTATTTTCTTGAATGCCCTGCTGCGATTTGAAGCCCAAGTCTAGTCCAGAAGATTGTTTTAAATAGCAAGCATCCAACCTAGTATTTGTGTGGAACTTACATTGTAGTTTTTGTTAGGGTTTGTGCAGTCTTGTCTGTTGTGAGCCTCTCTAATATCATTTTGATATAAGAGTTTGGTGTTTTCATTGATTTGTAAGTTTTCTGTTCATTCATAAGCTTTTAAGCATTGATTGACTTTGTTTTGGAAGCGTGTCTTCTAACATTTTGTAATTGATTATTGTCATGCCCCAAATTTGTCCTACCCCTTTACTTTTGTCTAGCTTATACTTCCCATTTCATATGCATACACCACATTAGGTCATTCAACATAACATCATGCATCATTAACCAATAAATCTGGTATGTGGTCGAGGATCTTGGTAATTAGGGTTCTCTGTGGCTTCAAGGCTTTCATCTCAAGTTACTCTTTCATCGTCAACATGCACCTAAGGCAAATGGATTAGGATTTCTTATTCATCATGATTGAGCTTGTTGATTTCCATCTACTAAGGCTATTTGGTTTAAGGTCTCATGTCACTTGGACCTTGTGGAGTGAGTTGCAAAAGAATCGATCATGGTACAAGAATATGAACTTAAGGAGAATATTGTGTATAGAATATTACTCTTTCTACTATTTTTGGCTTAACAAGTGGTGTTGGTTTGAATTGGTGAATCAATTTAAGTAAAAGGCTTTCATTGAGGATGTGGACTAATTAGAACTCGGTCCTGTGAATTTGAGGTAGACTTGAGTTTGAAATATAATCAAAGAGGATTAAGAGTTCTTAAACAATTGGTGTGGGATTTCTTAGAATTCAAGTTTCGACTATGTTCAACATTCAGAGGAGACATTCATTAATAAGTTCATCCAAATTGCGCGCAAGTTCATCGCAAATACCTTTTCGTGAGTATTACAAATCCAATTCCATTGTTATGCCAATGATTCAAATTCAAAAACAATCATCCAATTACAAGTCCTAATCCAGGATATATCCATGTCCAAGTATATACCCGTTCATTACAAGAGTCCGTTTCAAATCTCAAAAATCCAAACTATAAAAAAGGCCCAAGTTACATAAATCCATTCCATATTACAATTTAAAATCCAAATGTCTCCAAAGTTCATTACAAAAACAATTCCAAGATTCAACAAAAGAAGTACAAAGAAAAAGGAGCCTAAGTTCATCTTCATTTTCTTCATGCCATCAATATCCATTTAAATGCTTGCTGCAACTTACACCAGTCAGCCCCATGTCTTAACCTTCGCCGAGCCCTACGTAGCCAAACAAAATCAACATGACACATGAAAATCAGCCCTCCATAAACAAAATTCAAACCATATACACATCAATAAACCAATACCAAAACCAAAACAGCACCTAATCCCTACCAAAAACAGTTTCAAAACAGAGAGATCAAACTAACATTTTTCAGCATACCTACAGTAGGAGATGTAAAGGACTAATTTCCAATCAACACATACTAAGGTGATTTTCATCAGTCATCACTCTTCCATACCTGCAGTAACATAACACGCACATGAAGTCAGCTTGAGAAAATCCAATTCAAACACAAAAAACGACCATTCACATTTCAACTGCAAGCTCTGACTTATTTAGACTTCACCCTTGTACATATCCATATAAACCATAAATCCAAAGCATTCTGTAACTTCCATAACTAACTTCAATTTCAGTCCCACAAATAACTAACTCAGCTTCAATTCATAACTAACTACCTACCTAAAAGTCATAACAGAAATATAACTACAAAAGTCAGTTACAAAACTCTAACAGATTCTATAACTGACAAATAAACAAAAAATCAGAATGGAGAACTAACCTCGACTCTCTTCTAATTCACCTCTATAAATCCAAAGTGGAACCCAATTCAGAAGCTCTCCATCATTTTTTCCAGATTCATACTCCTCACTCTCTCAATCTTCACTCTCATCTCTGATCCATAACAGAGTTCTCAGCCCTCTCATTCACTTCAAAAAAAAAAACTCCACCATTCTTCACCTTCAATTCTGAACTTTCACTCTCAATTCACTATCTTCAACCAACCATAATTCTTCACCACTTTCTCTCCGCTTTTCAGCCATTCTTCATCATCAATCTATCTGCACTTCACCATAATCTTCATCTTCATCTTCAATTCACCACCATATCAGAAAAAACCTCACTCTTCATCGCCTTCATCTCAGAACCTCCCTCTCAGAAATCTTCATCACCTTCATCATATCCATCTTCTTGACCTTGCACTTTCATGCCAAATTCGACCATCATCATCACCGCCTCAGTCTTTCTTCAAATATAACAATCCAATATTCTTCATCAGGAATTCTGCAACGCAATCACCATCACTCCGCTGCGAAACGCAACAGCAACATCATCATCGCAAGTATTAGTACATGGCAACGGTAGCAAGAAGGAGAAGAAGAATGGGAGTATAAGAAGTTACCTGAGGTTGAAGTTCTCCATTGCTCGATCCAACGATTCATACGCACAACTTCACCAATCGCAACTTCACGACCTTCGAGTGACGCTCAACCTATATCATCGTTATCGCAAGATCATTATTCCTTTGATTTCCGAGGCAACAAGATCGGAGGACCGATCGGAGTTCGTAATCGGAGAGTCTAGGAACAAAATTGAAGAAGAGAGAAAGAGCATCAGAGAAAGAAGATAATCACATCACCGCTCCAATCTTCTCCTTCGAACTTCATCGATTCAACCTCACCAACACCTTTGCGTCATCATCCTCGCAACTTCTCCTTCAACGAGTCTTCATACAAGGGAAACAACACCGATTCAAGAGGATACGAAATCGGAGATGAGAAGTGAAACTGAAACGAGACTGAGAGACGAGCAAGGGCGGAGGCGAAGAGGTTGCTTCACGGCGGCGGATGAGCTATCGTCTTCGTGGGAAAAGTATCGCCGCCGCGAGTTCGTCTGAGCAAAGGAGGAGAAGCGTGAAGAACTCCAATAGCCGCAAGGTAATTTAACCCTAAACCCCTCTTTCATATAATTTAATTAGTATATTGTTTGATTAGCATAAAGTTTAGTTATTAGAATTTAATTGATATTAAATGAGCCATGAATTTGAATATTAATACACTAATTGATAGAATTTGATTAGAATAAAATCTGAAATTGAAATCTGAGAACAAACCCCATGGGCCTTCAACGATTTGCTAGGCTCACCCCACTCTAGCCCATGCACCATCTCTTTTGGCTGAATCTGAAATAAAATCCACTAGACCAAATTGCTAACATCACACCCCCTGTTCCCATTACATTTTGATTTAGGTAATTAATTAGATTTTTCTATTTTTCTTAGTAAATAAAATGCTAATTTCTCTACTATCACTTTCTAGGCTTTGATACTAATTTTGACATAAAAATGTTCATAAAAAATTTTAGTCTTAGGCTTATGGTTTAGCCTCTTTTGGCTTGATTTAGAAGTTCATTTTTCCTTCATTAAAAAGGTCATAAAAAAATAAGTAGTTTTCTAGTTTAATTTGGCATTGATGCTTGAATTGTTTCTATACTAGTTCCATGTTATTTTTGTTTGACACTTGTGTGATTTTATTGCTTGTATTTTTGGCCTTATTTTAGGCCTATTTCGTTAGTACTTTTTTAGATTCCTTTTGTACATAAATAGGAATTAGACAACACTTAGATTAGAACATAGAATTAGTTCCCCTTCTTGCATTCTTTTTCTTTTCAACTTTTAAAATGCTTAATAAAAGGAAGATGCGAATCACATTAAGAAAGTGATAGAGAAATGAATGGGATTCATTCCCTAATCTGTTTCTCAATCACTTAGTGGCATAGAAACGAGTGGGATTCATTCCCTAATCTGTTTCTCAGTCACTACTTAATGGGAGAGAAACGAGTGGGATTCATTCCCTAATCTGTTTCTCAAACATTAATTAATGGGAGAGAAATGAGTGAGATTCATTCTCTAATCTGTTTCTCAAACATTACATAATGGGATGGAAGTGAGTGGGATTCATTCCCTAATCTGCTTCTCGATCATTATACATTTTATGTGATTCGAATCGTGAAGTAAATTCCCTTAAAAAATACACAACCAAAAACACTTTAAAACACCTAACAATGGTTCAGACTAAAGCAAAGTAGAGAAAGTGGTGAGTGGCCCGGTATTGGGAACTGTTCATCACTTATCTATCCTAAAAGACACAAACCAAGCATTTCTTTTTCTTTTGCCTCGTTGACACCTAAGGGAAATGTCATTTCCGTTCGTACGCATCGTAGGTCGTCCCTTATGCAAGAGCGCGAACGTTGACTCTGCCCAATTAAAAAACACAAAAACAAACAGAAAATCGTGAGCCGAGCTACGGTAACTCTGATTCCTGAAAAGGATACGTAGGCAGCGGGGTAGGGCCCGTGCGAGTACAATTCTTTATTTTCCCTACATTCTGCATTCATTCGCATTTAGACATAGACATAGATATACACCCTTTAGATAGAAATAAACATAGGTGGATACCATCGAGTACGATGGGCGCGAGGGGTGCTAATACCTTCCCCTTGCGTAACCGACTCTCGTTCCTAGATTCTCTGGTCGCAAGACCCTGTTCCTTCCTTTGATAGTTTTTCTGATATTCCTTTCTCTTATGGGATAAATATATTGGTGGCGACTCTGTTCATTTTTCGCGAGCGTGCGACCGCTGGCGACTCTGTTGGGGATTACCTAAGCAAGTCGATCCTAGCCTTTGTTTGTTTCGTTTATTGGGTGTTTATTTATTTGTTTATGTGTTTACATCTTGTATATATGTTTGCATATCATGTTTACTTTCCGCATGCATCTGGACTATATTATGGGTCCCCGTGGGGGCCACATATTTTCTGTTTTGTTTTGCAGGTTGGGTGGGATGATTCTATGAGGTAAAAGGCCCAATACCCATGCCAGAGTTGACACATAGGATACCTAGGATAGAGTGGATAGTCATGACGCCAACAGAATGTCAAGTTCTGTTGATTGCGATCATGAGACCCACGACACGCCGAGGTTCAAATGAGATACCGTTGTTGGCATGTATTTGCGACAATGATGGTGTTTCAGGAGAACTAATAACGCTGGAAGCTATTGACCTACCTTGACCTAGATTCACCTGTGAGTGGGGTGGGATATACATGACAGGTACCGTTGGTGACTATTCTGTTCTGTTGGTGACTATTGGTTTTCCTGGTATTCAAAAAGGTGTCGGACCTTTGATCCTGTGACATTTGACCTGTATCAGTTATTCAGAAGTTTGTATGGTGGTTACTAAGATTATATGGACCTTGATCCCATGCCTTTGCATTGCATAACATCATTGCTTAACCCACTTCATTTATGAGGAATCCTAAAGTCTATTTCCAAAAAAAAAGAATAAAAGAAAAGGAAATAGAAAAGCGAAAAAGAAAGGAGTACTCTATACAAAAAAAATTTGATTCCAAAAGAAAAAGAAAAAAAGAACAAAAGTGTGTGAAAAGACTTTAGGATTCTCCATAAATGAAACATGCATTTACACTATCATGCATTTCATGGTTCTATCAGAAACTTGTGGGGGACTTTTTTACTCAAATTCTGACTTCAGCAACAAAATTGACTTCTCATCTCTATGTGCTTGAAAGTTAACAATGGAACAACTCCGTGAGGTTTTCTGACTGAGACGAGAATAGAAGTGGGGACTAACATGAATCAGTGTGTGAAGGTTATTCAAGCCTTTTCTCTTTGACAAGAAGAATTGAGACAAGTTCCTCAAAGGCCAAATGCAAATGTCAATCTCACTCAAAAGGAGGTCTTATGAATAAGAATGTCTAAAATACTGTTGAGATTCCTATTATTTTCAAGGAGACTTTACATCATGAGAACAATGTGGGAATTGAAGTCTTCAAGCTTCCCGATTATTGAAATTGACAAAAAGCTCCACTTTTTGGAGAAAAGTTTGAAAGCCATAAAAGGTCATGTCTCCATCGAGTTAGACATTGTATGGTTTATGCCTAGTGCCTGATATCAAAAAGCTGCAAAGGTCATTTATTCTCTTTCTAGATAGTTTGGACATGCAAGCCAAAGTGGTAATCATCTCTTGTACATATATGGAAGTTGCTTGGGGCTCCCGATCGAGGGATAAGCAAGACGTACTCTTATCTTGAGCATTACATCATTCGCATTGCTCGGATCCCTAAAAGTGTTACAAATTCCTGGATGACTTTGTCAAAATCTTCTTCCATGTGGTAATCAAGAGTGTTCTTCACAACACTTCCCATTCTCAAGGTTCTACTTGATATATCAGTTGCCTTTTTCAGGATCTCCTTCTCAGTGGCCTTGCTTATTAATAGAGAGAAAAGGAATGTGAGGAACAAATTGATGTGGTTCTATTGCCTTGTGCTCATTCGTTTCCTTGTTTGTTGGAATCACAATTGGTTAAGATTCTAGTATTGGGTCTTCTTCACCACAAGTAGCTCTCTTGAGTTGATGTTCATACAAGATTCTTCCCATTTATGATGGCGATTACTACTCTAGCAACTATGCTTGGGGCTCCCGCACGAGGGATAAGCAAGACGTACTCTTATCTTGAGCATTGCATCACTCGCATTGCTCGAATCCCTAAAGCAAGGCAAAAAGTTTACGACTCATGGGTGACTTCGTTGGAGTTCTCTTTTGGAGTAATCTGAAGTGTTTGGAAGGAACTGCAAAAAGTATTCAAGATCAATAAGTCCAGACGGAGTCAATTCTCCTCAACAATGGCATTCATTTAGTTTCTTTATTGCATTCTCATTTGTAACATTTCATTGTTTGTTTAAGCATTGCTAGCATGTAAAAACTTGTTAATTTTTGAATGAAAATCATAATACATTGTTTATGTGTGTCTTGAAGTAATCCATTCGTTATCACTCATAAAATGTTTTTGGCATTACGATACCAACTTTACTAATTGCTTGCTTAGGCAAAAGCTGAGGGAGAATGATGAAAGATAAAAATGCAAAATCTCTAATCGTGTGTTTTTGAATAAAACCCTACTGAGGATGTACAGGCATTATTTCAAATCCCCAAACACTGGAGATATAAGGGAGATAGACCCTCGTCAACCCCTTTGAGCCTTGGAGAAGGAGTTTCTTTTCTAATCATAAAGACCCTTATTTTAACCTTGGGGCAGGGTAGTGTCCATTTAACTTGATCGAGTGTTCAAAACTCACCAAAAGGGTATGCATCCAAGGATACAACAATGGTTATCCTTCAAAAGGTTGAGGAATGTCAAGACCGCAATGATTATCCTTATTCCATCAAGAGATGACGGTACCACAATGATAATCCTTCATCAAATCAAATGAGCAAGGCGGTCGCAATCACCTCCAACAAATCGAGAGCAATGCAAGATCACACGACTTGTTCAAAAGGCATAAAAAAAAGATCCCGCTAAGTCAACAACATGAAAACAAGTGACTTAGGCAAAAGTTAGGGCATCCCGCTGGACTCCAAAATTAAATTCAAGAGAATTTGTCCAGGCAAAAGTTAGGGAAAGCAGAAGAGAAAAACAAGGATTACAAAATAAAATTCCTTCTCAAAAGAACAAAGTCGTGTGATTAATCAGAGGAATAAGAAATTGAGTGACTGCCATGTCTGAAAAACTTCATTGATTCTTCAACCATCTCAAAATTCCTTGTGAGGGATGAACACTCGTGTCGAGTTAACTGAACATAGGATTGGAGAACATCACGAAGGGGGTGGGTACAAATAATTTTGAGCCTAAAAAACCTTTGTTTTCTAAAAACCGTGAACCCGACCAAATTACAACCCTTAAAAGTCCTAATTGAAGTAGGGTTTATTTTGAAAAGCGCACTCCGATCAGATAGCGTTTAACTGACTCCCAATGAAGCGAGACTCGTATCCACGTTGGTATCGTATGTTTGCTTTATCTTTCACATGCAAAAATCGAGGTTGTGTCAACTAGTGATCCGTTCACGAGACGCCGCAACCTCATTTCACAAAAAAGTTTTACAACTCCAAGACTAACATAGGCTTTGCATTAGAATTATCATTCTTAGAATTAACATTCTTTTGCATACAAAATATGTGCTTAACATCGAGGAAATTTTCAAGGATGAGAATCAATGAGCAACTTGATCATATCGAAGTACAAGAGACTTGAGGACTCCGAGGAGTAAACGCTAATCATTTCAAATGTTGACCATCAAGGGGCAAGTTCCAGAAAACTCCGTTGGGCATGAGCAGTTAATGCTTTCCTTGATTACCCTGAGGGGAAGAGTTTGAGGACTCCGTTGAGCGTGGTAAAGTTGTTTCCATGTTTGTTTGACCTTAAAACAAAGAAAGCTTGAGGATTCTAGTAAGATGTACCTAATCAGGGGCAATTCAATCGAGGTTTGACCTCTCAAGTTCAGCATATTTGGGGCAATCATGTCGATAAATCTCTTTGAGCCTTGATCAATCTGGGGCAATCATGTCGAGGAATCTCTCTTGAGTTCAACCAATCTGGAGCAGTTATGTCGAGATTCGACAAATCTCTCCAAGGATCCTTTAGGGCAAATTCCTTCATGGGTCAAGAAACATGGGGCACAATCTTATGAGTTATATCATTGCTCCCGAATACAAGAGTTTATTTCTCCTGGCAACTTTTTCTCTCCCCAAACATAGGAGTTTATTTCTCCCGAGAGTTTGTTCCATTCCTCAAGCATAGGAGTTTATTCCTCCTAGGAGTTGTTTTACCTCCCTAACCAAGGCCCCGTACATGGTTTTCTCATCCCCAACATGGTGAATCGAGGGAATCTCCTCAAGCTGAAAGTCCTCCAAGCAGTGGCACATGGTGAGAAGTCAGAAGTTATCCTACACTCTACAAGCCAACAACTAGAAGGGGCATCTTGCAAGTCAAAGTCCAATATCTATTGGCATCTCTACAGAATTCTTAACACTAAGGGGATTCTCCCTGGTGTTTACCTCACTAATGCCTTTATTTGGCATCCTGCATATAGTGTTCACTGCATATAACATTGCATCCTCAAAAGCGTAGCATATCCATTACAGTGGATCATTACGCCATAAACTCAAACATGCATACGAAGCATAAGCCAGATAATGTGAGTCAATGTTGAATCAAGCCAATGGCGCATCCCCACAGAAGTTGTCATCTGTATAAACTTCACTTGATGTCTGCTACTCCATTACAAACCTCCTCCATCCACGGCGCCGATACTTGGTTTTCTCAATCCCCAAAAAGAAATCTTACCTCCTCTCCCCAATTTGGGTCGGATACAATACCTTTCTTCGTCAGAATCGTTGTCTCCGAGGTTATTTCCCGTGTGCCGCACGAAGATTAGAGTGCGAGTGAGGGTGGGCATTCAACCCATCTCACTTTTCAATCGTTTGAATAACCATACTTGGTGTGTGGCAATTCGAACGATTGCCACTCTTGAAGAGTTACACCCCGCCTTTGGCCTGAGGGATTAATGTAATTCTTATGCTTCGTAAGCATCAATATCCCCGTAATCCCCCGTGGTTACTGTCATCTTATTGCCGAGCCTAGTCGTCCCTAGTCTCCGTGATTCCTTCCCTCGTACGGGAAAATTTTTCAGATCCAACCCCCGTGTTGCGCATCCCTCGCCTCTCGTCCAGGCACACCATTTTCGAATCCAAGTCCCAATCCCCAGTGGGTCCAACAGCCCAAAACCTTAAATCTAAATCTCCCTTTTCATGCTCGTATGTGTCATTCTTTCGATACTCGTTTGTATCTCCTTTTGATGCTCGTATGTGTCATTCTTTCGATACTCGTCTGTATCTCCTTTTGATGCTCGTATGTGTCATTCTTTAGATACTCGTTTGTATCTCCTTTTGATGCTCGTATGTGTCATTCTTTCGATACTCGTTTGTATCTCCTTTTGATGCTCGTATGTGTCATTCTTTCGATACTCGTTTGTATCTCCTTTTGATGCTCGTATGTGTCATTCTTTCGATACTCGTCTGTATCTCCTTTTGATGCTCGTATGTGTCATTCTTTCGATACTCGTTTGTATCTCCTTTTGATGCTCGTATGTGTCATTCTTTCGATACTCGTTTGTATCTCCTTTTGATGCTCCTATGTGTCATTCTTTCGATACTCGTTTGTATCTCCCTTTTGATGCTCGTATGTGTCATTCTTCCGATACTCGTCCGTATCTCCTTTTGACGCTCGTATGTGTCATTCTTTTGATACTCGTATGTATCTCCCTTTTGATACTCGTATGTTTCATTCTTTCGATACTCGTTTGTATCTCCCTTTTGATGCTCGTATGTGTCATTCTTTCGATACTCGTTTGTATCTCCTTTTGATGCTCGTATGTGTCATTCTTTCGATACTCGTTTGTATCTCCTTTTGATGCTCGTATGTGTCATTCTTTCGATACTCGTTTGTATCTCCTTTTGATGCTCGTATGTGTCATTCTTTCGATACTCGTTTGTATCTCCTTTTGATGCTCGTATGTGTCATTCTTCCGATACTCGTCTGTATTTCCCTTTTGATGCTCGTATGTGTCATTCTTCCGATACTCGTTTGTATCTCCTTTTGACGCTCGTATGTGTCATTCTTTCGATACTCGTCTGTATGTCCCTTTTGATGCTCGTATGTGTCATTCTTTGGATACTCGTTTGTATCTCCCTTTTGATGCTCGTATCTGTCATTCTTTCGATACTCGTTTGTGTCTCCTTTTGATGCTCGTATGTGTCATTCTTTCGATACTCGTTTGTATCTCCCTTTTGATGCTCGTATGTGTCATTCTTTCGATACTCGTCTGTATCTCCTTTTGATGCTCGTATGTGTCATTCTTTCGATACTCGTCTGTATCCCTTTTGATGCTCGTATGTGTCATTCTGTCGATACTCGTCTGTATCTCCTTTAAAAAACACTTGTCTATCTTACCTTCCCACCAGACATACTTCTGCTCCAACCACTTCCATGTAGTAAACATTTCCTTTGAGAACCTTGTATTGGCACCTTGGGCTACATTACAAGCTATCACCATTCATCAATTACTCATTGTAAATTCTTCCACCAGAAAAACAAAAATTCTCTTTCCCCAACAGATATCAGAAAAAATAAAGATAACACTTACACCATCTTTTCTTCAGGACAAATTTCAGGTCATGATATTTAATCTTTTTCTACCTTGAATGTTCGAAAGGCTTGTGCCAATCTCACCTTCAAGTTTAAGATGATTAAATAGGGGCAGATGTCATGCCCCAAATTTGTCCTACCCCTTTACTTTTGTCTGGCTTATACTTCCCATTTCATATGCATACACCACATTAGGTCATTCAACATAACATCATGCATCATTAACCAATAAATCTGGTATGTGGTCGAGGATCTTGGTAATTAGGGTTCTCTGTGGCTTCAAGGCTTTCATCTCAAGTTACTCTTTCATCGTCAACATGCACCTAAGGAAAATGGATTAGGATTTCTTATTCATCATGATTGAGCTTGTTGATTTCCATCTACTAAGGCTATTTGGTTTAAGGTCTCATGTCACTTGGACCTTGTGGAGTGAGTTGCAAAAGAATCGATCATGGTACAAGAATATGAACTTAAGGAGAATATTGTTTATAGAATATTACTCTTTCTACTATTTTTGGCTTAACAAGTGGTGTTGGTTTGAATTGGTGAATCAATTTAAGTAAAAGGCTTTCATTGAGGATGTGGACTAATTAGAACTCGGTCCTGTGAATTTGAGGTAGACTTGAGTTTGAAATATAATCAAAGAGGATTAAGAGTTCTTAAACAATTGGTGTGGGATTTCTTAGAATTCAAGTTTCGACTATGTTCAACATTCAGAGGAGACATTCATTAATAAGTTCATCCAAATTGCGCGCAAGTTCATCGCAAATACCTTTTCGTGAGTATTACAAATCCAAGTCCATCGTTATGCCAATGATTCAAATTCAAAAACAATCATCCAATTACAAGTCCTAATCCAGGATATATGCATGTCCAAGTATATACCCGTTCATTACAAGAGTCCGTTTCAAATCTCAAAAATCCAAACTATAAAAAAGGCCCAAGTTACATAAATCCATTCCATATTACAATTTAAAATCCAAATGTCTCCAAAGTTCATTACAAAATCAATTCCAAGATTCAACAAAAGAAGTACAAAGAAAAAGGAGCCTAAGTTCATCTTCATTTTCTTCATGCCATCAATATCCATTTAAATGCTTGCTGCAACTTACACCAGTCAGCCCCATGTCTTAACCTTCGCCGAGCTCTACGTAGCCAAACAAAATCAACATGACACATGAAAATCAGCCCTCCATAAACAAAATTCAAACCATATACACATCAATAAACCAAAACCAAAACCAAAACAGCACCTAATCCCTACCAAAAACAGTTTCAAAACAGAGAGATCAAACTAACATTTTCAGCATACCTACAGTAGGAGATGTCAAGGACTAATTTCCAATCAACACATACTAAGGTGACTTTCATCAGTCATCACTCATCCATACCTGCAGTAACATAACACGCACATGAATTCAGCTCGAGAAAATCCAATTCAAACACAAAAAACGACCATTCACATTTCAACTGCAAGCTCTGACTTATTTAGACTTCACCCTTGTACATATCCATATAAACCATAAATCTAAAGCATTCTGTAACTTCTATAACTAACTTCAATTTCAGTCCCACAAATAACTAACTCAGCTTCAATTCATAACTAACTACCTACCTAACAGTCATAACAGAAATATAACTACCAAAGTCAGTTACAAAACTCTAACAGATTCTATAACTGACAAATAAACAAAAAATCATAATGGAGAACTAACCTCGACTCTCTTCTAATTCACCTCTATAAATCCAAAGTAGAACCCAATTCAGAAGCTCTCCATCATTTTTTTCCAGATTCATACTCCTCACTCTCTCAATCTTCACTCTCATCTATGATCCATAACAGAGTTCTCAACCCTCTCATTCACTTCAAAGAAAAAAACTCCACCATTCTTCACCTTCAATTCTGAACTTTCACTCTCAATTCACTATCTTCAACCAACCATAATTCTTCACCACTTTCTCTCCTCTTTTCAGCCATTCTTCATCATCAATCTATCTGCACTTCACCATAATCTTCATCTTCATCTTCAATTCACCACCATATCAGAAAAAACCTCACTCTTCATCGCCTTCATCTCAGAACCTCCCTCTCAGAAATCTTCATCACCTTCATCATATCCATCTTCTTGACCTTGCACTTTCATGCCAAATTCGACCATCATCATCACCGCCTCAGTCTTTCTTCAAATATAACAATCCAATATTCTTCATCAGGAATTCTGCAACGCAATCACCATCACTCCGCTGCGAAACGCAACAGCAACATCACCATCGCAAGTATTAGTACATGGCAACGGTAGCAAGAAGGAGAAGAAGAATGGGAGTATAAGAAGTTACCTGAGGTTGAAGTTCTCCACTGCTCGATCCAACGATTCATACGCACAACTTCGCCAATCGCAACTTCACGACCTTCGAGTGATGCTCAACCTATATCATCATTATCGCAAGATCATTATTCCTTTGATTTCCGAGGCAACAAGATCGGAGGACCGATCGGAGTTCGTAATCGGAGAGTCTAGGAACAAAATCGAAGAAGAGAGAAAGAGCATCAGAGAAAGAAGATAATCACATCACCGCTCCAATCTTCTCCTTCGAACTTCATCGATTCAACCTCACCAACACCTTTGCGTCATCATCCTCGCAACTTCTCCTTCAACGAGTCTTCATACAAGGGAAACAACACCGATTCAAGAGGATACGAAATCGGAGATGAGAAGTGAAACTGAAACGAGGCTGAGAGACGAGCAAGGGCGGAGGCGAAGAGGTTGCTTCACGGCGGCGGATGAGCTATCGTCGTCGTGGGAAGAGTATCGCCGCCGCGAGTTCGTCTGAGCAAAGGAGGAGAAGCGTGAAGAACTCCAATAGTCGCAAGGTAATTTAACCCTAAACCCCTCTTTCATATAATTTAATTAGTATATTGTTTGATTAGCATAAAGTTTAGTTAGTAGAATTTAATTGATATTAAATGAGCCATGAATTTGAATATTAATACACTAATTGATAGAATTTGATTAGAATAAAATCTGAAATTGAAATCTGAGAACAAACCCCATGGGCCTTCAACGATTTGCTAGGCTCACCCCACTCTAGCCCATGCACCATCTCTTTTGGCTGAATCTGAAATAAAATCCACTAGACAAAATTGCAAACATCACACCCCTTGTTCCCATTACATTTTGATTTAGGTTATTAATTAGATTTTTCTATTTTTCTTAGTAAATAAAATGCTAATTTCTCTACAATCACTTTCTAGGCTTTGATACTAATTTTGACATAAAAATGTTCATAAAAAATATTAGTCTTAGGCTTATGGTTTAGCCTCTTTTGGCTTGATTTAGAAGTTCATTTTTCCTTCATTAAAAAGGTCATAAAAAAATAAGTAGTTTTCTAGTTTAATTTGGCATTGATGCTTGAATTGTTTCCATACTAGTTCCATGTTATTTTTGTTTGACACTTGTGTGATTTTATTGCTTGTATTTTTGGCCTTATTTTAGGCCTATTTCGTTAGTACTTTTTTAGATTCCTTTTGTACATAAATAGGAATTAGACAACACTTAGATTAGAACATAGAATTAGTTCCCCTTCTTGCATTCTTTTTCTTTTCAACTTTTAAAATGCTTAATAAAAGGAAGATGCGAATCACATTAAGAAAGTGATAGAGAAATGAATGGGATTCATTCCCTAATCTGTTTCTCAATCACTTAGTGGCATAGAAACGAGTGGGACTCATTCCCTAATCTGTTTCTCAGTCACTACTTAATGGGAGAGAAACGAGTGGGATTCATTCCCTAATCTGTTTCTCAAACATTAATTAATGGGAGAGAAATGAGTGAGATTCATTCTCTAATCTGTTTCTCAAACATTACAAAATGGGATGGAAGTGAGTGGGATTCATTCCCTAATCTGCTTCTCGATCATTATACATTTTATGTGATTCGAATCGTGAAGTAAATTCCCTTAAAAAATACACAACCAAAAACACTTTAAAACACCTAACAATGGTTCAGACTAAAGCAAAGTAGAGAAAGTGGTGAGTGGCCCGGTATTGGGAACTGTTCATCACTCATCTATCCTAAAAGACACAAACCAAGTATTTCTTTTTCTTTTGCCTCGTTGGCACCTAAGGGCAATGTCATTTCCGTTCGTACGCATCGTAGGTCGTCCCTTATGCAAGAGCGCGAACGTTGACTCCGCCCAATTAAAAAACACAAAAACAAACAGAAAATCGTGAGCCGAGCTACGGTAACTCTGATTCCTGAAAAGGATACGTAGGCAGCGGGGTAGGGCCCGTGCGAGTACAATTCTTTATTTTCCCTACATTCTGCATTCATTCGCATTTAGACATAGACATAGATATACACCCTTTAGATAGAAATAAACATAGGTGGATACCATCGAGTACGATGGGCGCGAGGGGTGCTAATACCTTCCCCTTGCGTAACCGACTCCCGTCCTAGATTCTCTGGTCGCAAGACCCTGTTCCTTCCTTTGTTAGTTTTTCTGATATTCCTTTCCCTTATGGGATAAATATATTGGTGGCGACTCTGTTCATTTTTCGCGAGCGTGCGACAATTATCACGATTGTGATTGAGGGGGGTTGAGGTGGGCCTCATACCTAGGTTAGTCTTAGATATAAGTATAGCACATGTAGTGATTAGGCGAGAAAGCTGTGAACCGGAGGTTGTTTACGTGTGAACCGAAGGTTTTTCGCATATTACTTCAAATTGATACTATCATAGTGGACTTATTCCTGCTTGATAGCCCCCAGAGTAGGTATTGTTGATACCAAACTGGGTGAATAATTATGTGTGATATTTATGTTTATGTACTGCACTTTTATATACCTTGATCAAAGCTTTTAAATAAGATCAACTATTGTTCTTAGTTAAGGTTCTTGACTAAGTATTTTTTATTGGAAAGTGTAATCTTTCTATTGGGTTCCCTTGGTACGGGGTGTGTGACTGTTGTTCATCAGTGCGGTAATTAAAAGTTGGATGTCGATTTCTCATATCTATATGTTGATTTCTAGGTTTAAGTTGCACTAGATAGTGATTAGGAGATAAGTTGTAAACTGAGACTGTTTAGGCTTTGAACTAGTACTGCTAATAGTGGATTTCCTTCATGGCTTGGTAGCCCTCACAATAGGTGTTATTGCACTGAACTGGGTTAACAATTCCTTGTGTTATTTATCATTCTGCATTTAGTTTTCAGTTTTGATAAGTGTGTTATAAGTCAGCAGATGTTATAACATTTGTCTGAACATTATGTGTTGTTAGAACATCTATCTTGACATTGAAGGATAGAAAAACACTTAGATAGGGGGGGTTTGAATAAGTGTAGCTTTAAAAACTTGACAGATAAGAATAAATTGCACAGTTATTTTTATCCTGGTTCGTTATTAACTAAACTACTCCAGTCCACCCCCGCAGAGATGATTTACCTCAACTGAGGATTTAATCCACTAATCGCACGGATTACAATGGTTTTCCACTTAGTCAGCAACTAAGTCTTCCAGAGTCTTCTGATCACACACTGATCACTCCAGGAACAACTGCTTAGATACCCTCTAAGACTTTTCTAGAGTATACTGATCCACATGATCACTCTAGTTACAACCTGCTTAGATAACCTCTAAGACTTCCTAGAGTATTCTGATCCACACGATCACTCTAGTTCCTTACAACTTAATGTAATCAATTCTAAGAGTATTACAAATGCTTCTTAAAAGCTATAATCACAAAATGTGATATTTCTCTTAACGTTTAAGCTTAATCTCACTAATATATTACAACAGCAATGTAGTGAGCTTTGATGAAGATGAAGATTCTGAGCTTTGATTTGAACAGCGTTTCAGCAAGTTGATATTCACAGAATAGGTGTAGAATTGGTTAACCTTGCTTCTCATCAGAACTTCATATTTATAGGCGTTGGAGAAGATGACCGTTGAGTGCATTTAATGCTTTGCGTGTTCCGTACAGCATCGCATTTAATGTTATACGCTTTTGTCAACTACCTCGAGCCTTGTTCACGCTGTGTCTACTGAAGTAGCCTTTAATAGCTTTTAACGTTACTTTTGTCAGTCAGCGTAGCTTGCCACTTGTACTTCCTTCTGATCTGATGTTTGTGAATACAACGTTTGAATATCATCAGAGTCAAACAGCTTGGTGCAAAGCATCTTCTGATCTTCTAACCTTGAAGTGCTTCTGAGCGTGATACCATCAGAACTTCAGTGCTTCTGTTCTCTTGTTCTTCTGATGCTTCCATAGACCCATGTTCTGATTCTGCTTCGACCATCTTCTGATGTCTTGCCAGACCATGTTCTGATGTTGCATGCTGAACCCTTTGAGACAAAGCTTCTGAGCGCTGAATTATGCGTACTCTTTATATATTTCCTGAAAAGGAAATTGCATTGGATTAGAGTACCATATTATCTTAAGCAAAATTCATATTATTGTTATCATCAAAACTAAGATAATTGATCAGAACAAATCTTGTTCTAACAATCTCCCCCTTTTTGATGATGACAAAAACATATATAAATGATATGAATTTGCGATCAGAAAGAACAGACGGCAAAAGACAAATTACACAGCTATAGCATAAGCATATGAATATGTCTCCCCCTGAGATTAACAATCTCCCCCTGAGATAAATAATCTCCCCCTGAAATAAATACTCGAAGAACTTTAATAAAAGACTTCCCTGATTATTTCGGTAGAGACGATCACATAAGCTTCTGTCTTTAGAGAATTCATAGCTTCTGACTTCTGCTTCCATTGGACAGCTTCAGAACTAGAATTTCCTTAGATCCCTAGAACACTCATAGCTTCTGATTCCTGCTTCCATCTAGGACAGCTTCAGAACTTGAATTTCTTTGATCTTCTGAACATTCACAGCTTCTGATTTCTGCTTCCATCTAGGACAGCTTCAGAACTTGAATTTCTTTGATCTTCTGAACATTCACAGCTTCTGATTTCTGCTTCCATTTAGGACAGCTTCAGAACTTGAGTTTTCTGGATCTTTAGAACCTTCACAGCTTCTGATTTCTGCTTCCCTCGGATAGCTTCAGAGCTTTGAATTTCTACCAACATCACTTCATGCTAGATTTGTATCAGAACATTGTTGAATGTACCAGAGCATCATCTGAGCATCTCTACATCCTGAAATGTTACAGAACAAAAACTAAACGACAAAAGTCAGCATGAACGAGTCAGAACATAAAATGTATATTAGAACACATGATATGTATCAGAGCCATATAGGCTAAAATAATGTATCAGAGCAAATAGAATTTTGTCAGATCAAATAGACAAATATGGATCAAATTCTATTATCAGTGCTTCTGATTCATTCTTCTTTCTTGCTTCTGATTTCTGAAGCTTGACAGCACTAAGCTTGCTTCAGTTTCCATGAGTTTATTCTTTTTACAGAATAACACTCCTTATGGTTTTGCTTCTATGTTTGCTTTGAAGATTCTCTTCACTTCTTTATACCTGCAAAACACTTAAACCATATAGAACTTGCAGTTCTTGTTAGTAAATGTGTGGGAGCTTTACCCAGCAACTGATAGATTAATCAAATCATTTATCTTTCTCCCCCTTTTTGTCATATCATCAAAAAGCAAAAAAGATTCAGAGACAAACAAAACGAAACACACGGAGGAAGAAGATGATTTCATTGAAGTTCAAACAGCAGGTACAGAAGTACATGAAGATAATTAAGATCAGATGCACAAAGACAGATGCAACGAAAAGAAAGAAACAACACAGACTCAATCTAAGATGGCCCTAGCCTTGACAAGATCTTGGCCAGCATCTCTTGAACCTCATTGTTGTGTCCTTCTTGCCTCACCATGAAAGCTCTATACTCATCATTGAGTAAGCTTTGCTCATCCTGTCTCCTCTGAATTTCTTCCAGAGTCCTTGCAAGACGAGAAGATTCATCAGAAGAAGCTTCACCGCTTTCAACCACAGGAATAGCAACTTGATCTGTAGCTTCCATGGATAGATCATTTGCAGGGATTTCCTCAACAGGATCTGATTCAGCAACATGATCTTCAGCATCTGCTTCTTGCATAGAAGCATCTCCATATTCTGCAGCAGGAATTTCCGAGTCTCCATTCTCAAGTGCCTGAAGAATGGCAGCTAGATTCCTGGGAGCAGAAGGACCTTCAACTACTGGTGGGTCAACAACTTCTGGAATGACCAAGCTTGGATCTTTCTCAGAAGGATTTTCCCTCAGATAGTCAAAGAGAGTCTTGAAGTCCCCAAGTAGAACAGGATATTGAGGTATCCAGACCACAATCTCCCTGCAAGGATTGGCTTCCAATGCAGCAGCGAGTCTTAATTGTTCCATCTCATCCAAGAAGGGCTTCTCTTCCAACAGATGTCTTCCTTTGAGACTAGCAAACCAGAAGTCTTCATAATTCCTCAGAATTCCACGAGGCCGTGGGGCAGCAGCTACACAGGCTTCCTGAAGTTCTAAAAACAGAGCATCTGATTCTCTGCGAAAAATCCTCCAGAAGTTCCGCATAGCAACATCATTCAATCCAGAACTTTCAGCAATTCTGAGAGTATCAAAGGTACTTCTGAGATTCCTCTTTATGTTTTCAAAAAACTACACCAATAGGATATACAGGGCGGAATTTTATTTGGGTTTTTGAAAAGGCAGGGTTGGAAGTGAAGTACGGATGAGGTTCTCTATCCAACCTATAAGAAGATTCTGCTTCAGTATCAGAATCTAACACTACCACTTCAGCTTCAGGACGAGGCTTGGGAGTGTAGTTGCAATCACGGAGCAGCTGCTCATGTGATGCAGAGGTTGGAAGAGGAGAATCACAAAGATTTTTTTGAGAGGTGGAGGGAGTATGTTCAAGGGTGGCATTGAGAGAAGGTTGAGATGGAAAGAGAGTTTGAAGGGGTGGTATATCCAGAACAGGATTTATGGTAGGTGGAGAGGAAGGAATGGTTATAGGAGAAGATGGAGGTGTAAGAACATGGACAAAGACAGGTGATTCTGATGTGGCTTTTTCTGGTTCAGGTGTAGCGACAACCTCCATTGGTGCAGCTTCTGAACAAACAGCAGGAACAAAATCAGGTTCAGAAATGCATATACCTTTGGATCCTCTCAGAAAAGCTTTGGCCACATCCTCAGTCTTCTTCTGCTTCTTACTCTTCGGCTCTTCAATAATCTTTGCTTTGCCGCTAGCGATTTCTTTCCTTCTGACATATGCCAGAACTTCTGGTTGATTCTCAGCCTCTTGAGAGATATTTTCTTCATCAGATTCTTGAAGAATCATCTTTCTTTTTCTGGTTTTCTTCTTCTCAACAACTTCAACAATCTCAGCATTGTTATTTGACTTCTTCTTCTTTTTCTCGGCTTCCTTCTTTTTCTTCTCAAAATCAGCAGAGACAGCCTTAACAACCTTTGCAATGACTTCTTCTGGGACCACTTCTTTCTTGGTGGTAGCAGCAGGATGATCAAACTTTCTTTTGGTCCTTTCTTCCTTCTTGCGATTCACTTTAATAGGAGCACCTTTGTCTTGATCTTTAAGACTCTTATCCTCTTTTTGTGACTTCAGATACTTAGTTCTGACTTCAGGTACCTCACTATTGAAGAAGGTTTCAAAGTCAGCTAGAACTGGTTTTCTTCTGATTCTTGTTCCAGCTAGAGGTTGAGGAACTTTGAGGATAGTGTCAATTATTTTCATCTTCTTTAAAGAAAAAGCATTCAGACAGGCTCCAGAGGTGACAGCAAGGTCTTTGATAATACCTTCAGACTCCAGACTCTCAACAATCTTGGAATGCACCAGAAGGTTTGTAATAATTCTACCAAAAGGAATGATTGTTCCACCATTTTCTTTTCTGAAAGCGTTTCTGGAATCCTTTACTGCTTTCCACATATGGTTGAAGATAATGTAAATCGCATCAACCTTCTTCTGAGTGGCAATGCAATAAAGAATATACCTTTGATCATTACTGATGAAATCCGAGGCATGTGTTGCTTTCCTATGGTAGAAACACCCAAGAAGGATCTTTGTCCAGATTCTGTAGACATCTTTCAAATCCTTGACGTGTTTTGTTTTCTTGACATTTGGATAGAGAGTGGATAGAACATCTCCCAAATCTGCCCTTTGATTAAACTCATAAACCCCTTCAGGGTTTTTCAGATCAAACATCATTCTTAGGATGTTTTCAGTAATAACAACAAACTTTCCATGGACGAAAGAAAGTATAGATTTTGGAGCAACCACAGCATGTGCCCAGAACTCCTTGACAAGATCCGGATAAACTGGACCAACGAACTCAGCAAACAACGAGGTCCATCCTTGAAAGATGATGTCTTCTTTAAGGTGAAATTGGTTTTCTTCAATGTTGTCAAAGTCAACCATGAGTTCACACAGAACTTCCAATTCATCTTTAGGAATGGAGCATGCAACAACAGGAGTGAGTTGCAAAGTTTCTTCTTGGAGATGATGAGGAACAGATGACTCAGCATTTTGGGATGAGAAGGCAGCCATGGATGCAGAATGAACAAAAACGAACAAGAAAAGCGAACTGGGTTTTCGATTAGGGTTTTTAGAAAACGGCTAAGAACTTTTCAAACGAGAGAATGCAAGAAGAGAGAGAGACAAGGGAGCGAAAAAAAATATATGTGATGATTTGAAAAGAATATATAGAGACGGATTTGAAAAAGAAAATAATAAGAAATATAAACTGAACAGTTCCAGAATCAAAAGAAATCAATTTTATTAAATGATGAGTGACGTAAGGAGAGAGAACGTGGTAAATGAAATGATTTAATACAGTTACCTAGGTCGGCGTCTTTTCAACTGCACGCTTTGTACTAACCGTACAGACACGTGTTCACCATCAGATAATAGATGACAGCTGTAAAATATGAATAGGCTTTACGCCTTTTGATTCTGATCACCGCTTCTGATAGTCATTCTTAAGAAATGATCTGGTTCTGATAGGATCATCTTTCTTCCCAAGAATCACATCTTCTGGATAAGCTGATGCAAGTCTAAGTGATCTTCTGTTAGTTGGTTCTTCAGAAAATCTCAGATTCTCTAAAGATGCAGCAACTTGATCTTCTGATCTATTGCTTCTGAGACTGCCAACTTCTGGAGATTCACTTCTTTGTTCTGCAGCTTCTGATACGACAAAATTGTATCTGCAGAGATTCTTAAGCTGCTTTGTTTCATCAGAAACAAGTTTATCATCAAACCAGATATTTATTGATTAGTCCACACACAATGTTTCAATATTGTATATTCTGTAGCATTTAGAGCATTCAGAATAATCAAGAACGAAACATCAATGCTTTAGAAACAAACAAAACAGATGGTTTCCAGACTAATAAACTTTATTTTCTGATCTCTTACGAACATAGTTTCTTCAACAGATTTAAGTACCAGAACTTGGAAGACAGTCCTTCTTCCCTTCAAGTGTTGAGACCAACTTGAGTCCAGATGACATGACATGTTGACTTTTATCTTCTTTGTCGCCAAGAGAATCTGCAAAAGAAATAGTCTTTTTCTTTGGTACCCACATCTTCTTGGGTCCTTTCTTGTTAGTTCTCCTCAAGTTCTGATTGAACTTGGGTTTAACATTGTAAGCAATAGGAGGAACAGCATGATAATTCTTAATGTGAGTTCCATGATATTTCCTAGGTTGTGTCACATGCTTTTTGGTGTGTGTTATGTGAAAACTTTGAGCATGTGAAGTGTGCCTAATATCATGGGAGTGGCCATACTTGAACTGATCATACAATGGCTTGTATGTGAATTTCATTTCATCAACAGGTTCAAGTTTGTATGGGGTTTCACCCTCAAAACCAATGCCGACTCTTTTGTTTCCAGACACAGCATATATCATAGAAGCTAGCTGACTTCTGCCAATACTTCTAGATAAGAACTTCCTGAAACTTAAATCATATTCTTTCAGAATATGGCTTAGACTAGGAGTGGATTTTTCTGAATCAGAAGGAGATCCAACATTATTGGATAATTTTAAAAGTTTTTCTTTTAATTCAGAATTCTCCAACTCAAGCTTCTTTGTTTCAAATTCAAATAGCTTTTTCAGCTCTTTGTATTTGAGACTCATCTGAGACTTGAATTCCAGAAGTTCAGTTAGACCGGAAACTAACTCATCTCTAGTAAGTTCAGAAAATACCTCTTCAGAATCTGATTCTGATGTAGATTCTGATCTGTCATCTTCTGTCGCCATCAGCGCACAGTTAGCCTGCTCATCTTCAGAGTCTGAATCATCTTCTGACTCATCCCAGGTTGCCATAAGACCTTTCTTCTTATGAAACTTCTTCTTGGGATTTTCATTCTGAAGTTTTGGACATTCATTCTTGAAGTGTCCAGGCTCATTGCATTCATAGCACATGACCTTCTTCTTGTCAAATCTTCTGTCATCAGAAGATTCTCCACGTTCAAATTTCTTTGAACTTCTGAAGCCTCTGAACTTCCTTTGCCTGGTCTTCCAGAGTTGATTTAGCCTTCTGGAGATCAAGGACAGTTCATCTTCTTCTTCAGATTCTGATTCTTCAGGATCTTCTTCTCTAGCCTGAAAAGCGTTAGTGCATTTCTTGATATTGGATTTTAATGCAATAGACTTACCTTTCTTTTGAGGCTCATTTGCGTCCAGCTCTATTTCATGACTTCTCAAGGCACTGATAAGCTCTTCCAGAGAAACTTCATTCAGATTCTTTGCAATCTTGAATGCAGTCACCATAGGACCCCATCTTCTGGGTAAGCTTCTGATGATCTTCTTTACGTGATCAACCTTGGTGTATCCCTTGTCAAGAACTCTCAATCCAGCAGTAAGAGTTTGAAATCTTGAAAACATCTTTTCAATGTCTTCATCATCCTCCATCTTGAAGGCTTCATACTTCTGGATTAAAGCGAGAGCTTTAGTCTCCTTGACTTGAGCATTTCCTTCATGAGTCATTTTCAAGGACTCATATATGTCATAGGCCGTTTCCCTGTTAGATATCTTCTCATACTCATCATGAGAGATAGCATTCAGCAAAACAGTTCTGCATTTATGATGATTCCTGAAAAGCTTTTTCTGATCATCATTCATTTCTTGCCTTGTCAGCTTTACGCCACTGGCATTTACTGGATGTTTGTAACCATCCATCAGAAGATCCCATAGATCACCATCTAGACCAAGAAAGTAACTTTCCAGTTTATCTTTCCAGTATTCAAAGTTTTCACCATCAAATACCGGCGGTCTAGTATAACCATTGTTACCGTTGTATTGCTCAGCAGAGCCAGATGTAGATGCAGGTGTAGACTTTTCACTTTCATCAACCATCTTTTACTGAAGCGTTTTTCTCTTCCTGAATCTTTTCTAAACACGGTTAAGTGCTTGCACCTTAGAACCGGCGCTCTGATACCAATTAAAGGATAGAAAAACACTTAGAAAGGGGGGGGTTTGAATAAGTGTAGCTTTAAAAACTTGACAGATAAGAATAAATTGCACAGTTATTTTTATCCTGGTTCGTTGTTAACTAAACTACTCCAGTCCACCCCCGCAGAGATGATTTACCTCAACTGAGGATTTAATCCACTAATCGCACGGATTACAATGGTTTTCCACTTAGTCAGCAACTAAGTCTTCCAGAGTCTTCTGATCACACACTGATCACTCCAGGAACAACTGCTTAGATACCCTCTAAGACTTTTCTAGAGTATACTGATCCACACGATCACTCTAGTTACAACCTGCTTAGATAACCTCTAAGACTTCCTAGAGTATTTTGATCCACACGATCACTCTAGTTCCTTACAACTTAATGTAATCAATTCTAAGAGTATTACAAATGCTTCTTAAAAGCTATAATCACAAACTGTGATATTTCTCTTAATGTTTAAGCTTAATCTCACTAATATATTACAACAGCAATGTAGTGAGCTTTGATGAAGATGAAGATTCTGAGCTTTGATTTGAACAGCGTTTCAGCAAGTTGATATTCACAGAATAGGTGTAGAATTGGTTAACCTTGCTTCTCATCAGAACTTCATATTTATAGGCGTTGGAGAAGATGACCGTTGAGTGCATTTAATGCTTTGCGTGTTCCGTACAGCATCGCATTTAATGTTATACGCTTTTGTCAACTACCTCGAGCCTTGTTCACGCTGTGTCTACTGACGTAGCCTTTAATAGCTTTTAACGTTACTTTTGTCAGTCAGCGTAGCTTGCCACTTGTACTTTCTTCTGATCTGATGTTTGTGAATACAACGTTTGAATATCATCAGAGTCAAACAGCTTGGTGCAAAGCATCTTCTGATCTTCTGACCTTGAAGTGCTTCTGAGCGTGATACCATCAGAACTTCAGTGCTTCTGTTCTCTTGTTCTTCTGATGCTTCCATAGACCCATGTTCTGATTCTGCTTCGACCATCTTCTGATGTCTTGCCAGACCATGTTCTGATGTTGCATGCTGAACCCTTTGAGACAAAGCTTCTGAGCGCTGAATTATGCGTACTCTTTATATATTTCCTGAAAAGGAAATTGCATTGGATTAGAGTACCATATTATCTTAAGCAAAATTCATATTATTGTTATCATCAAAACTAAGATAATTGATCAGAACAAATCTTGTTCTAACAGACATCTGTTGCGTAAGTGCTATAATTTCAATTGGCATCAGAGCAGGCACCTTGTTCTGTTTATTGGGTGAGCTCTAGGTAGAATATTTTCTGGTACTATGGATAAAGAAGGAGTATACAACAACTGACCACCTTTGTTGGATGGTTCTAATTATGAGTGGTGGAAAGTCAAAATGGTTGCCTTTCTAAAATCCATGGATAGAAAAGTCTTGAAGGCTATTCTGAAAGGATGGGATCATCCCATTATAAAGCACAAAGATGGGATTGTGTCTATAAAAGCAGAGGAAGATTTGTCTGATGAGGATGATAGACTAGCTCTTGGAAATTCCAGAGCTATGAATACTCTATTCAATGGAGTTTACAAGAATGATTTCAAATTAATTAATACATGTACCATAGCTAAAGATGCTTGGGAAATCCTAAGAACTACTAATGAAGGTACATCAAAAGTTAAGATGTCTAAACTTCAAGTTTTAACCTCCAAATTTGAGAACCTAAAGATGAATGATGATCAAAGCATTCAGGACTTTCATATGAATATTCTTGAAATGGAAAATATATCTAGTGCCTTGGGAGAAAATATGTCTGAAGCAAAAGTTGTCAGAAAAATTCTCAGGTATTTACCTAAGAGGTTTGACATGAAGGTAACTTCCATTGAAGAAGCTCAAGACATTAACAACATAAGAGTTGATGAAATTATTGGGTCACTTCACACCTTTGAAATGATAATAAGTGACAAAACTGAAAAGGAGAAAGAGAATAGCTTTAGAACTTTCGAAACTAAAAATGAAAAAAGTCAATATGACATGAACACTGATGAAGGATTGTCAATAGCTATTGTACTTGTAGGGAATGAGCTCAATCATCTATTAAATAAATTAAAGACTAGACCAAATGTCTAAAACATCATAAGGGACAATACTGATCAAGGAAGAGTTTTCACAACATATAATCCTCTAAAAAATAATAGAGAAGTTGCAATAAAGGCCATAGCCCTAACAAGGAGGTATGAATCTGATTAAGACTCTTATAATAAAGACCTATCTTATTAAGAGTTAGCTATCTCCTACAAAGATCTTTGTGATAAAACTGAATAAGTTTGCAAGATAAGTGAAACATAGGAGAAGGACTTGACTCAACATCAAGAGGAAAAAAAAACTCCAAGCCACAAATATTGAGATTTAAGATATGGTAAATCTTCTATCTTCACAACTTGAAAGCATAGCTAGTAAATCTGGAATGTTAGATAAAGTTTCTCAAACTGAAAAAAGAGGTAGAAAATTCATTGGTATAAGTTTTAACTACCAGTCCTTCAATAATAAAAGGAGAACATGTGTGACAAAAGATACCTTTATTAAAAAGAAGGATTAATCAACAATGTCAGACCAAATGTTCCAACATCCTGCCCAGCCACAAAAAGGTCAAACTAGAATTAAATCCAGATAGTGGAAGTGTCATTTCTATGGAAAGTGTGGTCATATCAAACCCTTTTGCTTCAGATTTTACGGCTTTCCAAGACACTCCCCTCATCACAAAGACAATCATAATAGAAATTGGCAAAGATGGAAAGAAAAGAATTCTATCACTGGTCCTATGATCGATGCCTCTTCCGAAACCCCTTCTGAGGTTGTTGTCTTCCTACTCACATGCTCAACAATTAAAAATGAAGGAAACAAAAGGGATAGACAGACTTTGCTCCAATTAAAAGTGGGATAGAGTCCATACTTTGCTCCAATTCCTTAATTCTTCTATCCGTTGCTTCACGTTCCCTGACTTCCACTTGGTTCCTACCTTGGAAGTGTATTATGCTTTCCTAGACATCTCTATTAAGGATAAGATACCCTATTATGGCACCTTGAAGGCTCCTACCTCTCTTGAGATTTCAACTACTCTTTATTGTCGCACGCTCGCGAAAATAGACAGAGTCGCCACCAATATATTTATCCCACGAAGGGAAAGGAATATCAGAAAACCTAAGATGAATAAGAACGAGGTCTTTCGACCAGAGATAGGGTACGGGAGTCGGTTACGCAAGGGGAAGGTATTAGCACCCCTCATGTCTGTGGTACTCCACAGGATCCACTTATGTTTGTTCTATTCTAAGGGTGTATGAATCTAAAGCTTAATTACTAAGGGAATGCATGCAAATGAAAGAAAGGAAACACGGGGAAAATAAGGTTTATAAATAGTTGTGCTCGCTTAGGCTCCGCGACCCAATGCCTACGTATCCTTTTCAGGAATCAGAGCGCCGTAGTTCGGCTCTTTAGTTTTTGTTTGCTTTTGTGTTTTTTAGTTGAACAGTTACATTCGCACTCCGCTGCTCGACCTCTGGAGTCTTAAGCTGGGAATGGAGCGGAAATAACGTGTCCGATTAGGAGAAAGAATGCCCTGAAGGCAAGAGAAAGAATGCCTCGGAGACAAGAGAGAGAAGAGAGAATATTGGTTTGTGTTTTTTAGATGTAATTCCATGATGAACAAAACCCAATACAAGGCTTCGCATCACTTCCTTACTTTGTTTAGGTCTGAGCCTTTATTAAGTGTTTTAGATGTTTTTTTGATTGGTGATTTTTAAGGGGAATTAACTTTGCGATTCGAATCACATAAAAATGTATAATGATCGAGAAGCAGATTAGGGAATGAATCCCACTCACTTCTATCCCATTATATAATGTTCGAGAAACAGATTAGGGAATGAATCCCACTCATTTCTATCCCATTAGTTAATGTTCGAGAAACAGATTAGGGAATGAATCTCACTCATTTCTCTCCCATTAAGTAGTAACCGAGAAACAGATTAGGGAATGAATCCCACTCATTTCTATGCCACTAAGTGATTGAGAAACAGATTAGGGAATGAATCCCACTCATTTCTCTATCACTTTCTTAATGTGATTTGTATCTCTATTTGTTAATGTTTTAATGTTGAAAGAGAAAAAGGAGAAGAAAACTAGCTTAAGATGAATAACTAGCTTAATGTTATGAAGGGAACTTCTAAGTCCTAATGTTGTCATGGTTTCTACCTAAAGTTAGGAATTTAAAGAGACATGAAAATAAAGTCACAATTAGAAGTCATAAGTAAGATACATGAGCAAAATTGAGAATGATATAATGGTACCAAATTATACACAAGCATGAAGCAACAAGCCAAAAAATATAGTACAAAAGTGAAGTAAAATACTATTATTTTTATATGGTTTCATATGACAAAAACAAGAATTTTAATCAAGCAAAAGAATTAAAATAAAAGCCTAAACTAATTATTTTTTGATTATTTTTATATGTCAAAAATTGTATTAAGGTCTAAAAATAAGCACTTTTATTATCTAAAAGAAATGGCAAAAAAAAGCTAATAGAACCTAAAAATATTAATGTGAACAGGGGGTGAAAATTGAAAATAGTGATGGTGAATAGCAGCTCTGGGCGCAGGCCCAACCAATAGCCTAAGGGAGATTTTTGTTACAGATTTTTTTATACAGCCAAAAAAATGGTGATAGGATGGGCCTAGGGGGTGTACGAATAGCAGTTTAGTGAAGGCCCAGAAGAGTATTGTTTTTTGATCCATTTTTACATCCAATTTGCCTTATCTCAGATTTTCTTTAATTATTCAAAAAAAGAAATTAAAAGAAAAATAAAAATTAATTAAAAAATAAAATAATAATTGAAAGGGGATTAGGGTTCGTACATGGTTGTGGCGATTCACCTTGTATCAGAAGAAGAAGATCTCCCTCCTTCTACACCGTGACAGCACGGCGGTGGCTTAAAGGCGCGGGCTCCGATTCGTCACTGGAGAACGGCCATCCCCATCTCCTTATCTCACTCTCCGATGAACTTGACGACGCGTAGAATCTTAGCTTCTCTGATTCGATTCTTTCTTCTCACCGATCTCACCTCTTTCGACCTCCTCTGAGCTTTTGCGTTGACGTTGATGTCACGGCGCCGTTGTTGATTCGAAACAAAGAGCGAAGATGATGATGAGGTACCATTGTTGGTCGCGTGAAGATGCAGAAACGATGTCGAGGCTTGATAGCGGAGATCGAGCTTCTTGAGGATGGTGATTATGTTGCAGGTCCTTCCATGATTGAATTCGGTGCAGAGCGATGAATACGATTGAAGGTGAAGAAGCTTCGAACGTTTCGATACCAGGAAGATGCGAAATAAACGCAGAGCCAAGATTGATTAAGGTATTTTTTGTTTCTCGCACTTCGATTCACTTCCTCTTCAACTTCAATCTTTCTTCTCTTTTGTTAATTCTTCTTTTGATTCTGCGTTTGGTATAGAGTTGTTGTTTGATGAAGATTGAAGAAGAGCAAGGTTGGTAATGATCGATGATGATATTGATGATACGACCTGTTGCAGATATATGGTGTTGATGAAGAGTGATGAAGATTCAGAAGGAGAGGAAGCTTTTTACAGATCTTGTGAAGAGAAAGAGACGAAGAGTGATTGGAGAAAGCTTGAAGATATGAAGGTGATGAAGGTTGTTATGATGCCGATTAACAATCAAAGGATACAACCGTTCTATGGGGGCTCTCGGGATGTTGAAGATTATGGAGATGGTGAATTGAAGTTTCAGTCTGAAGTGAAGGAAGGTGAAGTGAATTGTGGAGAATTGAAGATGAGGTGAAGATGGTGATGAAGTGAAGAGAGAGTCGAAGAAAATGGGGAGAGTGAAGTGAAGCAGAGGGAATTGTGGGGAAGTGGTGGTGAATGATTGAGAATTGAAGATGAAGAAAAATGGAGAGAGCCCAAAAATGGTGGAGATGCTGATGATATATAGAGGTTGAGAAAAGGTTCTGTGATTCCAGGTTAATTATACCTTCTGATTTTCAGTTATCTCTTTCTGTTTCAATTGCCACTCTCCTCCTCTTGTTGTAATTCTGTTAGAGATTCTGTTGGAGGTTACAGAGAAGTAACTGATTCGGTTAGTCAGTTAGGTTTCTGTTAGTTGATAGTTAGGGAAGTCCTAGGTTGTTACAAATCTGTTAGGGGATGGTTGGTTAGTTACTAATTTGTTAGGAATTAGTTATGGCTTAAATGACAGTTAGGAATGTTAGTAAATCATAACTGGTGGTAATGTGAATTTGGAAGTTAGTTATGAAATGGAACTGTTATTATTTTTCTCTGCTTTTGAACCTTGAATATTGGATTTTGCTGCAAGCTGTTAGATATATACACCTTTGATATCAGGAATACTTAAACATGTGAAATGAATTTTCCTGAATGTGAGATATTGTCTAAAACATGAGATTCTGTACTGAACTTGTGAGGTTATGCACTGGTTATTGATCGTGAACTGGCAGCATGTATGTCTTGAGAGTTGACCATGTAATTGATTTCTTCTCAATTTCGGTGGATCTTAGTATTTTGACAGATAATAATTTGATTAATGATTGAACTGTGACTGTTTGGTTTTATGCAGCAAGTTTTGTCTTTTTGAGTGAATGTTTTGGTTAAGTGGTTTTGTAGTTTAATTGTTTCTTTTTGCAGGTTCTAGTTGAAACATGGCCTGGAGTTTAAAAAAGGACTTGTAAGATGGAATCAAGGAGGCAAACACAAAAATTGATGGGAGTTTAGGATTGGAGACAGTAGGCTAAGGGCGCATTCTGTGTAGTTTGTCTTGATGGTGTAATATTTGGAAATGTTTATATTGGAAATGGCCTTGTACTGAAATAGGTTTGAAACCCAAAATATGTAATAGTTTATCTTGTAATGGGATTGGAATAAAACTTTGAAATGTGTTGAATTTGTAATGCAAGGCTATCTTTCTCAAACATGACGTTTGGACATGTATTTTCCTCCTTCCAAAATTCAAATTCTCTTTTGTTCTTTAGAACCTTGAATGAGTATCAACAAATATGATGAAAACCATAAGTCTTAAGAAGAACTATGCTTGAAAAGTCATCCTCCCATGATTGACTTTGATAAAAAGTAACAATTCTATCAAATATCTTCTAGCTTGAAACGATTCATAAGTTCCTGCATGTTTCCAATCTTCCTCTTAAATATGTCTTGTAGTCCTAATAAGCAGATAATTCAATCTTCAACGAGACTTACATGAATTAGGCCTTACATAATGATGAAAACCCTTAATCCATAGGAACAACCATAAACTCTCTAAGTCCCAGTTCAAAGCACAGAGGAGAGCCAAATGAATCAGTTTTTATTTGATATGTACACCTCAAAATCAATATGAAGCCTTAATAATTCAAAATCTTTTATCCCAATACCAAGTTATTGATTAATGAATGTATGATGTGTTAATGGCCTAATGGAGATGCATATGCAAATTAATGAGAAACCATAGGTCAGATAAAGAATAAAATTAGATGGGCAAATTTTGGGGTGCAACAGCTGCCCCTATTTAATCATCTTAAACCTGAGGGTGAGATTGGCGCTAGCCTTTCGAACATTCAAGGTAGAAGAAGATTAAATATCAAGAGAACTTGAAAATTTGCCTGATTAGAGATGTGATCTACTGGAAAAAAAATGATGTCAACTCCAATGAGGAAAAATGTATCAATTAACTCTGAGTTAGAAATGAACTAGACCTCAACTCTGGATTGAAAAAGAAAAGTGGGTCAACTCTGGGTTGAAGAATAAAGGGAAGTCAACTCGGTGCTGAATAAGAGATAAATGTCAACTCTGGGTTGAGAACGGAAAGGGAGATCAATATTAGTGGGACAAGATATGGGTATCAACTCTGGGTTGAGAAAGAAAGCAAGGAAATCAACTCTGGGTTGAAAGAGGACAGATGAATGATTAGGAATAACCGTCAACTCTGGGTTGAGTGGGGGAGAGAAAAGATAATCGTCAACTCTGGGTTGAGTGGGAAAAGACAAGAGAGAACCGTCAACTCTGGGTTGAGTGGGAAGGAGAAAATATAACCGTCAACTCTAGGTCGAGTGGGAAAGAGACGTCAATTCTGGATTGAACAAAAGGTAACCGTCAACTCTGGGTTGAATGGGAAAGAGATCAACTCTGGGTTTGAATAAAAGATAACCGTCAACTCTAGGTTGAGTAGGAAAAAGATCAACTCTGGGTTGAATAAAAGATAACCGTCAACTCTGGGTTGAGTGGGAAAGAGATCAACTCTGGGTTGAATAAAAGATAACCGTCAACTCTGGGTTGAGTGGGAAAGAGATCAACTCTGGGTTGAATAAAAGATAGCCGTCAACTCTGGGTTGAGTGGGAAAGAGATAAGATGACCGCCAACTCTGGGTTGAGTGGGAAATACAAAAGAAAATCGTCAACTCTGGGTTGAGAGAAAAACAAAAAGATAACCGTCAACTCTGGGTTGAGTGGGAAGATATAATTAACTCGGGGTTAAAAGATTAAAGGAAAACCAACTCTGGGTTGAACACCAAAACATAAACCCTAGGTTGAAAAAGGGATAACCGTCAACTCTGGGTTGAGTGGGAAGAGATAATTAACTCGGGGTTAAAAGATGAAAGGAAAGTCAACTCTGGGTTGAACACCAAAACATCAACTCTGGGTTGAAAAAGGATAACCGTCAACTCTGGGTTGAGTGGGAAGAGATAATTAACTTGGGGTTAAAAGATGAAAGGAAAGTCAACTCTGGGTTGAACACCAAAACATCAACTCTGGGTTGAAAAAGGGATACATGATTGACTCTGGGAGATGACACCACAATAGTAACTCTGAGTGATCCAGTGGAATATCAATTGATTGCTCGTAGGGACCTCATCTGATGAATAACTTGGCTTATGCTTCATATGCAATGCTTGATTAGTTTTATGCACTTCTGGAGATGCAATGCAATGAATTCTATATGCAGTGTACTGATTGATTGGGGTTTCTGATTTGTGTGGAATTGATTGGATGGGGTTCAGAAAATCTGTTTGAGAATCAAGGTAGGGTGGATGCCCCTGCTTTATTGATGATTGTATCATTTAAGGGAGAAATGCTAATGAGAATGCAATGGTATGCATGATGATTGTATGATTATGAGTGTAATGATTGTTTCCAAGATATAAGGGATGGAAGGGGAATGCCTTTGTGGAAAGGTCATTGCTTGAAGGATGGAACTTGTGAAGGTGAGGTGTTTGGCTTGACTCCTCGACACCTATCTGATATCTGACACGTGTATGATCTTTTGAGATAGAACTTTGATATGCTTGAATCATGGAGATTTGTAATGGTCTGCCCCAGTGTTGATCATGGGATGAATGCCCCAGATTGAAATGAACTATTCCACCAGATGGATGCTTCAGATATTTGCTTTGTGGATGACCAACCTTTGCCTTTGTAAGACTACTCGATGGAGTTTCAATGTTGAACTTTCCTTGGTATCAAGTACTTACTTTCTGATTAGAGACAATTCTGTTTTGAAAAAGATAATGAGAATGCGATGCACATGTTAATCTCAAAAGAAAGGTTTTATTTGTCAAAGCGTTTACTGATACTAACACAAGTGACACAGCAACATTAGAAGTCAGCTTGACATGATTTTACAGTTTGTATGCTTTTAGAACGAACCCTACTTCAATTAGGACTTTTAAGGGTTGTAACGTGGCCGGGTTCACGGTTTGAGAAACAAAGGATAAAGGCTCAAATTCTACTTAACCCGCCCCTCTTCGTGATGTTCTCCAGTCCTACGTTCAGTTAGTTTGACACGAGTATTCGCCTTTCAGGAAGAATTGTGATGGATGAGGATCTTTTGTGGCTTTGATGAAGGTGGCAGCCACCTTTTCGTGCTTTTGTTGATGGTCATAACAACGTGTCCCTTGGGGGATTTTTATTCTTGTTTTTTTTCTTTTGCTTTCCCTAACTTTTGCCTGGACAGAAAGTTTCTTTTGATTTTGGTTTTCGTTGTCCAACGGGATATGCCCTAATTTTTGCCTAAGTCATTTGCTTCAAAGCTTTTTTTTCTTTTGACTTAGCGGGCTACTGTTTCTTTTTTTTTTCATGATTCATAACTTTCTTTTCATTCTTTTTTGGTCTCGTTCGGGAACAAGTTGTATGACTTTGTGATTGCCTTGATGAAAAGGTTGTGACTGCCTTATTGTGGATTGTACTCTTCTACTTTTGTTGTGAGATATGGAATATGATGGATCCTCTGATGGAATACCTGAAAGTTGAGTGCTCGGTCGCACTAACTGGAGACTACCCTGCCCCTGGTTAAGATTGAGGGTTTTGTATTTTTTTGAAAAAGAAACTACTACTCCTTAGGCTCAGAGGGGTTGACGAAGGTTTCACTCCCTTATAACTCCGGTGTTTGGGAATTCGAAACAATGCCTGTACATCGTCAGCAGGATCTTTGTTCCAAAAGCATACAGTTAGTAGTTCATGTATTTTTGATTTTCATCATTCTCCTTTTTTAGTTGCTTAAGACAAGTGAGTTGAATATCACTGAACATAATGACAAAGATGAAATGATTTGAGAAAAACATGTATATTGCATTATTTTTATTTATTCAAACAGAATGAGTTTCTTACAATGAGAAGAAATTGATAACAACGAAAATAGTACAATTGAAAATGCTTGAGAAGTCTAAACCATGGCAAGATTGGCCTTATTTTGATGCAAATGAAATGTTATCTGACAAACACACAGTCTTTAGGCTCCTCTGGTGGAAGGTTCCCTCATGAGGAGGCATGTGGTTCTTTGATAGTAGCTTGATCTTGTTTATAATCCCCCATGATTCTTTATTTGTTGGCTCTTGTCAAATATCGATATCGAGGAATTGTCTTGTCTGATCTGATGGAGAGGAAGAAGGTAAGAGTCTTGGTAACCATGGATGCATATGCATGAATGCGAAAATGTTAATGATGATGTGAATGCAGCATAAATCAGGATCAAGGATCAAGGCCTCTTAGATAACATCTTCTCATGGTCAATAAGATATGGTCGAATCCTCCAGATTCAGAGGCTCGACGTTGCTTTCTGGATAAATAGCTTGTGCATAAGTCAAAGATGGTCGAACCCTCCAGATTCAGAGGTTCGACGTTGATTCTGATAGAAAACTGATGTAGAACTTCTGTATAAGTCAAAGATGGTCGAATCCTCCAGATTCAGAGGTTCGACGTTGATTCAAGATTGATAACCTTTGCATAAGTCACATAGGGTCGAACCCTCCAGATTCAAAGGTTCGAGGTTGATTATGATAGATTGTATGAATGGGCATAGGGTGGGATGGAGGCATGTTTTCCTGCAAAACAAAATTTCCCAACCCCTCTCACAGGTAGGATCTAGTATAAGGTAGGTTAAAAGGTCTCCAGCGTTAACAGTTCTCTTGAGACACCATCATTGTTGCAAATACATGCCAACAATGGTATCCCATTTGAACCTCAACTGGTCGTGGGTCTCATGATCGCAATCAACAGAACCTGACATTCTGTTGGCGTCATGACTATCCACTCTGTCCTAGGTAGCCTAAGTATCACTCTGGCCTGGGTATTGGGCCTTTTACCTCATAGAACATCCCACCCAACTTGCAAACAGAGAAAATATGTGGTCCCCGCGGGGACCCATAATATAGTCCAGAATGCGAGAAAATAAACATGATATGCAAGCAGTAAATAAATGTGATATGCAAGCATAAAATAAATGAAGCGAAGCATAAACAATATATAAGCACACCCAATAAACAAACAAACGAAGGCTAGGATCGACTCGCTAAGAATGGACCAGCACAGGTCTATCACATCCCCAGCAGAGTCGCCAGCTGTCGCACGCTCGCGAAAATAGACAGAGTCGCCACCAATATATTTATCCCACGAAGGGAAAGGAATATCAGAAAACCTAAGATGAATAAGAACGAGGTCTTTCGACCAGAGATAGGGTACGGGAGTCGGTTACGCAAGGGGAAGGTATTAGCACCCCTCATGTCTGTGGTACTCCACAGGATCCACTTATGTTTGTTCTATTCTAAGGGTGTATAAATCTAAAGCTTAATTACTAAGGGAATGCATGCAAATGAAAGAAAGGAAACACGGGGAAAATAAGGTTTATAAATAGTTGTGCTCGCTTAGGCCCCGCGACCCAATGCCTACGTATCCTTTTCAAGAATCAGAGCGCCGTAGTTCGGCTCTTTAGTTTTTGTTTGCTTTTGTGTTTTTTAGTTGAACAGTTACATTCGCACTCCGCTGCTCGACCTCTGGAGTCTTAAGCTGGGAATGGAGCGGAAATAACGTGTCCGATTAGGAGAAAGAATGCCCTGAAGGCAAGAGAAAGAATGCCTCGGAGGCAAGAGAGAGAAGAGAGAATATTGGTTTGTGTTTTTTAGATGTAATTCCATGATGAACAAAACCCAATACAAGGCTTCGCATCACTTCCTTACTTTGTTTAGGTCTGAGCCTTTATTAAGTGTTTTAGATGTTTTTTTTATTGGTGATTTTTAAGGGGAATTAACTTTGCGATTCGAATCACATAAAAATGTATAATGATCGAGAAGCAGATTAGGGAATGAATCCCACTCACTTCTATCCCATGATATAATGTTCGAGAAACAGATTAGGGAATGAATCCCACTCATTTCTATCCCATTAGTTAATGTTCGAGAAACAGATTAGGGAATGAATCCCACTCATTTCTCTCCCATTAAGTAGTAACCGAGAAACAGATTAGGGAATGAATCCCACTCATTTCTATGCCACTAAGTGATTGAGAAACAGATTAGGGAATGAATCCCACTCATTTCTCTATCACTTTCTTAATGTGATTCGTATCTCTATTTGTTAATGTTTTAATGATGAAAGAGAAAAAGGAGAAGAAAACTAGCTTAAGATGAATAACTAGCTTAATGTTATGAAGGGAACTTCTAAGTCCTAATGTTGTCATGGTTTCTACCTAAAGTTAGGAATTTAAAGAGACATGAAAATAAAGTCACAATTAGAAGTCATAAGTAAGATACATGAGCAAAATTGAGAATGATATAATGGTACCAAATTATACACAAGCATGAAGCAACAAGCCAAAAAATATAGTACAAAAGTGAAGTAAAATACTATTATTTTTATATGGTTTCATATGACAAAAACAAGAATTTTAATCAAGCAAAAGAATTAAAATAAAAGCCTAAACTAATTATTTTTTGATTATTTTTATATGTCAAAAATTGTATTAAGGTCTAAAAATAAGCACTTTTATTATCTAAAAGAAATGGCAAAAAAAAGCTAATAGAACCTAAAAATATTAATGTGAACAGGGGGTGAAAATTGAAAATAGTGATGGTGAATAGCAGCTCTGGGCGCAGGCCCAACCAATAGCCTAAGGGAGATTTTTGTTACAGATTTTTTTATACAGCCAAAAAAATGGTGATAGGATGGGCCTAGGGGGTGTACGAATAGCAGTTTAGTGAAGGCCCAGAAGAGTATTGTTTTTTGATCCATTTTTACATCCAATTTGCCTTATCTCAGATTTTCTTTAATTATTCAAAAAAAGAAATTAAAAGAAAAATAAAAATTAATTAAAAAATAAAATAATAATTGAAAGGGGATTAGGGTTCGTACATGGTTGTGGCGATTCACCTTGTATCAGAAGAAGAAGATCTCCCTCCTTCTACACCGTGACAGCACGGCGGTGGCTTAAAGGCGCGGGCTCCGATTCGTCACTGGAGAACGGCCATCCCCATCTCCTTATCTCACTCTCCGATGAACTTGACGACGCGTAGAATCTTAGCTTCTCTGATTCGATTCTTTCTTCTCACCGATCTCACCTCTTTCGACCTCCTCTGAGCTTTTGCGTTGACGTTGATGTCACGACGCCGTTGTTGATTCGAAACAAAGAGCGAAGATGATGATGAGGTACCATTGTTGGTCGCGTGAAGATGCAGAAACGATGCCGAGGCTTGATAGCGGAGATCGAGCTTCTTGAGGATGGTGATTATGTTGCAGGTCCTTCCATGATTGAATTCGGTGCAGAGTGATGAATACGATTGAAGGTGAAGAAGCTTCGAACGTTTCGATACCAGGAAGATGCGAAATAAACGTAGAGCCAAGATTGATTAAGGTATTTTTTGTTTCTCGCACTTCGATTCACTTCCTCTTCAACTTCAATCTTTCTTCTCTTTTGTTAATTCTTCTTTTGATTCTGCATTTGGTATAGAGTTGTTGTTTGATGAAGATTGAAGAAGAGCAAGGTTGGTAATGATCGATGATGATATTGATGATACGACCTGTTGCAGATATATGGTGTTGATGAAGAGTGATGAAGATTCAGAAGGAGAGGAAGCTTTTTACAGATCTTGTGAAGAGAAAGAGACGAAGAGTGATTGGAGAAAGCTTGAAGATATGAAGGTGATGAAGGTTGTTATGATGCCGATTAACAATCAAAGGATACAACCGTTCTATGGGGGCTCTCGGGATGTTGAAGATTATGGAGATGGTGAATTGAAGTTTCAGTCTGAAGTGAAGGAAGGTGAAGTGAATTGTGGAGAATTGAAGATGAGGTGAAGATGGTGATGAAGTGAAGAGAGAGTCGAAGAAAATGGGGAGAGTGAAGTGAAGCAGAGGGAATTGTGGGGAAGTGGTGGTGAATGATTGAGAATTGAAGATGAAGAAAAATGGAGAGAGCCCAAAAATGGTGGAGATGCTGATGATATATAGAGGTTGAGAAAAGGTTCTGTGATTCCAGGTTAATTATACCTTCTGATTTTCAGTTATCTCTTTCTGTTTCAATTGCCACTCTCCTCCTCTTGTTGTAATTCTGTTAGAGATTCTGTTGGAGGTTATAGAGAAGTAACTGATTCGGTTAGTCAGTTAGGTTTCTGTTAGTTGATAGTTAGGGAAGTCCTAGGTTGTTACAAATCTGTTAGGGGATGGTTGGTTAGTTACTAATTTGTTAGGAATTAGTTATGGCTTAAATGACAGTTAGGAACGTTAGTAAATCATAACTGGTGGTAATGTGAATTTGGAAGTTAGTTATGAAATGGAACTGTTATTATTTTTCTCTGCTTTTGAACCTTGAATATTGGATTTTGCTGCAAGCTGTTAGATATATACACCTTTGATATCAGGAATACTTAAACATGTGAAATGAATTTTCCTGAATGTGAGATATTGTCTAAAACATGAGATTCTGTACTGAACTTGTGAGGTTATGCACTGGTTATTGATCGTGAACTGGCAGCATGTATGTCTTGAGAGTTGACCATGTAATTGATTTCTTCTCAATTTCGGTGGATCTTAGTATTTTGACAGATAATAATTTGATGAATGATTGAACTGTGACTGTTTGGTTTTATGCAGCAAGTTTTGTCTTTTTGAGTGAATGTTTTGGTTAAGTGGTTTTGTAGTTTAATTGTTTCTTTTTGCATGTTCTAGTTGAAACATGGCCTGGAGTTTAAAAAAGGACTTGTAAGATGGAATCAAGGAGGCAAACACAAAAATTGATGGGAGTTTAGGATTGGAGACAGTAGGCTAAGGGCGCATTTTGTGTAGTTTGTCTTGATGGTGTAATATTTGGAAATGTTTATATTGGAAATGGCCTTGTACTGAAATAGATTTGAAACCCAAAATATGTAATAGTTTATCTTGTAATGGGATTGGAATAAAACTTTGAAATGTGTTGAATTTGTAATGCAAGGCTATCTTTCTCAAACATGACGTTTGGACATGTATTTTCCTCCTTCCAAAATTCAAATTCTCTTTTGTTCTTTAGAACCTTGAATGAGTATCAACAAATATGATGAAAACCATAAGTCTTAAGAAGAACTATGCTTGAAAAGTCATCCTCCCATGATTGACTTTGATAAAAAGTAACAATTCTATCAAATATCTTCTAGCTTGAAACGATTCATAAGTTCCTGCATGTTTCCAATCTTCCTCTTAAATATGTCTTGTAGTCCTAATAATCAGATAATTCAATCTTCAACGAGACTTACATGAATTAGGCCTTACATAATGATGAAAACCCTTAATCCATAGGAACAGCCATAAACTCTCTAAGTCCCAGTTCAAAGCACAGAGGAGAGCCAAATGAATCAGTTTTTATTTGATATGTACACCTCAAAATCAATATGAAGCCTTAATAATTCAAAATCTTTTATCCCAATACCAAGTTATTGATTAATGAATGTATGATGTGTTAATGGCCTAATGGAGATGCATATGCAAATTAATGAGAAACCATAGGTCAGATAAAGAATAAAATTAGATGGGCAAATTTTGGGGTGCAACATTTATTTAAGCAAATATGTGGTGGAAGCTAACATTGCTGAGAAAGGGAAATGTCTTGGTTTTCATCTGAAATTCTTGATTGAAAAGGCGTGCTCCGCTGCTAAAGATGATGAATGAGACAAATATAGAGCTCTCTTGGCTTTGGGGGTCTATGGCATAGTGATGTTTCCAAACATTGTGGATTTCATTGATATGAGCGCCATCCACATCTTCATCATGAAAAATCCAGTGCCTACACTTTTGGGCGATGTTTATCATTTTGCCCATCACAAGAATAACCAGAAAGGAGGGTTGGTCATATGTTGTGCTCCCCTGTTGTGACAATAGGTCAAATCACATCTTCCTAATCGTGGTGCTTTTGTTGATAGTAAGGACACATCGATATGGACTGATAGAATAATGGGACTTGTTGCCAAGGACATTGTTTGGTACAATAAGCAATTGGACAAGGCAGGGATCATTGTATGATAACACTAGGAAAGAGATCCCCTTATTTTGTATGTTCCCCAATGTGCATATAAAAACTAAATCTCTAATCCTTAATAAAATGCCTAATAAAGGTTGAAACTCATAAAAAGGGAAGAGAAGCTCAAGTCTCGCTTGTTTAAGGGAGTCACTTGAGTGTATTTTCCCAATAAAAACACAAACCACACTCTTTCTTTTCTTTTGCCTTATGGCGCTTGAGAGCATGTTATTTCCTTCCTATCTCCCCTGCATAATTCACCAAAGGTCGAGCTTCTTATAGGATGTGAATGTAACTGTTCAACTAAAAAGCACACAACAGACAATAAAAAACAGAGAAAATATTGATCAGAACTACGGTGCACTGACTTCTCCACTGCACTATGGAGGTACATAGGCATAGAGTTCAGGAAACTCTAGAGAGCACAATAATTATTAAAACACCTTAGTTTATTCATGCATTGCATTCCCCTTTAGCCAGTAAGAAGTTAAGCAGATACACCATTTGATTTGAAAACAAACAAAGGCGGATCACATCGAGTACAACATACGTAAGGGGTGCTAATACCTTTCTCTCGCGTAACTGACTTCCATACCCTTTTCTTTGGTCGTAAGACCATTTTCTTGTTCTGGTTAGATTTTCTGATAGTCCTTTCTCTTCGAGAGATGAATATATTAATGGTGACTCTGTTATTTATTTGCGGTAGCAATGTAACACCCCAATTATACACAAAGCATTTAGGAAAGAAAATATCAGAGTATTAAAATTTCATACAACACAATTAGGATGTTACACTAAGTAACCAAACAAACACCTTGAAAACAAACGGACATCAACGATGCCAAAAGCATACACACGTGCCAATAACATGATACATAACACACGGAAGATATGAACATATATATATATATATATACGTATAGCTCTCACTCTCAAAGAGGAGTTTTCCAAAATAAAGTGTTTACAATACACAATGGCACGTTATCACATATACATGTTCAAAAGAGTCATATACAAATAAATAACAACAGACTCCCGACTACCCAGTGTTACATATCAGAGCGACCGACAAGACCAACTGGAGAACTACCTCTTCCAAAAGACTCCCAAAGCGGCTAATCTGCAGGATGCCACTCAAGCATCAAATCAGCAGAAGGGTGAGAATATAATTCATAATGAAAAGCATGACAATTATAGTAATGCCAACAAGTATCATCAAGAATCATACAACAAAGTAATCCACTCATTCAACCACAATCAATATATAAGTAATGTGACACATGAATGATAACATAAATTTTACAGACAAACAATGATGAATGAGACTCGACTATGCATATGCATGTGGTACCAAATCCGGAGTAAACTCCTCCTTGTCATTATGGCAAATACACCTTTGCCGAGCATTATGCTGGGACTTCTTTCCCTCAGGAAAATACACCTTTGTCGAGCAGTAAGCTACGACTTTATTCCACTCAGAGCCCGCAGGCTATTGTCATCGAGCATGTAGCTCCCACTGATGACCTCTTGCCACTTGGGCAAATACACCTTTTTACCGAGCATTAAGCTCCCACTGGTAATAATTGTCAATTCAGGCCACCTGTTAATACAATTCCGCCATTAACGTAATGAAATGTTATGCTGTGCAAATATATGACTCTATTACACGACAACATCATCATCAACAATATAACACGGTCACATACTCACGTTACACCGTTTATTTTCTATCCATAAGGATAAATCACCAATTAATAACCTCGTTATCAAATACATCACACCATAATTACCACACGGGCATTAATAAGCACACAACACACATTCACCGTCAAAACATACTAGCCACATCGGCATAAATGATCGCATAATTGCATCACATCAATTAATATTGGCCATTGGCCCACAACTCCATCAATACATCATCAACAAGTTGTAATAACAACATTTCAACAATGATAATACATCGTTCTCATAACAACAATTACTTGCCATAAGGCCACACATCATGTTAGTAACAAACAACCAAACATCGTCACATATCAAGAATGAACATTCATTAATACATAACACATATGAACATGATCTCAGGTTATCGACAACTAATCACATACCTCGTACTAATACGATAACATTCACACAACACATCATCATGATTTATCATGCACTAGTTCACAAAACCATTTATGAAAATCAACCAACCACTACTACATCCTACATCATTAACAATTACTACCAAGCACTATGATTATTTACCAATCATACCGCGCATATAAACAATTATGTGTTTTCATCAACAACACCTCATAACCAATTAATAACAAGCTAACCAAGCCTATACTATCATATAGAACATCCAACTAGCTTCCTAACACTTCGAACGACGTACGAAACGGAGCTACGGATCAAAAGTTACAAGGTTTCAAAGTTTGGAAAAACAGAAAATGCTGTTGTCCGCTTCAGCTCCGCTCAGCGGACCCTCACAGAGATTTTTCTGCAAAAGAACCTCCGCTCAGCGGACCCACCTCCGCTCAGCGGACCCACCTCCGCTCAGCGGACCTGCGTAAACCCAGAAAAAACCAGAACGAACCAGAACGGTTCTAACCCTCTTATACCCACCAAAACCACTCCAAAACGTCATTATAACACCAATACAACACATACAAACCATAGAAACAACCTAATATCAAACTTTTCATGGTTGATTCATCAATCTATCTCAAAACCTAACTTTTTATTCAAACTCAATCAAGCCATGGAAAAGGAAAACAAACATGATCAATCACCATAACACAACAAGGATATCATTTAATCATCATACAATCATTCTCAAACAAACTTAGATCAAACAAAGACCACACAAGGAAGTTATGGAAATTGGAACAAGAAGAACAAGAACAAGAACAAGACTATAAGAATCATACATCCAAGATAAATTAGATTCACCCCCTTACCTTGCTATTGTGACGATCGGCAATCGATTCGGTTGAGAATCCTCCACTTTCTCTTGTTTTTCCTCTTTGCTCTTCTTCTTCTTCTTCCTCTCTTCTCTTCTTTCTTTCCTTTTTCTTTCCATCCTCTTTCCTTTCTCACAAATATCTCCTTCTTATAAGGAAAATATCTACCCCGCGGAAATGACCAAAATGCCCCTACGCTCAAATATCGTTCAAACGCCCCAAAACGCGCAATATTACCTTAATGACATTTCTAGTACCAAAAATATGAAAACCAAACCGCAACCATATTGTTACCATCATCAAAGGCAACACACCTTTAATACTCCATCCAAGGAATTGGCTACATGTACTCGAACCATCACCATGGACACGAGACATCATCTTAGATAAGGACATAAAGTTCCAAGACATATACAACTTCTGAAGAGCCTCTACAAAACTAGAACACCAACATCCCGGTCACACAACATCCAAACAACCTTGCCAAGACATTGCAGCCAAACATGTAACCAAAACATCTGGTGGTCTTATAATTCCTACCACATCCAATGTCCACAATTTGAACTCTAACAATTCATACACATACGAACCGCGTCATTTCACGCTTCCGATGCGCACTCTGATTTCCCACAACAAACAGATTTACCAATTTCATAACCATCTTCCAGCTCTTTCTAGCATTCTTTAGAAACACGTTGTTCTCTCTTAACATACTCAACCTCTTAATATGCTGTGTCAGCTCGCACACCAGACAAAAAGTCTTTGTATTATCCAATCAAAGGCAAAAAGCTAATCCAAACACATCATTGTTTCACAACACAAGCCCTCATAGATCCTTAAGTGACCAAATCGTCCTCTCAGTCTGACCATCTGCTTGAGGACGAGACGCCAAACTCAACGCAACTTTGTACCCAAAGTACTTTGTGAACCTTCTCCAAATTTCAGAAATAAACCTCGGATCTCAATCTAAACGATACCTTTCGAAACACCATGCAAACAAACAAACCAACAAACAATTTAATCAACATACCACTCGCCAGTACTTCCATCGGTTAATCCATTCTTATCGAAATAACGTGAGCAGACTTCGTCAATATATCCACAATAACCCAAATCACCTCACAATTACTCGATGTCCTCGAAAAACCAGAAACAAAATCCATAGAAATGCTATTCCACTTCTACTCAGGAATGGATAACAGTTACATGAAACCAGACGACTCCTGACAAGTCAAACACAATTAAACAAATCCCTTCATATCCTTCTTCATTACTTTGCCACTAAAAATGACATTCTCAAATCTTGATACATCTTAGTAGCATCAGGATGAATACTCAAATCACTATGACACACTTCATCCAAAAGTCCTCTTTTCAAATTCGAACATTAGGATTACAAACTTGATCATGACACCCCATAACATTGTTCTTATCAATCCGAAGATCACCATATTTATCTTTGACTAATAAATGTCATCTTATCAACCCATTCAAATCCGATTCCTGACCTTTTCTAATCTCATCAAGAATACCATAAGTAAGATTTCACATAAAAGTTCAACACCTGAAGAAGTCGCTTTACACATCCAACTCAAATCCCACAACTGTTTCAAATATCACAATACTCGAATCATCAACATAGACGTATGCAATGGTTTCTCATAATCAACTCGTTCTGATCAAACGAATACTTCAAACTCTTGTAGTCACTTACACACACAAATCTAGATCCGAAAAAATTAGTGCCTTTAAATTTCCTAAACAGAAATAACAACTTCCAACTCTAAATCTTGTGACAGGTAAATCCTTTCAAAAATCTTAACTTCCATAAAAGCATAAACCTCCACTTACCCCTTGAACATTCACTTCACTCAACCAAAAACTCATATAAGGAAACTTAGCAAACAACTTCTTCTTCCCAACACGGACAAAAAAATTCTCGAATACTTAGCATGATCATCTTCCCACTGATGATACCCACACCTCAAATCAACTTGCAAAACAAACAAGCTCAAACCAACTTGATCCATCAAAATATCAATCCTCGAAAGTGGATACTTTTCCTTAATTGTCACTTTTCTCAATTTTCTAAAATCGACACGAAGCCTGATAGAACCTTCCTTCTTAACCAACAAAACACGTGTACCCTACGACGACACACTCGAACGAACAAACTTCTTCTCAAGGAAATTCTTAAGTTGACTCCTAAACTCTTTCAACTCAGAAGTTGGCATCCGATACGGAACCCTCGACACAACAATAGTTCTAGGAACTAAATCCGTCAAAAAAGAACTCCAAGACAAAATTCCTCTTTTCGACGATGAATCAATTAATCCTTCGAGAGACACTTATACAAATGCACAACTATCCGCAATTCCCACAATTGCTCTTTCTCAAGGACATCCAAAGTCGTCGACAACATAAACAACGTCATACCACCTTGCACCAACTCATTCACTTCCAATATTATCAAACTAGCCATATAAGTCTATGACGTCCAATACGATCCCGTCCACTATCAACAAGAGATTAAGGGCGATCAAGTCCTCAATTTGTCAATAGGTAGCCGACAATCATAATAGAGTATAAACTATCAGTACCAACATTAATAATATTCTTTTCCAACTTCTGCTCATAGCACAGAAGCACTATGATTCCATAATTCACAAATCTCTCAAGATTATCTGAACCAGCCAACCCGACGTCTTGTAGCGACGTACCAAAACACTTCTAACAAATCCTAAGAATAAAATTCTTGAGATCCTACTCAACTATTCATACTCCTAATTCTCACTCGAGTTCCAAAATGTTTCCAACAACGTCAATAACTCCTACAACAAAGTCTACCCCAATACTTTCCTAAATCACTGATCCAACAACGACACTTCACACAAGGCTACTCATACAAAAACTTCATAGTCCATCAGTAGCGTTAGAGCATCACAACTATCTAAATTCCATTCCTTAGAAATAACCAAAATCTACCCCGAGACACTCCAACTTGATTAACAACCAAAGTCTTAAGTCCAAGTCGCCTTCACTTCAGAAAACAAAAAATTCCAACAACACTAGTACTGCTGCCCTCAGTAGCATACTAACATCTTGCAACTGAAACATATCCGAGAAGCATATCTTCTCCCCCCCTTAGCTTCAAACCACTCCTGCACACAACCGGCTAGAGGCACAACAAGTACTGACAGTGCTCCACACACTTATCATGTACTGAGGAATTAAACACATTAGACAACACTGGCCGGACAAACCGACCTGCTCTGATACCACTAATGTAACACCCCAATTCTACACAAAGCATTTAGGAAAGAAAATATCAGAGTATTAAAATTTCATACAACACAATTAGGATGTTACACTAAGTAACCAAACAAACACCTTGAAAACAAACGGACATCACCGATGCCAAAAGCATACACACCTGCCAATAACATGATACATAACACACGAAAGATATGAACATATATATATATATACGTATAGCTCTCACTCTCAAAGAGGAGTTTTCCAAAATAAAGTGTTTACAATACACAATGGCACGTTATCACATATACATGTTCAAAAGAGTCATATACAAATAAATAACAACAGACTCCCGACTACCCAGTGTTATATATCAGAGCGACCGACAAGACCAACTGGAGAACTACCTCTTCCAAAAGACTCCCAAAGCGGCTAATCTGCAGGATGCCACTCAAGCATCAAATCAGCAAAAGGGTGAGAATATAATTCATAATGAAAAGCATGACAATTATAGTAATGCCAACAAGTATCATCAAGAATCATACAACAAAGTAATCCACTCATTCAACCACAATCAATATATAAGTAATGTGACACATGAATGATAACATAAATTATACAGACAGATAATGATGAATGAGACTCGACTATGCATATGCATGTGGTACCAAATCCGGAGTAAACTCCTCCTTGTCATTATGGCAAATACACCTTTGCCGAGCATTATGCTGGGACTTCTTTCCCTCAGGAAAATACACCTTTGTCGAGCAGTAAGCTACGACTTTATTCCACTCAGAGCCCGCAGGCTATTGTCATCGAGCATGTAGCTCCCACTGATGACCTCTTGCCACTTGGGCAAATACACCTTTTTACCGAGCATTAAGCTCCCACTGGTAATAATTGTCAATTCAGGCCACCTGTTAATACAATTCCGCCATTAACGTAATGAAATGTTATGCTGTGCAAATATATGACTCTATTACACGACAACATCATCATCAACAATATAACACGGTCACATACTCACGTTACACCGTTTATATTCTATCCAAAAGGATAAATCACCAATTAATAACCTCGTTATCAAATACATCACACCATAATTACCACACGGGCATTAATAAGCACACAACACACATTCACCGTCAAAACATACTAGCCACATCGGCATAAATGATCGCATAATTGCATCACATCAATTAATATTGGCCATTGGCCCACAACTCCATCAATACATCATCAACAAGTTGTAATAACAACATTTCAACAATGATAATACATCGTTCTCATAACAACAATTACTTGCCATAAGGCCACACATCATGTTAATAACAAACAACCAAACATCGTCACATATCAAGAATGAACATTCATTAATACATAACACATATGAACATGATCTCAGGTTATCGACAACTAATCACATACCTCGTACTAATACGATAACATTCACACAACACATCATCATGATTTATCATGCACTAGTTCAAAAAAACCATTTATGAAAATCAACCAACCACTACTACATCCTACATCATTAACAATTACTACCAAGCACTATGATTATTTACCAATCATATCGCGCATATAAACAATTATGTGTTTTCATCAACAACACCTCATAACCAATTAATAACAAGCTAACCAAGCCTATACTATCATATAGAACATCCAACTAGCTTCCTAACACTTCGAACGACGTACGAAACGGAGCTACGGATCAAAAGTTACAAGGTTTCAAAGTTTGGAAAAACAGAAAATGCTGTTGTCCGCTTCAGCTCCGCTCAGCGGACCCTCACAGAGATTTTTCTGCAAAAGAACCTCCGCTCAGCGGACCCACCTCCGCTCAGCGGACCTGCGTAAACCCAGAAAAAACCAGAACGAACCAGAACGGTTCTAACCCTCTTATACCCACCAAAACCACTCCAAAACATCATTATAACACCAATACAACACATACAAACCATAGAAACAACCTAACATCAAACTTTTCATGGTTGATTCATCAATCTATCTCAAAACCTAACTTTTTATTCAAACTCAATCAAGCCATGGAAAAGGAAAACAAACATGATCAATCACCATAACACAACAAGGATATCATTTAATCATCATACAATCATTCTCAAACAAACTTAGATCAAACAAAGACCACACAAGGAAGTTATGGAAATTGGAACAAGAAGAACAAGAACAAGAACAAGACTATAAGAATCATACATCCAAGATAAATTAAATTCACCCCCTTACCTTGCTATTGTGACGATCGGCAATCGATTCGGTTGAGAATCCTCCACTTTCTCTTGTTTTTCCTCTTTGCTCTTCTTCTTCTTCCTCTCTTCTCTTCTTTCTTTCCTTTTTCTTTCCATCCTCTTTCCTTTCTCACAAATATCTCCTTCTTATAAGGAAAATATCTACCCCGCGGAAATGACCAAAATGCCCCTACGCTCAAATATCATTCAAACGCCCCAAAACGCGCAATATTACCTTAATGACATTTCTAGTACCAAAAATATGAAAACCTTCAGTTAAATATTAGTCTGCCATCCCGAACTAATACCGACTGAAACGACTCCAAAAACGGTAAAATTCCAATAAACGTCACAAACGTCCAAATCAAGCATATACTTATTTTTTTCCAGCGTTACAACTCTCCCCCACTTAGAACATTTCCGTCCTTGGAAATATCCCAAACACAAACAAACCTGGATACGCTCTCGCCTCCGACTAACCAACTATCAAGCCACGAAAGCAACAACACAATCAGCGCCAAACAACGAACCACTCTAGCTAAAAGCAAAACAACCAAAACACAACAACGACAACGAGATGCACAGCCCATACAATGCACTCATCGACTAACACCAAAACACAAGAAATAACCAAGACACAACCAACAAGAACAAGATGCAATTCCCATACAATGCACTTGTCAACCAAACCGCAACCATATTGTTACCATCATCAAAGGCAACACACCTTTAATACTCCATCCAAGGAATTGGCTACATGTACTCGAACCATCACCATGGACACGAGATATCATCTTAGATAAGGACATAAAGTTCCAAGACATATACAACTTCTGAAGAGCCTCTACAAAACTAGAACACCAACATCCCGGTCACACAACATCCAAACAACCTTGCCAAGACATTGCAGCCAAACATGTAACCAAAACATCTGGTGGTCTTATAATTCCTACCACATCCAATGTCCACAATTTGAACTCTAACAATTCATACACATACGAACCGCGTCATTTCACGCTTCCGATGCGCACTCTGATTTCCCACAACAAACAGATTTACCAATTTCATAACCATCTTCCAGCTCTTTCTAGCATTCTTTAGAAACACGTTGTTTTCTCTTAACATACTCAACCTCTTAATATGCTGTGTCAGCTCGCACACCAGACAAAAAGTCTTTGTATTATCCAATCAAAGGCAAAAAGCTAATCCAAACACATCATTGTTTCACAACACAAGCCCTCATAGATCCTTAAGTGACCAAATCGTCCTCTCAGTCTGACCATCCGCTTGAGGACGAGACGCCAAACTCAACGCAACTTTGTACCCAAAGTACTTTGTGAACCTTCTCCAAATTTCAGAAATAAACCTCGGATCTCAATCTAAACGATACCTTTCGAAACACCATGCAAACAAACAAACCAACAAACAATTTAATCAACATACCACTCGCCAGTACTTCCATCGGTTAATCCATTCTTATCGAAATAACGTGAGCAGACTTCGTCAATATATCAACAATAACCCAAATCACCTCACAATTACTCGATGTCCTCGAAAAACCAGAAACAAAATCCATAGAAATGCTATTCCACTTCTACTCAGGAATGGATAACAGTTACATGAAACCAGACGACTCCTGACAAGTCAAACACAATTAAACAAATCCCTTCATATCCTTCTTCATTACTTTGCCACTAAAAATGACATTCTCAAATCTTGATACATCTTAGTAGCATCAGGATGAATACTCAAATCACTATGACACACTTCATCCAAAAGTCCTCTTTTCAAATTCGAACATTAGGAATACAAACTTGATCATGACACCCCATAACATTGTTCTTATCAATCCGAAGATCACCATATTTATCTTTGACTAATAAATGTCATCTTATCAACCCATTCAAATCCGATTCCTGACCTTTTCTAATCTCATCAAGAATACCATAAGTAAGATTTCACATAAAAGTTCAACACCTGAAGAAGTCGCTTTACACACCCAACTCAAATCCCACAACTGTTTCAAATATCACAATACTCGAATCATCAACATAGACGTATGCAATGGTTTCTCATAATCAACTCGTTCTGATCAAACGAATACTTCAAACTCTTGTAGTCACTTACACACACAAATCTAGATCCGAAAAAATTAGTGCCTTTAAATTTCCCAAACAGAAATAACAACTGCCAATTCTAAATCTTGTGACAGGTAAATCCTTTCAAAAATCTTAACTTCCATAAAAGCATAAACCTCCACTTACCACTTGAACATTCACTGCACTCAACCAAAAACTCACATAAGGAAACTTAGCAAACAACTTCTTCTTCCCAACACGGACAAAAAAATTCTCGAATACTTAGCATGATCATCTTCCCACTAATGATACCCACACCTCAAATCAACTTGCAAAACAAACAAGCTCAAACCAACTTGATCCATCAAAATATCAATCCTCGAAAGTGGATACTTTTCCTTAATTGTCACTTTTCTCAATTTTCTAAAATCGACACGAAGCCTGATAGAACCTTCCTTCTTAACCAACAAAACACGTGTACCCTACGACGACACACTCGAACGAACAAACTTCTTCTCAAGGAAATTCTTAAGTTGACTCCTAAACTCTTTCAACTCAGAAGTTGGCATCTGATACGGAACCCTCGACACAACAATAGTTCTAGGAACTAAATCCGTCAAAATAGAACTCCAAGACAAAATTCCTCTTTTCGACGATGAATCAATTAATCCTTCGAGAGACACTTATACAAATGCACAACTATCCGCAATTCCCACAATTGCTCTTTCTCAAGGACATCCAAAGTCGTCGACAACATAAACAACGTCATACCACCTTGCACCAACTCATTCACTTCCAATATTATCAAACTAGCCATATAAGTCTATCACGTCCAATACGATCCCGTCCACTATCAACAAGAGATTAAGGGCGATCAAGTCCTCAATTTGTCAATAGGTAGCCGACAATCATAATAGAGTATAAACTATCAGTACCAACATTAATAATATTCTTTTCCAACTTCTGCTCATAGCACAGAAGCACTATGATTCCATAATTCACAAATCTCTCAAGATTATCTGAACCAGCCAACCCGACGACTTGTAGCGACGTACCAAAACACTTCTAACAAATCCTAAGAATAAAATTCTTGAGATCCTACTCAACTATTCATACTCCTAATTCTCACTCGAGTTCCAAAATGTTTCCAACAACGTCAATAACTCCTACAACAAAGTCTACCACAATACTTTCCTAAATCACTGATCCAACAACGACACTTCACACAAGGCTACTCATACAACAACTTCATAGTCCATCAGTAGTGTTAGAGCATCACAACTATCTAAATTCCATTCCTTAGAAATAACCAAAATCTACCCCGAGACACTCCAACTTGATTAACAACCAAAGTCTTAAGTCCAAGTCGCCTTCACTTCAGAAAACAAAAAATTCCAACAACACTAGTACTGCTGCCCTCAGTAGCATACTAACATCTTGCAACTGAAACATATCCGAGAAGCATATCTTCTCCCCCCCTTAGCTTCAAACCACTACTGCACACAACCGGCTAGAGGCACAACAAGTACTGACAGTGCTCCACACACTTATCATGTACTGAGGAATTAAACACATTAGACAACACTGGCCGGACAGACCGACCTGCTCTGATACCACTAATGTAACACCCCAATTCTACACAAAGCATTTAGGAAAGAAAATATCAGAGTATTAAAATTTCATACAACACAATTAGGATGTTACACTAAGTAACCAAACAAACACCTTGAAAACAAACGGACATCACCGATGCCAAAAGCATACACACCTGCCAATAACATGATACATAACACACGGAAGATATGAACATATATATATACGTATAGCTCTCACTCTCAAAGAGGAGTTTTCCAAAATAAAGTGTTTCCAATACACAATGGCACGTTATCACATATACATGTTCAAAAGAGTCATATACAAATAAATAACAACAGACTCCCGACTACCCAGTGTTACATATCAGAGCGACCGACAAGACCAACTGGAGAACTACCTCTTCCAAAAGACTCCCAAAGCGGCTAATCTGCAGGATGCCACTCAAGCATCAAATCAGCAGAAGGGTGAGAATATAATTCATAATGAAAAGCATGACAATTATAGTAATGCCAACAAGTATCATCAAGAATCATACAACAAAGTAATCCACTCATTCAACCACAATCAATATATAAGTAATGTGACACATGAATGATAACATAAATTATACAGACAGACAATGATGAATGAGACTCGACTATGCATATGCATGTGGTACCAAATCCGGAGTAAACTCCTCCTTGTCATTATGGAAAATACACCTTTGCCGAGCATTATGCTGGGACTTCTTTCCCTCAGGAAAATACACCTTTGTCGAGCAGTAAGCTACGACTTTATTCCACTCAGAGCCCGCAGGCTATTGTCATCGAGCATGTAGCTCCCACTGATGACCTCTTGCCACTTGGGCAAATACACCTTTTTACCGAGCATTAAGCTCCCACTGGTAATAATTGTCAATTCAGGCCACCTGTTAATACAATTCCACCATTAACGTAATGAAATGTTATGCTGTGCAAATATATGACTCTATTACACGACAACATCATCATCAATAATATAACACGGTCACATACTCACGTTACACCGTTTATATTCTATCCAAAAGGATACATCACCAATTAATAACATCGTTATCAATTACATCACACCATAATTACCACACGGGCATTAATAAGAACACAACACACATTCACCGTCAAAACATACTAGCCAGATCGGCATAAATGATCGCATAATTGCATCACATCAATTAATATTGGCCATTGGCCCACAACTCCATCAATACATCATCAACAAGTTGTAATAACAACATTTCAACAATGATAATACATCGTTCTCATAACAACAATTACTTGCCATAAGGCCACACATCATGTTAATAACAAACAACCAAACATCGTCACATATCAAGAATGAACATTCATTAATACATAACACATATGAAAAGGATCTCAGGTTATCGACAACTAATCACATACCTCGTACTAATACGATAACATTCACACAACACATCATCATGATTTATCATGCACTAGTTCACAAAACCATTTATGAAAATCAACCAACCACTACTACATCCTACATCATTAACAATTACAACCAAGCACTATGATTATTTACCAATCATATCGCGCATATAAATAATTATGTGTTTTCATCAACAACACCTCATAACCAATTAATAACAAGCTAACCAAGCCTATACTATCATATAGAACATCCAACTAGCTTCCTAACACTTCGAACGACGTACGAAACGGAGCTACGGATCAAAAGTTACAAGGTTTCAAAGTTTGGAAAAACAGAAAATGCTGTTGTCCGCTTCAGCTCCGCTCAGCGGACCCTCACAGAGATTTTTCTGCAAAAGAACCTCCGCTCAGCGGACCCACCTCCACTCAGCGGACCCACCTTCGCTCAGCGGACCCACCTCCGCTCAGCGGACCTGCGTAAACCCAGAAAAAACCAGACCGAACCAGAACGGTTCTAACCCTCTTATACCCACCAAAACCACTCCAAAACATCATTATAACACCAATACAACACATACAAACCATAGAAACAACCTAACATCAAACTTTTCATGGTTGATTCATCAATCTATCTCAAAACCTAACTTTTTATTCAAACTCAATCAAGCCATGTGTCATACCCCAAAATTTGCCCATACTATTTCTCCTATTCAAATTCAAATCAAGATGTAAAACTCGGACTTCAAACATATCCATGACCTGAATAAGAACCTCTAATTTGATTCCCATACTTTTGTGATCTTTATTTATATTTATTTGAGTTTTATGCAATTAAAAGTCAAATAAATTAAGTAAAATTACAAAATAAATAGAATAAAATGCATGGTTTTGGTTTTAATTACTTGAAGGCCCAAATAATCATGTAGGAGAGTCCGAATTCGTGGAATATACCATGGGGAAGATATCATGCAAAATTAGAATGATTTAGAATGATTTTTCAATCAAATCTTTTCTCTCTCCCATAGACCAAGACTCAAGCCCATTCTTTGCCCTAATGCAGTCCTTATAAATACTCAAACCTATTCAGCAACACAAAAGGGGGGATCAGAGGAGACAACATTAGGGTTTTTGCCTCTCAAATTTCTAAGAAACTTGCACCATGGAATTTCCAGTCCCAGCCCTTCACGATCGATTCTAAGCATTCCATCGTCCTACTGAATCTCTCAGGACCTCATACCAATTATTATTGAAGCTCGAGAATGCTTGGACCGTCCCTCCTCGTCTTCACCGGTTGGTGTATCCTTTAATTTTCGAAACCTTTGATTCGTACGTTCCTGATTGATTCCATGTACATATATGTCTTCATGATAATGTTTAGGTTGGTTTTGAATCATTTTTTGCAAGTTCTAACGCAAGATTGAGGATATGCCATTGTTAGGGCATAAACCTTAAACCTGTTCGTATCACTGTTTACATGGTGTTTCAGGCCAAACGGCCACCGTCATCGGATTTGCAGCTACCGATTTAGGGGGGGTAGGTTGAATTCTTTGCTTCGATTCATGTTATTTCGCAGGTCTAGTGCGCAGGGGGATCGGAGGAGATGACCGGGAAAGTTTCTCCGGCAGCTCTGTGAATTGGTGACCGGCAGACGCATACGTGGCAGCGTGTGATTGGAGATTTGAGTTCTTCTTGGACCCAGTCAAAAGGCTGAACAAATCCCTTGCGTGCGTGGTTTTTTCTCCCTTCGTCATTGGCTGTAAGGGAAGTATTGGGACCCACGCGTTGATTTTTCTAATTAAAATTCGTTTGTCTTTTTTAATTTTCTAATTTATCCAATAAACATCCTTCAGCTTGTGGCTTGTTTGGCAGGAGAAGATGGCGCGTTGGCACGAAGACTGAGGTTCGATCCCCAGCAATCCGGCAATAAATTTTACCAATTATTTGGTTTCAGTCACCAGCAAATCCTATGCGCGCATCCTACGAAAGTTCACGATGTGCCTTCGTCTTTCAACCATCTGATCGTCACATAATCTGATCCAACGCATGTGGATACGCAGTCTCACCAGGGAGCCTCATAGATCATCCACACTGAATCATTGTGCCCAGCTAAGTCCTCCAACCTTTTTATTTTATTTTTTTATCACATAACTTTCTTTTAATTAATTTCTTTTTCCTTTATTCACTAAATACTTTTCAATTTTATTTATTTATTTATTTATTTACTATGCTTCATATTTTTATATATTGTTAATTCCCTTTTTATCGAGAACTCGATTCTTCCAATTTTATCAACAATTTGTTTTTAAACAATAAAAATTGTTATTTTTATATACTTTTAATTAACTAATTAATTGAAGATTAATAACTAATTTTTTGTTAAACTTGATTCATTTAGTAACCCTAGGATCCTTAGGATCCTCTGGTAGGTATTATCTATTAACACATTTTTAGCCTTATAAAACTTTTAAGGTCAACCTTTTAAGGTCACAATAAAATTTCTTAAATAACCCTTTTAGGTTCAAGGTTAGATCAATAAATGCACTAACATTTCTCTTCTCCATGCTTAACTTTCAGGGTTAGTCAAAGATCCTCGACCACGCGCCATGCTAATCAAGAAGCTAAGTTCCGACTCTTTTTCTTAAATTTAATTTTTATTAATTGTTACATTTGCCTTATAGGTTCAACTAGGGTTTACTTCATATGTTAAAGAATTCCGCCTACACTCACTTTTATTCATTTTCTGCTTAAATTCTCAGATGATCAGAGTCAATCAAAGATTCAGAGAAGATCAAGGCAAAGGAGATGTGGAGATTAATTTTTGCCTTTTATTTTTCTGTTACCTATAAGGGTTTTCTTTGCCTTTTAATTTCCCCCATCCCCGCAGGTGTTTATTGTAATAGCGTAGGATTTTTATTTTCCTGCCTTTAATTTTCTGCAATTTTAAACTGCGTGGTTAGTAATCTTAGGGAGTGCAAGCCTTTAACAGAAGTAGATAACTAATTATAAGATAAATATTATCTGAATACAACCACATGATTGTTGCACCCACACACCTTTAGGGTAATCCCTCTTGTTGCCTTATTGTTGCTTTATATTGTTGCCTTGTTGCCTCTAAGTGTACTAAATAGTCAAAGTCCCTCGATTCCGAGGATACCTAAAGCAAGGTTGCCTTAAAGAATAAAAATCATCTAGTCCCTCGATGTTGCCTCGGAAAAATAAAGATGATTGTCAAATTGCTAAGGTATCCTCGCATGATGCCTAAAATGACTATTATATCTTTCCCTTAGACTACCTGCCCTCTTTATGGCAAGGGACAGTCTTATGGCGAACGATTTCTCGATGACCCTTCACATCCAATTGAAAGACTTCCTGCCTTCTCATGGTATGGATAGATCCTTTCGTCTCGAAAAGCTAAAAGAACAAATTTCTAAACTTAGGGTAGTTGCTATTAATTGCTTGCTCTAAAATTCAAAACTCTTTTCCCACTCTTTTCAAATCAAAATTTAAAAAGACTACGCTTATTTACAAGCTAAAGTTCTTTTTTCAAAGTTTTTACTTTTCACACCTCCTTTTCAAACATTTCAAACAATACAAAAGGTGAGCTAAGCAATTAAGAGCCCATGGATAACCATGGATGCAAAGGGTGCCTTACACCTTCCCTTTGTATAACTTACCCCCCGAACTCAAAATCTTTCAAAGGTCTTTCCTGTTCTTTTAGCCTTTCCTAATATTGGATAAAATAAAAGTCGGTGGCGACTCTTGCTTAACCGCGACATTTCGATTATAAAAGTCAGTTCACCGTATTACAGAACTGGCGACTCTGCTGGGGATTTTTCGAATAAAAGAGGGGTTACCTTAGAGCTAGGATCACTTTAAATTGTTTGATTTGTCTGCTTTATATTTCAAAGGCTGTTTTGGGTATTCTGCCGTGTGAAAGATCCTACACCCGGATCTAGTGTACCTTAGGTATGTGGCATGAGACCAGGGAGGTTGTACGACATGTATCGTTATGGCTGAACTGGTGGCCACCGTTAGTGCGACGCTTTGGTTTGTCCTGATGGCCCTTGAATATGATCGAGGAGACATTTGGCTACCGCGTGGTGTCATAAGCACTAATTCGCCCCTAGAACCTTAGTTGAACTTGACTTTGGCCTATAGGAAGTAGCGAGATAACTGGCTTTAGATTCCTGACTGAAGTTGGTTGATACTCGATGCTACACTCATTGAGATTGGACTCTAGGGATGCTTTTGGCTGGCCGATCGAGTGCCATGTTGAGACAATGCCCGCGAGAAAGATCAGGGATATGAGCACCATAGAACCCGGTTACTATTCTAGGACAGGTTGAACCAACTCAACTTCAGTGGGGAGGGTACTTACCTACGAACTTCACGCAAGCCTTTAAACCTAAGGACACTTGTGTGACTTGTCTGTGCTTTCCATTAACCCTTTGGTTTTCTTGCAGGTTTTTCTTGTGGGACTCACCCGTCTTTACCATCTTACGCTTTGCCTGATGCATTTCATAACATCATGACATCATGACATCATAAGCATAACATGATTTAACCAACCCTTTCAAGGATCTTAGGGATTTAGGGCGCACAATTTCGGGTGCTCTTATCAAGGACTGAATTCCTAATCAAGGGGCAAGAGGATTTATTTTCCTCTAGCCACATGTCTCCTAATTCAGAGACGCTGTACCTATTAAGGGGCAAGAGGATTTATTTTCCTCTAGCCATGAACCTTCAAATTCATAAGTTCCCGAATCAGAGGCTATGACCCACTGGATATGGTGAGCTTGATTCTCAAAGAAAGACACTCAAAGACAAAAGTCAGAATTCTTCAGACAAAGACGCGACCAAACCATTTTCTAATGTTGCTGACTAAATTCCTAAAGATCCTTGAAAATATTACATTTGCATTCATAACATCACATAGAACTAACTTTTCCTTTCAGGTCGACCAACTGGTCAGACAGATACCATCAACAAATCAATCTCTATCAGATGAACATTCTGGGAGCTTGACCCCCAGACTTCTGAAACATTCCAATCAGATATACATTCCGGAAGCTCGAACCCCGGACATTCTGAAAGTTCCAATCAGATGAACATTCTGGAAGCTTGACCCCCAGACTTCTGAAACATTCCAATCAGATATACATTCCGGAAGCTCGAACCTCGGACATTCTGAAAGTTCCAATCAGATGAACATTCTGGAAGCTTGACCCCCAGACTTCTGAAACATTCCAATCAGATATACATTCCGGAAGCTTGAACCCCAGACATTCTGAAAGTTCCAATCAGATGAACATTCTGGAAGCTTGACCCCCAGACTTTTGAAGCATTCCAATCAGATATACATTCCGGAAGCTCGAACCCCGGATATTCTGAGTCTCTATACCAGTTCCACAACAACGACGCAAGCCAGATGCACCTAGGCGTCAATTCACCAAAATCAATATGTCGTTGGCTCAAACATTACAACATCTGTTGAGGACCAGATTGATTACTCTGAGGGATGCTCTTAAGAATTCTAACACCTCTGGATATAAACTCAATGCGAGGTGCGCGTATCATTCCAACATTCCTGGACATTACAGAAACAATTGCTGGACGTTGAGGGATAATATCCAGGATCTAATCGATAACGGGGAAATCAAACTCAACCCTCCCGAAACTCACGTTGTGATCACCGCTCCTATGCCCAGTCATGACAAGACTAATTGACGTCTAGACGGACGAACTTTTGGATCATTAGATCTACTTCCATTTGCAATTTTCTTTTCTGTTTGTTTAAACATCTGCCTCATGATAGACATTATTTGTTTTAATAATCATCATCAGTGCATTGCATATGTTTGTCTTGAATAAATTATTTCTCTATCACTCATCTAAACTGCATCTTTACTTTGCATATGTTTTATGATACTCAACTCCTGCTAAAGTTGTATACCTTTTGAGGGAGGATGACAAAAACGATACCGCAACCTCATACAGTATGCTTTTGAGCGGACTATGCTGACGATGTACAGGCATTGTTTCAATTCCTAAACAGTGGAGATATAAGGATGTTAATCCCTCGTCAACCCCTTTGAGCCTAAGAAGTAGAAGTTTCTTTCTTGTACTAATTAAAACCCTTGATCACAACCTGGGGTAGGGTAGTTCTCAGTTAATTTAGTTGTGCATTCTATTTTAAGAGAATCATTCAGTACACCTTTCAACAAAGGTTTTAATCACAAGCGTTCATCCGCACACATCAAAGAAGTGTTGGAGATGTCAATCAAAAGACAACGATGGTTCATCAATCATCAAACAAGGCAGTCATTATCTTTCAAAAAGAGAAAAATGGAAAAAACATATATACAAAGAAAAGCCTGCTAAGTCAAAAATCAAAAAAGACTTAGGCAAAAATCAAGGCATCCCGCTGACTGTAAGCTCAAAAGAGACGGTTCAGGCAAAAGTTAGGGATATCAAAAAGATGAAAATAAAGAAGTCAATAAATTCCTGAACAACACAATGTTGTGACTACCAAAAGGAAGAAGTGACAGCCATCTCAAAAAATTCTCTTTGCTTGTGAACCATCATCATTATCAAAGGTGCAAATCCAAAAGTCTCCTGGAAACGGAATGCATAAGTCGAATTAACTGAGCTTAGGATTGAAGATCATCACGAAGAAGGGTGGGTACAATCAAATTTTGAGCCTTTATCCTTTGTTTCTTAAACCGTGAACCAAGCCACGTTACAACCCTTGAAAGTCCTAACTGAAGCATGGTTAGTTCGAAAGCATATTGTCACCAAAAGGTATCCCGACTTCTTTAGGTTTACTACAAATGCTGAGTTGATATTTTGTTTTTACAAAACATCACGCTGTTACAAATATCATGTTTTTACAAATATCGCGCTTTTACATCTCTTGTATTTAAATGTTTTTTTCAAAAACTCAAGACAAACATATGCATTGCATCTCATGGATTCATTATTAAACAAATTCTGCTACATAATTTTAAATGTTAGCAACAGAAAGAATTTGCACAGGGTACAACTAATGACTGAAAGTTATCCCGACAGACAATATCACTCCAGAAGCAATGTCTCCTACGTATACAAGGGGCATGGCACGTTTTGCCCAATCAATCTGGGGCAATCAAGTCAAGATTCCAAGAATCTCTCAAGGATGCCAAAAACAATCAGGGGCATGCATCCAAGTAGATCTGAGGCTATTTCCCAATCAACATGGGGCATTGTCCTGGGCCTATGATTACTAGGGGCATGACGCCCATAGTGCACATCTAATAAAGTCCTCGCGAAGCAAATCTTTCCAAAGTCCCTACTAGCAGGGGCAAATCTATGCAAGTCCAGTTCGACATCTTGATCAATACTCAGTGTTGTGTCCTAATCAAATCCAGGAATGGTAGTTACTATAATACTGGGGGAAATGTTCAAGACATTCATGTCTCCCCACAATGCCGGTTTCACAAAATCACATCCTCACAGAGTAATCATTAAGAAGACATCTTCAAATGTTCTCGTCCCGACAAAGACATGGCTCCCCAACAGAGTTTACTCTCCGACACATTCCTCTTCTCCCAACATGGATTACTAATACTTTTTGTCCCCAATCAGGGTACATCAAGTTACTGATCATCCCCAAGCAAAAATCATAAATCCACAGCTGTACTTCTTCAAGACAAGATCGAACGTCAAAATCACAATAATACAGAGATTCATTTTCTCAATCAAGATACTCCAAAATAGCATAAATCATGTTCATGCATCATGTATCATAGTAAATTCATACATAACATACATACGCCTCGTTGCATAGGCATATTACTCTCATTCATTTCAAAATTACAGTACATGCATCACGACATTGCACAAAACTAATGTTGCTTTCGCAGTATACTTCTACAATCAAATGAATATCATCTTCTAGATATAGCACAGAGATAATCAAGTCAACGAGTTAATTCTGACGCTCATTCTAGATGGAGATTTAGTTCTGATACTTAATTTTGGATATCTTCCAAAGATAGTTCAGAGATAATCAACACATATATCTAAATTCTGATACTTAATTTTGGGTATCCTCCAAAGATAGTTCAGAGATAATCAAGACAGAGATTTAATTTTTACAATTACTTTGAAGATAGTTCAGAGATAATCAAGACGATGATTTAGTTCTGATACTTAGTTTCGAGCATCCTCCATGAATAGTTCAAAAGACTTAGATCTAATTCAGTTACTACGAACGGTGCTGACATGATCAATCTCCAATAAATTTTCTCTCAACACCTGGATGGCATCTTCAAGCCCATCTCCGACAAAAGTCCCTACTTCAGCTAGGGCAAATTTCTTGGTATTCTAGTGTTCAATCATCTTCCACCTTCAGATACCGACTGGCATACAAACCACGCTACATCTTCAGGTTTAAGATAATTGAACAGGGGCAACTGTCATACCCCAAAATTTGCCCATACTATTTCTCCTATTCAAATTCAAATCAAGATGTAAAACTCGGACTTCAAACATATCCATGACCTGAATAAGAACCTCTAATTTGATTCCCATACTTTTGTGATCTTTATTTATATTTATTTGAGTTTTATGCAATTAAAAGTCAAATAAATTAAGTAAAATTACAAAATAAATAGAATAAAATGCATGGTTTTGGTTTTAATTACTTGAAGGCCCAAATAATCATGTAGGAGAGTCCGAATTCGTGGAATATACCATGGGGAAGATATCATGCAAAATTAGAATGATTTAGAATGATTTTTCAATCAAATCTTTTCTCTCTCCCATAGACCAAGACTCAAGCCCATTCTTTGCCCTAATGCAGTCCTTATAAATACTCAAACCTATTCAGCAACACAAAAGGGGGGATCAGAGGAGACAACATTAGGGTTTTTGCCTCTCAAATTTCTAAGAAACTTGCACCATGGAATTTCCAGTCCCAGCCCTTCACGATCGATTCTAAGCATTCCATCGTCCTACTGAATCTCTCAGGACCTTATACCAATTATTATTGAAGCTCGAGAATGCTTGGACCGTCCCTCCTCGTCTTCACCGGTTGGTGTATCCTTTAATTTTCGAAACCTTTGATTCGTACGTTCCTGATTGATTCCATGTACATATATGTCTTCATGATAATGTTTAGGTTGGTTTTGAATCATTTTTTGCAAGTTCTAACGCAGGATTGAGGATATGCCATTGTTAGGGCATAAACCTTAAACCTGTTCGTATCACTGTTTACAGGGTGTTTCAGGCCAAACGGCCACCGTCATCGGATTCGCAACTACCGATTTAGGGGGGGTAGGTTGAATTCTTTGCTTCGATTCATGTTATTTCGCAGGTCTAGTGCGCAGGGGGATCGGAGGAGATGACCGGGAAAGTTTCTCCGGCAGCTCTGTGAATTGGTGACCGGCAGACGCATACGTGGCAGCGTGTGATTGGAGATTTGAGTTCTTCTTGGACCCAGTCAAAAGGCTGAACAAATCCCTTGCGTGCGTGGTTTTTTCTCCCTTCGTCATTGGCTGTAAGGGAAGTATTGGGACCCACGCGTTGATTTTTCTAATTAAAATTCGTTTGTCTTTTTTAATTTTCTAATTGATTCAATAAACATCCTTCAGCTTGTGGCTTGTTTGGCAGGAGAAGATGGCGCGTTGGCACGAAGACTGGGGTTCGATCCCCAACAATCCGACAATAAATTTTACCAATTATTTGGTTTCAGTCACCAGCAAATCCTATGCGCGCATCCTACGAAAGTTCACGATGTGCCTTCGTCTTTCAACCATCTGATCGTCACATAATCTGATCCAACGCATGTGGATACGCAGTCTCACCAGGGAGCCTCATAGATCATCCACACTGAATCATTGTGCCCAGCTAAGTCCTCCAACCTTTTTATTTTATTTTTTTTATCACATAACTTTCTTTTAATTAATTTCTTTTTCCTTTATTCACTAAATACTTTTCAATTTTATTTATTTATTTATTTATTTATTTATTTACTATGCTTCATATTTTTATATATTGTTAATTCCCTTTTTATCAAGAACTCGATTCTTCCAATTTTATCAACAATTGTTTTTAAACAATAAAAATTGTTATTTTTATATACTTTTAATTAACTAATTAATTGAAGATTAATAACTAATTTTTTGTTAAACTTGATTCATTTAGTAACCCTAGGATCCTTAGGATCCTCTGGTAGGTATTATCTATTAACACATTTTTAGCCTTATAAAACTTTTAAGGTCAACCTTTTAAGGTCACAATAAAATTTCTTAAATAACCCTTTTAGGTTCAAGGTTAGATCAATAAATGCACTAACATTTCTCTTCTCCATGCTTAACTTTCAGGGTTAGTCAAAGATCCTCGACCACGCGCCATGCCAATCAAGAAGCTAAGTTCCGACTCTTTTTCTTAAATTTAATTTTTATTAATTGTTACATTTGCCTTATAGGTTCAACTAGGGTTTACTTTATATGTTAAAGAATTCCGCCTACACTCACTTTTATTCATTTTCTGCTTAAATTCTCAGATGATCAGAGTCAATCAAAGATTCAGAGAAGATCAAGGCAAAGGAGATGTGGAGATTAATTTTTGCCTTTTATTTTTCTGTTACCTATAAGGGTTTTCTTTGCCTTTTAATTTCCCCCATCCCCGCAGGTGTTTATTGTAATAGCGTAGGATTTTTATTTTCCTGCCTTTAATTTTCTGCAATTTTAAACTGCGTGGTTAGTAATCTTAGGGAGTGCAAGCCTTTAACAGAAGTAGATAACTAATTATAAGAATAATATTATCTGAATACAACCACATGATTGTTGCACCCACACACCTTTAGGGTAATCCCTCTTGTTGCCTTATTGTTGCTTTATATTGTTGCCTTGTTGCCTCTAAGTGTACTAAATAGTCAAAGTCCCTCGATTCCGAGGATACCTAAAGCAAGGTTGCCTTAAAGAATAAAAATCATCTAGTCCCTCGATGTTGCCTCGGAAAAATAAAGATGATTGTCAAATTGCTAAGGTATCCTCGCATGATGCCTAAAATGACTATTATATCTTTCCCTTAGACTACCTGCCCTCTTTATGGCAAGGGACAGTCTTATGGCGAACGATTTCTCGATGACCCTTCACATCCAATTGAAAGACTTCCTGCCTTCTCATGGTATGGATAGATCCTTTCGTCTCGAAAAGCTAAAAGAACAAATTTCTAAACTTAGGGTAGTTGTTATTAATTGCTTGCTCTAAAATTCAAAACTCTTTTCCCACTCTTTTCAAATCAAAATTTAAAAAGACTACGCTTATTTACAAGCTAAAGTTCTTTTTTCAAAGTTTTTACTTTTCACACCTCCTTTTCAAACATTTCAAACAATATAAAAGGTGAGCTAAGCAATTAAGAGCCCATGGATAACCATGGATGCAAAGGGTGCCTTACACCTTCCCTTTGTATAACTTACCCCCCGAACTCAAAATCTTTCAAAGGTCTTTCCTGTTCTTTTAGCCTTTCCTAATATTGGATAAAATAAAAGTCGGTGGCGACTCTTGCTTAACCGCGACATTTCGATTATAAAAGTCAGTTAACCGTATTACACCATGGAAAAGGAAAACAAACATGATCAATCACCATAACACAACAAGGATATCATTTAATCATCATACAATCATTCTCAAACAAACTTAGATCAAACAAAGACCACACAAGGAAGTTATGGAAATTGGAACAAGAAGAACAAGAACAAGAACAAGACTATAAGAATCATACATCCAAGATAAATTAGATTCACCCTCTTACCTTGCTATTGTGACGATCGGCAATCGATTCGGTTGAGAATCCTCCACTTTCTCTTGTTTTTCCTCTTTGCTCTTCTTCTTCTCCCTCTCTTCTCTTCTTTCTTTCCTTTTTCTTTCCATCCTCTTTCCTTTCTCACAAATATCTCCTTCTTATAAGGAAAATATCTACCCCGCGGAAATGACCAAAATGCCCCTACGCTCAAATATCGTTCAAACGCCCCAAAACGCGCAATATTACCTTAATGATATTTCTAGTACCAAAAATATGAAAACCTTCAATTAAATATTAGTCCGCCATCCCGAACTAATACCGACTGAAACGACTCCAAAAACGGTAAAATTCCAATAAACGTCACAAACGTCCAAATCAAGCATATACTTATTTTTTTCTGGGCGTTACAAGCAACACAACGCAAATGGTGCAAGATCAAGATAGAATGTGTCTTGCTTATCCCTCGGTTGGGAAACCTTTTTATAGTGAAGTCCATGGTCTAATGACCATTAATTAGCTATGTAACGCTTGTAACGGTCCTTAAATACTTGTAACGTCCTTATTAATCATATGTAACCGACTAAATCAATGGATTGTAACGTCTTATGACCATTGAGTCCTCTGTTTCTGAGCCGGCCACGATAGCTCTGGGTTGTCATCCCAATTTCCGACTTCTAGACGCTTTAGTAGCAGGTCGGCTTCTACTAGTTATTAGCGTTGCTCGGCACATCCGACTTGGGCACCCGGTCCAAAGAATTATGGGATATGTACAAGTCCCGCGATCTCGAGACCCATAAGGTTGAAGAATTATCTATGCGGAGGTCGAGGACTCCGAGTCGAAGAGCCCTAGTTGGTTCTCGACTAGTTGCATCCCTTGAATTTGGGAGTATCTTATTGTAGATAGGGCGAGGAGCCCCAGTGAGTTCCTGTCATGATGGCGTCCTAGAACCTGCAAAGTTCTACATATGGAGAAGTTATAAAACCCCAGTGAGATCCCGACTTTATTTGTCAACAATTTTACGTTAACTTAACGTCCGACCTTGCATTTTTATGATCGCAGCAGATCATGGAAATTCTTAGATGCTCCTAAATAGATCTAGGCTAAAATATTTGTCCTACTTATGGCTATTTATTGATAGCCATGAGTGTATATTACCTAGCTGATTTGTACACACATTTGGATGTTTAATTCGATCCCTTTATGTTTAAGCTTGTCATAAGCACGTCTTCTCCGACTTGTTAAGGGTATTTGTTTAGTATAATCGGTAAATTTTTTGACTCGGCTAGGAATCATGCTTTAATCGGAAATATTCTTTGCATATCTTCTACTCCTGTTACCGTAATACTTGATGATTTTTTAGACTTTGGAGAAGTCGGAGAGGCCCATCGGGATCTCGATTTATAGGTGTTTTGTAGGAACCCGGCTAGGTTCCCTCTCTGGGATGCAGTAGAGCCCCTTTTGAGGGTGAAGTTTTGAGCAAAAGCTATTTTGTTCTCCCATGATACCTAATTTATTCATATACCGATTATTTGGGTAAAGAAATAAATTAGCTTTGTCGTCTTGGCCATCCTTCTAAATTTGTAATTTCTTCAGTGCGAATAGAGGCCCAGAGGTGTAACCGGCTTTTGTGGAAAGAGGCCGCGATGGTATAATCGACTTAGATATGATAAAAGGCCGCGATGACGCAATTGATCCAGACGTGACAAGAAACCACGATGGTCTAGTCGACTTTACGTAAAAAAGGCCGCGATGGCGTAATTTTGAAAAAAGTGAGAAGAGACTGTGATGGTCTTGTCGTCTTTACGTCAAAAAGGCTGCGATGACACAATTTTGACAAATGTTACAAGCGACGGTGATGGTCTAGTTTACTTTACGTCAAAAAGGTCGCGATGGCGCAATTTTGACAAACGAGATAAGAGACCGCGATGGTCTAGTCGACTTTACGTCAAAAAGACCGCGATGGCGCAATTTTCACAAACGCGGCAAGAGACCGCGATGGTCTAGTCCACTTGCATCAAAAAAGCCACAGTTACGCAATTTTGACAAACGCGATAAGAGACCACGATGGTCTAGTCCACTTACGTAAAAAAGGCTGCGATGGCGCAAAATTGTTGAGTACTCCTTTGATCATGTATGGTCCTTCCTAGTTGAAATGAATCAACTGACTTTTCTTCTTCATCTTCAGATTTATAGCATTTCGATTTCTTCAAGTTTAATCTTCCTTGATCCAACAATAAATATAAAATTACATCCATGCTCCTTCCCAAATGATATGAGTCGATTTTGTCTTCTATAACCTTCCTAACTGGGATGCCTATGCTGCATGTTGTAAAACTGAATTGTGCAAATTTGATCAGCCAGTACCATGAGAGACTTGGATATCTTTGTTAGTCATAAAATTGACTCTCATATCATATTAGCCATAGTCATGCAATTAATTGAAAAATGCTGCTTATACCAAAAAAGTGGATGACTATGTTGCTTACTTTTAAGAAGTATAGAATTTAACTAGATGATGATGATAATAATAATAATAATAATAATAATAATAATAATAATAATAATAATAATAATAATAATAATAATAATAATAATAATAATAATAAATTTTGGTGAGGTTTCCACTACCCAATCATTTCTAAAAATGTAATTTAATCAATATTAATACTATTAATATATAACCATTTCAAAAAAAATCATAAGATATTCAAAGAGTTTTTTTTACTATATCTCTCACCCCATCAATAGTTGAACAAAGATATCATTAATAATTATTTATTTTTGAAGTTATTATATGTAAAATGAAATTTTCCATTCCACATTTTTTTGTTGAAAGGCTTTTTAAGAAAATTTTGAAATTATTAAATAAATATAGGAGAAAATTTAGTTACAATTCTTTAGGTGTTGTTTATATTATTTTTCAAAAAAAATATAATAAGTGCATAATTTATTCCTATACATTTAGGATTTCCTCCTATTTTTATTTTCTAAATGATATTTAAATACACGTGTCATATTTTAATTGAAAATATGACAAGTGTATAATTTCCTCCTATACATTTACAATTTCTTTCTATTTTTATTTACTAAATGATATTTAAATCTACTTATTATATTTTAATTGGGAAATAGTATAAAGCACACCTAACAAATTTTACTTAACTTTCTCCTTAAATCATCTATCATATAAGAAAGATAGATGTTCTTGAAATACCAATATTGCCCTTTTTTCAAATACTCTTCATTTGGACTGTCCACGTGGATGCCTTCCCCATCCTTCTTTTTCTTTTCTTCATTTTCCACAATTTCTATCTCATTCATTATAAAGCTGATGGGTTGGAAAAAATAAAAAAAATATTATATCAATTAACTTTTTGATGCACAACCTTCCACGCTACTTTTCTTTTCAATTGAAGCATACTGTTTTCTTAAGATTTTCTGTTTTCTCTCTTCCTCTTCTTCTTAATTCTATCTTCCTATACCTCTCTCTTTATCTTCCTTCTTCTTTATTCTGCTTCCTCTCTCTTCTTATTCTTCTTTCTTCTCTCCTTTTTCTTCAACAAAAAAATGTTACTTTTATCCTTCTCTTCTTAGATCTACGAAACATTGACGCCTATTTCGTTGTTGATATTTTTGTTGTTGTTGCACGTTTCGAGAAATTATATCTGGTTGATCTAAACTGCTTGATCAACGAGTTGTTTAGAAGCTAGATGGGTTAAGAAAAAATTATGCAGATCTGAACAAAAGCGCTTATGGATTAGGAATTCTTTTTGGTTAGAGATTTCTTAAACTTTTTTCTTATGATGATTTATCTTTTCATATATATGTTATCTCATGTATTTTTGTTGTTGGTTTTGTGTTTCACATAGATTTAGAAATTCCAATCTTAGAAAAAAAATCTCCGGATCTTATCAAAAGCAGATATGGAAAAAATAGATATGAGGAAAAAATGAAATCTTTTTTGTTTTCGAAATGATCTCTTTGTTTGACAAATCTCAAAATTTAACCTTGTGATAATTTGAAAATCTGAAGTTTTTAATTCTACAGATGTTATCAAAAGCAGATCTGGAAAAAAAATAGATATTTGAAAAAATGAAATCTTTTCTTGATTCAAAATGATCTTTTGGTTTGACATTTCTCAAAATTTAATCTTGTAATAGTTTGAAAATCCCAATTTTTATTCTCTCTCACTGTTTATATTATGTTTTCTTATTGATTATGAAGATACATTGTGATGGTGTTTTATTGGAAGGAAGAAGTAATTTCTCTATTTATGACACTGAAGAAGAAAGAAAAATTAACACAAACATTCAAAATATATAGTTGTCTGGATTTGCACATAATTTTATTTAAAGTTTTTATTATTTAATTTTCTTTGTGGTTATTACATGATAACATAGTTATAATATATATGATGTTTTTGTGTTTCTTTCCTTGAATGTTGATATATTTTCATATTTTCTATGCACTGATAGTGGGGAGATAGAAATTATGAAAATGTTAATTATTGTATTTTTTTCTTAATATTAATTTGATCTTTTTTATTTATTGAGTTTCTTTTCATTTTAAATGTTGTTTATGATGACAGGAAAAGTTGCAAATAAAGCTAAAAAGAATGTGTTGGGGAAGATCATGTTTGATATTGCGACACATCAATTCAAATTTCAAATATCCCTCTTCATTTGTAACCCAATCAATTTCTATCTTCTGAGTGCAACCATTTGGACACAATATATATAACTTACAAAATTTTATATTAAATATCATGTTTTCAATAATTTAATATATTTAATTTAATGTATTGGAAATTGTATCTAAAATCAGCCTTTGTACAAAACCAACCGTTGTATTTTTTACTCCAACTAAAATTTCTTATATTACTTTTAGTATAAAGACTATGACTGATTTCACAATTCTATCACATCTAATTATATTAAGTGGCCATAGGTGATATTATGACCACTGACATATCTTTAGGCATACACTTCCCAATATTTAAAAGACATAGAAAGTTGGTCCAACCCTTCAAACTTGCATAAAAATATTATTATAAGGATTAAAAATATTTTGCACCAACCAATAATATATTAGGTATTCTTAAACTTTACATCATAAATACAATAAATATACAATTTATGTAATTTATATCAAGTCATAGTTATAAAAATTAATTTTAAAAAAATTGAATAATAAATGAAAATACTAATTAAAAATAAATTAAAAATAAACAAAATTATAATCAATTTACGTTAATATCATTTTCTTCCATTTATACCATAAAGTTGTTATTACACTATTAATAAATTTTATTATTCTTTATGACATTAATTATCTTTAATTTAATTACATTAATTTCTTTCTTTCCAATAAATAATTGTGTTATTTATAAAATAATAATATTCTTGCTTTAAACTCTAAAATTGATAATTATTTAAATATTTTATTTTTCAACAAAAAAGTAATTAGAAAGAAATAGATAAATATATATTTCAATAACAGAAATTTTATATAAAGTAACATATTTCTTCAATATTTTAATATTTATTATATAATATATTGATTTTTGTTAAATACATTAGTTTGTTTGATGTTTCGAAATTTTTAAGTATTATACTTGAACCACATTTAATTCCTATGTATATCATTATCTTTATAGTAGTCTTACAATTTCAATTCAACTATTTTTTTTAACCAATAATCTTTGATTAATTCAATTAAACAATACAAACAAAAGGCAATCGCAAAGTCATAAGCCCAAAACCAATACACCAAAGGACTAATTATTCATAAACTATAACATAAATTTGCTAATTGTTTCATATACTTCTTATGTGACCAAACTCTATAAACTATAGTGTCAATAATGTTCCTATCAATGTTATAATGCCCTTGTCTGTTTGAGAAATGGAATTCTCTCTAATTCTTTTATTTATTTTTATTTATTGTTGCTGCAGTACTTTCAACTGGTATGTTTGGGAAGTTTCTTTTTACATGAAAGTGTTTTCTACTCCATCGCCCACTCTGTCAATGCATTATCTCTATCATGTCTATCCAATATCTCTAACCAATACTGAAAATGTTCAAAAGCATTTCAAATAAAGTAGCAAATGGGTAACGTGAAAAAGTGAACATTGTGTACTTTTTTTATTATTTATTTCTTTTCTAATTATTGCATAGACCTATAAATGATGTAACTCTACAACTCTGCTATGATTTTTGTCCATATAAAACTTTTACGGGAAATATAAGTGACAAGACAACACAGTGAAAGAGAAAGGTAAATTTAATCAGTTTGTAAGAATATATATAAAAAAGGAACTTGACGTGTCTGCCGCAACTACAAAATTTATTTTATGTAAAAAAATCTACAAAATAAAAAGCCAACAACAATGCACATATATTGATCTACAAAAATATATTTTATTAAAAACATATGTAGTATTGATCTAAAAAATCTACAAAATAAAAAGTCAACAACAATGCACATAAAAATTTATTAAATAATGAATAAATTTATTTTTAACTATCTTAAGAATATTAAATATGTAATAATTTGAAATTAAAAAATATCATATTAATGAGAATTACGTTATATTTGTGAATATAAAAAAATAAAGAAAATAATTCAATATATATATATATATATATATATATATATATATATATATATATATATATATATATATATATAATTATATTTTTAATTAATTTATAATTATAACAGATGAAAATATTTTGGTTAAATTGACAGTGTGAATCATATTTTAAAAAATTGAATGGATTTCAAGTTTTTGTAGTTTATATAGGAAGCAAAAAGTGGTGAATCACTATGTATTTCATGAATTACATGCTTGATTAAGTCTTGAGGAGACTAACCCAGTTATAATTTATGATTCGGATAATGTACTATTTACTTGAATATAATATATATGATATTATTATTTTATATTTTATCATTTCCCTATGCTATCCTATTTGATGTGTTTATTCTAGCTATGCTATAATACTGATATGACAAGAGTCACAAGACAGTACTTTGACATCTACTGTTGTGACACTGCTCAGTTGTTGTTATCTTATATTATATAGATTTATAATCAAATTAACCAATTGATATGTAACTTTTCCCATTTTCTTTACAGGTAAGTACTACTTGCGGTCTCCTATTTTTTAATAAAATCTTTAATATAAAGAACTTATATACTAGGTTAGAATTTTCAAACAAATTCATACATAGTATCTCTCGCGCGTTTCTTAAATTATAGGCATGTAATGCTATCAGCAATGTGTTTATTGCACAGTTGAACAATTAAATGACTCCCACATATAAATATTACATAATTTTTTTATGGGTTAATGAACTTTTTCGTCCCTTTAAATATTTCAAATTTCGTTTTTAGTCCCTCCAAAATTTTCCTTCAAGAAATCGTCCCTTCAAAATTTTTCTTCCGAACTATTGGTCCCTAACGTCAAATTTCGTAGCTAATCGGTGGCTAAAGTCGTAGCTAATCTCTAGCAAATTTGACGTTAGGGACCAATAGTTTAGACGAAAAATTTTGAAGGGACGATTTCTTAAAGGAAAATTTTGGATGGACTAAAAACGAAATCTGCAATATTTAAAGGGATCAAAAAGTTCATTAACCCTTTTTTTATTAAATTTAAAATTTCTATGTTGAAAATAGTATTTTACTAAGATGATCATTTTTATTTTTTATAACATCAAATTAAAATAATTATAACGGGAACGTGAAGTGATTGTTCAAAATATTGAATATTAACCGGACTGTCAAATTATTGATCATAATATTGAACATTAATGAGAACATGAAGTTATTGATTAAAATATTTAATTTTTTTCACGGATACCAGATATTTTTCTATACATTCAATTATTATTTTTTCACGGGTACCAGGCATTTTTCTATACATTTAATTATTATTTTTTTATGGATACTAGACATTTTCGTATTAAAAAATATACATCTGAAACAAATGCGCGTCCCGTACGAGAACCCGTGCGAATGCACGGGTTTGTTACTAGTTCATAATAAAAAAGCAAGATGAGAACTTTGGCAAGTTTGCCAAGTGTCATCATTCTAGCCACTTTGCTATTTTATAAATTTCTATATTAAGAAATCTTACTATAATTGTTATTATATTTTTATAATTTATAATTTATTTTTTTAATTATTTCAGAATTAAAGTTGGTTCAAGTTATCCATGCAAAATTGAATAGATACTTTCCAATTTTCAATAAAAACTCGATTTTTGTTCTGCTCTATGCATAAAAAACTCAAAAGCCAATTGAAAGTTGGAGGGACGAGAAAAACTTGCATGGATACGAACATAAATTATGAATGTTAGGAACAACCAATAAGAAAAGAGAAAAATTTAAATTTATTTAAAATTTAATTTCTTTTTTAATTGGATTCATGAGGTGGTTGTGATTGAGTAGGAGAGAGAAACAAATATTTTTTATTTTTTAATTAATAAAAAATTGTGATTGGTTGTTTGTATAACCACCTGTTATGTTTGTGCTCATGCAAGTATTTTTCTGGAGGGACATGTTGTTGGAAAATACAAAACAACTTCTCCCTTTCAAAGCACAACCAAATAAATTAAACCCTGCAATATTTACTTGGTCCAATTTAAAAGATATTTTCCTATTATCTACCCTTTCAAAATTCAAATTTTCTCTCTCGCGTCCTTTTTTCGTTTCCATATATCGGTCTCTTTTTCTCTCTCTCTCTCTCTGGAGGAAAGGTGGAGGCGCAGCCTCGTCGGAAGGTGGGCGGTTTGTGTGCGTCTGTAGAACCTAGACGAAGGGTGTTGTCGGAGATTTTTTGTTTTTCGAATGCTCCTTGCGTTTTCGACGGTCTTCTTTTCTGATTCGTTCAACATTAAGTTGTTAAAGGAGGGTGTCGAATTTCTTCTTTTGTTATTTTTTCATATTTCACAAGTGGTTGTGGTTTTCTGTGATTGTAATGTTAAAGTTGTTGCTTCATGAGAATGAGGATGGTTTTTTAATAGTGGTTTTGGTTTGAAGTTTTGAATTTGTAAAGGTTTAATGATTTTTTTTTACAGGTTTATGAAGAATATGAGTTTGTGATGTGGATTATGTAGGTATGTACATGGTGAAATTTTGTGAGGATCGGTATTTATAGCCTCCAGGGTGCAAAAAAATTGTCTATCGAAAACCCGAACTACTTGTGACTAAATTTGGTGCAGCAAGCCAAATGATGTAGATTTTGATTTTTTTGGGTGACAAAATAGATTTTTGTTAGTAATATTCTTTGGTAGATTAAAAGGATAAATACTTTATCCAAAAACTAAATAATCTGGATGAACTTGATAGCGTGTTTTTATTTTTTTCATAGGAACATTTGACACCTTGGGAGGAAGGTATTCTTCAATCATGCAAAGGTATAGATGTGAGGAATTTTACTGGAAGTTCACTTATTGGAGGTGCTGCTATTTGGGTAGGTTTATGATTTTGATTATTTTAATACAAATGTACAATGAATAATTTATTGTTTTTGGAGTATGATATCTTTAAGCGGTGTTGTCAATCGCAGATAGTGGCCCAACACCCTCATTCCGTACAGGGTCTAATTCTCAAGAAGCAGCTTCTCCTGACAATATTTTGTTCATAGAGAACTTGCCTTACGAAACTACCGGTAGAATGCTTGAAATGCTCTTTGAACCATACCCAGGGTTTAAGAAAGTGCGCTTGATTGATAAAAAGCCAGGTATTGTGTTCATAGATTTTGAAGATGACATACACTCATCCATGGCAATGCGGGCTCTTCAAGGCTTCAAAATAACACTTCAAAATCCCATGGTTATAATCTTTTCTAAGAAGTAACTAATTGATTTTCTACAATAAGTATTTGAAGTACATTTTGCATACTGTATTGATGGTGTAGGTCTGTAAAAAACCAATTGAGAAGTTTTTAAGATTATACCAATTCATTTGAGCTTGCTAGATTCTATTCTTACATTCATTGAGAATAAACATTAATAGTTTTTAAGGTGTTACTTATGGAACTGTTGGCTGCTTCTCCTTACTGTCTTTCAATTGAGTTAGTATTTCTAAGGTGTTATCTATCTTTTGATCTTCATAATCACATGAACCTCTTTCTTTGTTGTATCAGATGATACTCGTGTGTACAAAGAAGCACTTCATAGTCACATGAATCTCTTTAACAACTGAGGCATGTCCAACTTTTGATTTAAAATTAGTATAATCTACTGTGGAAAGTAATTTGTTTAATGTGTTCTCAATTTCTTTTTCTATCATTTTGATGTAATTACTATTGTAGTCGATGAAACAGGCAAAGAAGCTGAAAAATACGCTTCCATGGGTCTTTTAAGGAGTCTTATTATTGCTCCAACTAGAGAACTTGCACTTCAGGTAATTGTCAAGGCTTTCTGTTTATTTGCATAGATAACTGTCAGTTGCTTGAGTGTTACTATTTAAAATGATATTACGTTCTTGGTTTTGCATTGTTTGCTATTTTTGAGATTCTCTATTATAGTTTGCATTTAATTAGTTTATCTTTTGATGTATACTATTCTGTTTATGTATTCTATGCAGGCTTGCAGTTCTACAACTAAGGTAGGGAATGACTAAAAGTCAATTTCAAAGTGTTATTTGGATACTTCGCTCAACTATTGAATTGCATGAGTTCTATTTTTTGTATTCCAATTATTATCCAAATTTTTAAACTAGACTAAGATATTAGTAATAATTGCAGAGAGTAAAAATGAACTGTAGCATCAACTTCATAAGCTCTTATGGGAGTGTGTTTGGTGTGGCATGTATGTCAAAAAGCTTTGAGCACATCTGCATGCTACATCAAAATCAAGAGCCTGAAGGAGCTAACATGGAGCAAAGTAGATGAGCTGATAAAAGGAAAGACACCGGAGGAAATTGCTCAGATCTTTTGAGATGTAGATGACTAAATCTCCAAGTTATTAGAACATAACGTGCAAAAAATTGTCTTTAGAGATGTAGATGTTTAGTTTACCATTTAATTACTTCATTGGATCTAATCCAATTAGAGTTTACAGAATGTATGGAAATAAATCCTTATGCATTACTTCATTGGATCTAATCCAGTTAGAGTTTACAGAATGTATGTAAATAAATCCTTATGCAATCATAGAAGGCTTAAATTAGTAATTGATGGTTTAGATCATAATATATGGCATTCTTGCTATACATTAGGTTGTTAGTGTTGTGGTTTATAGTCTTAATCTATGAATCTTAAAAGCTTAGAAGGTAGTATGTTCTGAAAGAAAGATATAGAGGTAATTAAACATGGTTCTCAATCATTGATTTAGAAAGTTCCAAGGAGCACCACAAAGAAGTCTTATGGTAGGCCTTATTAGAAAAATACTTCGAATTTTACTTAAATTTTACTTCTGCACTCCATGATCCAAAGCAGAAGGGTATGTATCACTTAAAACTTATTTGAAATAAGAAGAAATTCTTTTCACTGTGGAAGAAAAACTAAAGCAGTATTTTGGTAATCACCGGCCATGTACCGTACAAGAAACACATGATCCAACTTTGTCGGTGACTTTTAGAAATGTGGGTTTAATTATGTATGTAATTTATATAAAAAAGTATTGTTAATTTAAATATTTTAATGATTTAATATTTTATTTTTATTTGTCAAATTTAAATTTTATATTTATTAATAATTTTGATGAAGATCAACAATAAAAAACAAATTTATCATATCACAATTTAAATTTTTTATAAGCACTCATTTCTTATCTCTTTTAAAATTAACAAATTATTTTGGTTAGATAATTTTTTTTTTAATTTCATTTTTATAATATTTTTTTAAAAAAATGTGCATAAGTCATAACACACCAATATCCGAGTGAATCCACGGATAACACACCAGTATCATGTAAGCGCACAGTAAACGCACGGGTAATCAAACCAAAATCTATGTGAACGCACGGATAACACACCTGTACCGTGTGAACGCAAGGGTAACCAAGTTAAAATCTGTGTGAACGAACGAGTTTTTATAATTAAAAAAAATAAAAATAAAAATATTTAAAATAATGTATGAATTCAATTTATATAGGAAAGAAAATATTTAAACTAATTTATTATCTCTAATAAATATAATAAATTATTTTAGTTAGACAATTTTGTCTATTTATCACGATTTTTTTTACAAAATATGTGTTTAATAGTTTTTCTTAAGAATATAAGTTTTTAAAAACTTATAAAATTATCTTACTTTTTTTTCTTCTCATTTCAATAATTTTTTAATATTTTTTAATTTATTTGAATTCTTAGTGATATATCTGCGACCCACACCAGAACCCGTGCGGACGCACGGGTTCTTCCACTAGTATATAACAAAATCAACATATTAATTGAAAATGTTTTATATATAAATTCAAAATATAACGTTGTTGTAGCATAAGGTTTTAAAACACTTTAAAAGAATCTGTCAAAAAAAAACACTTTAAAAGAATAATTTTGCATTTTGATACTACGATTATGATTACTAATAAAAATATCAATTAATTTTTTTATTAAAATTAATAAATAAAAGTTATGAAAATAAAATAATTATTATTTGTTAATAATAATAATAATTACGACTAGAATAAAAATTATAAATTAAAAAAATTATTTTAAATTATAATTATTACAATTTTTTAATAAAAATTATAAATAAATAAATGATATTTGGAACAAAAATAAAATATGAAAAATATTTTATTAGAGAACATGTAGTTTTGTTTTATTGATCGTAAACTTATTCTTAGGAATGTGACATTTTAAGATAAATCTTTTTAATTCATTCACTCATTTGGCTAATAGATTTATTAACATATTTTTTCCACCATTACTATGCACTATCTAAAATAAGTGTGTTCTCTATTCAATAATTTTTCGTCAATATTATAATTATTTGTCATTATCACAATCCAACAAGTAACATGTAATTTAAAAAATAATATTGAAAATAAATGAATTATGTATACACATATTCAATAAAACTATTTCGATTAAATGAATCACTAATTTAAAGTAATTGAAATAACCAAATAAACATAGAATCTAACATATTAATTAAAATCAATATTTTAAATACCAAGTTAAAACATACAGTATCGAAGTATTAAAAAATTAAGGATTAAAAATCTAGCATTACGTTAGGGTAGGTATTAAAATATTGAATTAAAAAATTAAGGGAAATATAAGAAAAACAAAGAGAAGAGAGAGTGAAAATACAAAAATAATCTACAATAATATGTAAATAGTATATTTTATTCTTTAAAAAAATTGAATTACAATTTTCTGTATATAAGTGGCTCCACATATAATGGTTAAGTCACTCATCTTTTTGTCAAGCTTAGGCAGAAAAAAAACCTCTAATAAATTCATTCTAATCAAATGGGTCTTACAATTATATCACTTTGATGAAGTTAATGACACCATATGAACAATAGTTTTAACACCGATTTATATTCTTTGTATTAAAACTATTGTTCATGGTGTCATCACAAAATCACGCACACATCTTTTATCATTTTCAGCCTTGCTAGATAAACCATTTGTCATGATATTTCTCCTAACCTTCTTTCTATTTTCTTTATTCAAGTAAAACTATTTTTTTAATGAAGAAACTAACACTTTCTTTCTTGAATAAGGGTTTTGCTTAAGATATTTTATTATTTATAATACAATGTTTTGCGTTTTTTACTTTGTTTTACAATCCAATAAAATTAGATAAATTTGATTGATAATACTTCTTTTTTATTTTCAATTATTAACTGTTTAATTCTTATAACTATGGCTATGATAACTATCCTCAAATATATCAAATGTTTTTATGAAAGGATTGTTATTTATAAGATTCAGAATTTAAATATAAAATTAAAGTAACACGTATGTAGTTCCCCGTTTTTATTATTGATGTAACCGCATTTAACCAAAATCTCTTGGAAAACTCATAACAAAAATAGTTTGAAAAATATATTTTATATTGGTATTTTGGTATTTCCTTTTTATGATTGAAAAGGTTTGTAATTTAATTTTACTATTTACTCTATTGATCTAAAAATATATTTCAATTTTTAGATATGTTGTTTTATAAACTTACCTTTACTGGTATTATTAAATAGTGATTTTAAAAGACTTTAAAAAAATATTATTATAAAAATTTAGTTTAAACTAATGAGAATTTTTTTTTGTTGTAACTAGATTTGTTGGAAGAATGATAGAATAATACATTAATCATTTTCTTTATCAAATGTTTAATGCGAATCAAAAGATAAAAAATCATTATGTATAGAAAATACAAAAAGTTGTGGTATGATATATATATATATATATATATATATATATATATATATATATATATATATATATATATATATATATATATATATATATAAGAATCAAATATTGCTCTTTGGCATGCTGGTTTTTAGAAGAATGGAGCCTTAATAACACAGAGCTCGGGCCAAGAGGTCATGACAATGATCAATTGTTGTTTTCGATAGGAATCGAAATCGATGTTCTCCAAATCTTCGTTCCTTAGCATGAGCTCATTTATCACTCGAGCCCAAGTCCTTGGTTATATATTTTGTTATAATACACAAATGTTTATATGATCTTTCAAAATATATTTAATATTTTTATAAAAAATTCAATAATACAATTTTCACTCGAAGCTGATCATAATTGTGTTTTAAATTTACTTTGATATCTTTAAAAATAAAATTGGTATATGGATTGTCAATTAAGTTATTAAATTGGTTAAACTTACCCACCATCAACAAACCCTATAATTTTATCTAAATATTAGGTAGAGTAATTTTCTAAAATAATAATAAAACTAAAAAGAAATTATACACTATGATATCCTAAATTTTTTTTACTTTAATGAAAGGTTTTTTTTAAATAAGCAACTGAATTAGGAAATCGCACTAGCGGTGCAACCCTTACAACGAACTACACATTCGAAAAACAACCTTGCGGTAACTTGTACCACTCATAGAAACTAGAAAAAGAAGAGGACTTAATGTTACTAGCTAACCAATTCCAAGAGAAGTACATAACATTATAAAACACCACATCAAAACTATATGGAACTTGCTCGAAAATGATAGAATTATGCACGATCCAAATGCTCCAAATTTTAGCCATCCATATAGTGTTAATACATTAACTAAAAGAAGTTGAGTAAAAAAACTAAAAGAAATTATGCCCAAAAGTTTTAAATAGAAATATTATATTATATTTTATATTATAAATAGATTACAGTTTCTTAATGAAAAAATAAATATATTAATAAAAATGAAGGTGCTTAAATAAGCAAAATGCATTAGAGGTTCTTAAATACAAGATAAAAAGTAGGAAACTCGAAAAAATATTTCTTTCATTCTAAAAATATTGTGGATTACAAGCAAATAAGACAAGGGTGTCACGTCAAACTAATACTCAACTTTGTACATCGAAATAGAAATTCAAAACATGACCATAAGATAAGATTATCCGATTTATGATAAAGTATATAACATATTAAAACAATCACAACCCCGATGTTATATTATTATAGTTATTATTCCAAAAGAAGCTAATAGCAAACCTAAGATCTAACACAGGACCGAAGTTCTAACCTAACTCGAAAATACATGGTGCATAATCTTTTAAAATATGCATTCTTCCATCCCAACCACTATCATCAAATCTAACACCGCTGATTAAGGCTAACACTGGTTCTTGCAAACTTAATAACACAGTCAATTTGGCTAGACATCGACTTTTTCTAACATAAACAAAATTAACACTAGTTCTTATCGAACCTCAAAGTATTGACAGTGTCATTCAGAGTACATTATTATATCACATCAACACCATACTTGTTAATGGAAGACTTGTTACTTGTGATCTAGGAAGGTGATGATGGAACTTTGAGAGTACAGTTGATGAAATTTTTGAACTTGTTGTTTTTTAGTCAATTTTACACAATGTTGACGTTCCAATATGGAAATTCTAGTCGATGTTCTTCCAGTGATGGAAAGAGTTAGTTAAGAATGATAGCCGATTTCCAGGAGTCCGATAAATGAAATGTTTTAATTATTTTGTTTCTTATTCCATTTTACACTATCTGGATGTGTTAATTTTAAAACTCTAATTATTGTTCTTCAATTATAGAAAAGAGTCTGTTGAGAAAGACTATTTCTAGTGGAATACTTATGAATTATGATTTGAGAAGGTGATGGTGGACCTCCAGGAGTTCGATCGATAAATGTTTTGATTTTTTGTTTTTGTTTTTTAGTCTATTTAACAAAAATTAGACAGTTTGATATTGCAAATGTAAGTCTGTATTTTCTTAAGTAGGAAAGAGTCATTTGGAATGACTTTTTCAAGTTGACGATTTCTAAATTATGATCTTTAAAAGTGAAGGTGATCCTCTAGAGTCCGATTACTGAAAATTTTTAATATCTTTTTTGTTTCATTAAACATCTTAGACGATATGGACAATCTGAAATTGAAAATTCAAGTTGGTGTATAGAGTATATAGAGTGTTCAACACAAGAACAAAGGTGGTGATGAAGTCCATAAATGTGGTGATTGATGAGTCACCAAAACAAGCTGATGTCGTAGATGATGTTGGAACATTCCTTCATATGGATAATGCTGAAACATCTCCTCCTACAGAGAATGTTGAAACATCCCCTCTCCTGGTTGGTAATGGTGGTGACTCAAATGCAAATGCTGAATCCGCAGACACAGAGACAATTGCTAAAGGATCTTCTATCATGATTCAGAAAGATCATCCTATGGAGATTATTATAGGAGATCTAAATAAAGGGGTAACCACCATGTAAAGAGAAGTTGTGTCAAACTCCTACTTTGTTTCAAAAGTTGAATCAAATAATGTCAAGGAAACCATGACTGATGAGTTTTGGATTAATGATATGCAAGAGGAACTTGAACACTTCAGGAGGAATGAGGTTGGGACTTAGTTCCAAGACCTAAAGGAATTAATGTTATTGGAACACGTTGGATGAACAAGGTGTTGTTACCAGAAACAAAGCCAAACTTGTTGCTCAAGGATAAACTCAAATTGAGGGAGTGGACTTTGATCATACATTTTCTCCTATAGCTCGCCTGGAATCGATAGGTTACTACTCGGAGTTGCATGTATTTTAAAGTTCAACTTGTTCCAAATGGACGTAAAGAGTGCCTTCCTAAATGGCTATCTAAATGAAGAGTGTATGTTGAACTGCTAAAGGGTTTCGGTGATCCCGCCTTTCCAGACCATGTGTTCAAACTGAAGAAAGCCTTGTATTGTTTGAAAGAAGCTCCCAGAGCTTGGTATGAAAGATTGACTGAGTTTCTAGTTTATCATGGATACAAAAAGGGTGGAATAGATAAGACTCTCTTTTTCAAAGAGAAGGATGTAAAACTTATGGTAGCTCAAATCTATGTGGATGACATTGTCTTTGGTGGGATGTCAAATGAGATAGTCCAACATTTTATCAAGAAAATGCAATATGAGTTTGAGATGAGCTTGGTTGGTGAATTAATCTATTTTCTTGGGTTACAAATCAAGTAGATGGAAGACTATATTTTTTTTGCCAAGGAAAATATGCAAAGAATATTGTGAAGAAGTTTGGGTTGGAGAGTTCCAGTCACAAAAGAACTCTTGCTCCTACACACCTGAAGCATGATTGGTAACCTTCTCTACCTTATTGCAAGCAGACTAGATATTAATTTTTATGTAGGAGTATGTGATAGGTATCAAGCATAACCTAAAGTAAGTCATCTCAATCAAGTAAAGAGAATTATGAAGTATGTGAATGGTACATGTGACTATCGGATATTGTATTTACATAACTCAAACTCTGCGTTATCGGGTTATTGTGATGCTGATTGGGATGGAAGTGCTGATGATAGAAAGAGTACTTGTGGTGGATGTTTCTTTATGGGAAACAACTTGATCTCGTGGTTTAGCAAGAAGCAGAATTATGTATCGCCTTGAACAACTGAAGCTGAGTATATAATAGTAGGTAGCAATTGTTCTCAACTTTTATGGATGAAGCAAATACTGTATGAATACAATGTCACACAAGATGTTATGACATTATTTTATGATAATTTGAGTGCTAAAACTATTTCCAAAAATCATATTCAACACATTAGGACTAAGCATATTGACATCAGGCATCATTTTATTAGGGACCTTGTTGAAGACCAACTCATAACACTCGAGCATGCGAAAACAGAAAATCAACTTGTTGATAATCTTACAAAGGCTTTAGATGCAGTTGACTTTGAAAATTAAGAAGTAAATTGGGCGTCTGTATGTGTGAAGAATTATAGTAATTATCGACTGGGCTGCAGTCAAGAACCGGAGAGAAAGAACAAAGATCAAAACATTGTCTCTCTCCCAATGAGACTAGTGTGCAACTTCAGTGAGGATTCAGATATCTTGTTACCAACAAGGGTATCCGTTTGATCCAGGAATTTCAGTGTAACTTGCTAGTGTTGGCACAAGATTTGTTTAGCATTATTAATTATATGCTAATGTTTGTGTGTGGTTTCTCTTTGTTGCTTACTTACTTACCTTTTCTTTGTCCTATTATGGCTAAAAAGGGGGAGTAATATTGTATGATTTTACACTAACCACTAACCGTTGAAGGAGGGGGAGAGAGAAATTTATTTTTTTTCTCTAGTGTGTTGCTGATGAGTTGTTGCTATTGAGGGGGAGTGTTATGATTCTCCTTAATAGGTGTGAAGAGAAGCTGGATTGGCATGTGTGTAGAGATGTCAAACAAAATGTCTTGATATCATACTGATTGGTTGGGAATTGCCTATCTCAACTAATGTGTGTAGATTCAACTGACTACTAACATGTCTTGCATGTTCATTTTTCTGCTGCATCTCTGATTGTAGAATTTCTGATGCGTATTCTCTACAAGGCTGAGAATTACTTTTGTGTTTGATTTATTTTTAAACATTAGGTTGTTAAGTTGTTTTAGCCAAATTAAGCCAAAGGGGGAGATTGTTAATTCTCTGTGTTATGACTGGAATTATGTTAGGTAAAACTAACTTATGGGAACATGTTGAACAAGATGTTCTATTCACTTCAACTAAAGAAGATATGTCGAGAATGATGTCCTATGCAGGGTCCATTTGACATCGTGTCTGTTAGGTTACATCTAGATCTATTGAAGTCGGTTTTATGTATAGGTGGAGAATATTTTGGAATATTATGTAATCCTATGTGGCGTTTGATTTAGGGATAAGAGATTGCCTCTGTTTTCAAGATATTTGATTGGTTTCTAAATATGGAGAATATTTCGTGAACTAATGATTGAAGCCTTATCTTCATGGAGAAGACTGTGGAGTATTTTCTTGAATGCCCTGCTGCGATTTGATGCCCAAGTCTAGTCCAGAAGATTGTTTTAAATAGCAAGCTGTTATACCCCAAAATTTGCCCGCATCTTTTTTCAAGAAAACTTCAATCTAAAAATTAAGAGTTTCATATAATCTTGGATTTTTATATCCTGATTTATGAATACTTGGTTTTTAGAATTTTTCTTATACGGTACTTTGGCTCGCTGTTGAATTTATTCTTACACAAACGCCAAGTACTGTTTATTACTTCACACACGCTATTTATTTGAGATTTATTTACAGATAAATAGTACTGACGCAATTGGTACAGAGTTAAATCTTTTGCAGGCGCAGAGTCCAGGTGTTTAGACTGTACTAGTAACAAGTAAATTATTATTAATTTTTATTTCCCACCAATTTTTGTACTATATTCCATTATTTTCAAAATATTTTCCTTTCTTTTCAAATCTCTTTCTTTCAAAAATCAAATCCTAACTTTATTCTATACATCTCTCTTTTTTCCAACACTATCATACACTTTCTTTCAAATCCTACTTCCACTCAAATTTTCCTTTTGTACGGAATCACTTCATTCCCCAACGTCTCTATCCTTCTTTTCATTTTATAAATACCTCTCATTTTTTTCATAAAATCTCACATCAAATTCTAACTCATCTCTCAAATTTCTACTTCATATTCATTCTCTCGTCTTCCCCGGCAAAATGGCGAAGCGGATGGAAACGTGTTTTCTTATGGTCATCACTGTCGTGGTGGTAATCATGTCCTTCTTCTGTCTGCATAGTCTTGAAAAATGTGGACCTGGGATGTTTACGCTCCCAATCATCTACATGTTATTATTTGTAGCTTGGGTTATTAATCGTCATTCTTAAAGTTTGTCGTATCTTTTATTTGTTAATAACGTACCGTTCACTCGTCATATTGTTCATTATAGTATGTAATATTTGTACTGTCAGTATTAAATGTCGTACTATCTGTCGTACTGTTGCTTAATTATTAAGATAATATTTTGTGTGTTTTCTGCCAGTTAAATATCTATTTTTCTGTGCATTAAATGTTTTTCAGGGTTATTATCGGTAATTTTGCTCGCATACAATATATATTATTTATTTATTATGTCCGTGTTTTTCTAACAACTCATGTAAATAAATTTTTATCATTAACACAAAACAAAAACAACAAAAAAATTAACTTTGACTCTTGAATTTTCACCTTAACTGCTACATTAATACCTGAACGGTCAGTAGATAGTCAAAACCGTTGACAGTGCAATTCTCCGTGTTTTGTACCATCAATCAAATCAATCTTTTTCAATTCAAAATTCCAAGATTTTTGTTCTAGAAGTCTTACGAATATCACATGATTAGCAGAGACTCAGCACTGCACAAAAATCAGGTACGCTTAACTGTCTCCTACACAAACAGTCCCTAACAAGGGTTTCTTGTTTTTTTCAGGAGAACAAGTTTTTGAGACCTCAAATGGACTTCATGGACCTCCATATATTTCAAAGTACCACCATACAAATTTTCAAACTTCAATTCACTCAGACGCACAGTCAGCAGCTCAAACAGTCAACAGACGACCCGTTTGACCAAAAAAGTCAACAAACAGTCAAAAATGAAATTTTTTGTCAACATCCATATTTTGTCAAAAGATTTATCATTTGATCATTGGTTGATCATAATTCATCAAGGAAAGATAAAAAATCAACAAAACCCTAAGTTTCAAAATTAGGGTTTTCTCCTAAAAAGTCAACTGAACTTTGACTGGTCATAACTCTCTCATCCTTCATCCAAAAAATTCAAACCAAAGCTCATTTTGAATTAAATTCAATTATCTTTCAAATGAAATTGGTCCCATGGTCATTAGATTCACCATTTGAAAAATATGAACCGAGACATTACAGGTCATTTTCAAAGTCAACAAAAAGTAACTTTTTTCAAAAGGACACACAAGGAGCATGGAAAATCATTTTGATATGCGACCAAAGACATTGGTTAGAGGACTCTTTGAGGTTTCGAAAAAGTACAAGAACTCCTTCATATGATAAAAATTGAGGGATTTATGCCTTGTTGAAGTTGACCATTTTTTGGGAAAATGCATGAAATCAACATTGAGCAAAAATGTTTTTTTTCCAAAAGGGGCCAAGTTTTCATGATCCAAACATGTTTCCCATAATGTGAAGGGCCTCCCACGACCAAGCCAGGGCCCATAGCATTTTTGTTTCTTTTTTGATTTAATTTTATCACATTTAAAGTTAAAGTGAAAAAGAAATGATGCAAGATTCTTATCCAAGGCTTTGTCTCTTGCATGAGTCATCAAGATAGCTTATTTTCTGCAACAAAAGGAAGTACAAAGGAGGCTAAGAGCAAGAGAAGTGAAGAAGAGCAAGCTTTAGTCAAAAATTCAAAGATTTTTAATATTTTAAAATCAAAGTTTCAACAAAGCAATCAATGCTTCTTGGCTTAGATTTTAAGCACTTCTTAGCTTATAAATGAAGTGGTATGCTTCATCAATGTAACACACACGAAAATTGGCAAGAGCATAGCAAAGAAACTCACAAAAATTCTCAAAAAATACCAAAACTTTGTAATTTTCATTTTGTGGATTCCAACCATTATCAATACAAACAAACACTTCCAATCATCTTCTAAAGTAATATAGAGTAAGAATAAACTTTTTGTATGGTCCCATGAGAGTCATAACACATGTAGGGCATTTTCCATGAACATACACATATAACTTTCATTTTCGTATGCATGCTTGATTAAAATGAAAACTAACCACTTGCATGGACTCATGGCATGATATAGAGTAGATTTGAGTGATCACATGCAAGCTTTAACGTGGTTTTGAAGCTCCACCATTTTTGAGCTTCAAACATGTGAAGGTTTCGTTCTCCATGATACAAGCTCCAAATGGCAAAACTAACGACGCTATCATGTTTAGAAGGGTCCATTTAGGTGATCTGGGTGGCCCTTGTTCTTTTTTATTTTCATTTTGTAGGTCGTTCAAAAGATTGAAGATTTGGAAGCAAAATCCGCAGGAAAATTCGCAGATAAGTTTGCAGGAAATTCCGCAGGTACCAAGGAAGAAGATGATGAATAGTAAGATGGAAATTTTGACCAACACGCGTGGCCATTTCGCTCCACCCCATTCAGTGGTCAACTGCACGTGGGTCCCACGTTGGACTCTCAAATTCTGCATGATCCATGTTATTCCTCTATCCACGCGCACCATGCATCCAAAATCTAAGCCATTGGATTAATCTCACAGCACATCCAACGCATCAAAATACACCCCCATATCATAGACCTCATTTAATTACCACACAGGATTACTATTAATATATTTTTCTATTTTTATTTTAATTTCTTTGCAAAATTAATTTAAATAGTTTCAAAAAATCAAAAAAATATAATAAAAATATTTTTAGGCTTCTAAAATAATCTATTATTTTTTGACATAAAATATTTTATTTTTTCTTAAATATTAAAATATTTTATATAATTAATTAGTATATATTTATATATTTGCTTTTTAATTATTTTAACCAATCAAAAATCATAAAAAAAACTGTTCTTTATATTAAATATAGTTTATATATCATAGACTAAGTTTTATTTATTTATGTAATTATTTGTATAATTATATATTATTTAACTTAATAGTTTTCAAAAACAACTCAAAAAAATTCCAAAAAAAATTAGTTTTGTTTTAAAATTAATTGACAAACATTTTGAAAATATTTCAAACTTAATTTTTAGGTTTAAATTTTATTTCTACCTTTTTCTCATTTTAATTAAATTAATCATGCATTAATTCTAATTAAAATCAATCGTACAAAAAATCCAAAAAAAAATATTTCTTTTATTTTCTTGCAATTTAAATTCATAGATCAAGTGTATAGGTTGTCAAATTCATGTAAATAGCGTAGTTTACATTTCCCGCACAATCGATGTAATAGCGTAGATTTATTTTCCGCATTTTACATTTCCGTATTTTAATTTCTGTATATATAAAACTGTGTGTATGTCAAAGATAAAAATTGAAGCGTTAGGTCACTAACTTCAAAGATAAAATATCTGAATCAAAACACAATCACACTTGCACCTCTTAGGGTAATCCCTCTTTTACTCTTTTCAAAATCAAAAATCAAATTCTATTGTTTCAAATGCAAAGTCGAACTTTCATTTACATCCGGTGAAAGGAGAATTTTCTAAAGGAAATAGGAAAAGACCTTATAACTTAGGGTAGACCTCCTAATTGCTTGCTCAAAACAAACAAACAAATGTCTCATATACTGTTGTTTTTCAAAATAAAACTTTCAAAAAAAGACAATACTTGGTATATGTCCAAACAAGGATCATTACGAAGTTAACGTTCTTTTTTTCAAAACATCTTTTGAAAGATAAAACACTTTGTATACATCCGCACAAGGATCGTTACAAAGTCAATTTACAAAGGTATTTGAAACCACATACAAGCATTTCAAGGAAAGAGAAAAATGATTCAAAATAAGTGAGCTAAGCAATCTAAGAGCCCATGGATAACCATGGATACAAAGGGTGCTAACACCTTCCCTTTGTATAACCTACCCCCTTACCCAGAATTTCTTAAAGGTCTTTTTTCTGTTTCTTTTATAAACCTTTCCTTAATTGGATAAAATAAAAGTCGGTGGCGACTCTCTGATTTTCAAAAACACAAAAAGCAGAAAGAGAAGAGTCAGTTCGTGTATCTCTCCACGAGAGGTACGGTAAAAAACCGAGGGCGACAGAACTGGCAACTCTGCTGGGGACTTTTCTTCTAAAAACAAAAAAATGTTTTCAAAAGGGGTTACCTTAGAGTATAGATCACTTCGATGTTTTCAATTGCTTGACTTGATTGCTCTCTTTTCCAAAGGTTTGTGTGGGTATTTTGCTTGTGTGAAAGATTCTAACCCGAATCTCGAAATACCTTAAGTATGTGACAATAGACCAAGGAAACTGTACGGCATGTACCGATACGGTTGATCTGGTAGTCACCGTTAGTGCAATACTTTGGTTTATACTGATGTCCCTTGAAAATGATCAAGGAGTATGTTAGGCTTCTGAAATGTCATTAAACACTAATTTGTCTTAGAACCTTTTAGTAGAACTTGACTTGTGGCATATTAAGTGGCTAGCTTTGAAGTTGATCGAAGTTAGTTATCCTCGAGGAATATTTTAATCGGCCGTCCGAGCGCCGTATTGAGATGTTGTCTCCAAGGATCATAGAACCCGAATACTATTTTAGGACAGGTTTTAACCAACTCAACTTCAGTGGGGAGGGTATCACCTATGAACTTCATGCAAGCCTTTAAACCTAAGGCTATTGTTTGATTTGTTTGTGTTTGCCACATGTTTGACATCATGACATCATAAGCACCGTAAGCATATCATTTTCTCACTAATCATTTCAAGGATCGAAGAGTTTACCTTTGTTTTGTTATTGCAGGTAATGGCTCCCACTACCAGAGATTACATCCGTATCAACATCTTAACAACACCATCTGAACTAAAGGACTTAATATCAAAATTTCCCAGGAATGCTCAATTCACCAAAAAGCACGGTCACCTACTCCATTTGGTTACCTCAAAATTTGAAGAAGACATGATACGGGTCCTGTTTCAATTCTTTGATCCCGAACATCATTGCTTTACATTTCCAGATTACCAATTAGTACCCACTTTGGAAGAGTTCTTTGAACTAATTGGATTACCTGTTCGAGAACAATTACCTTTCACTGGTTTAGAAAGGATTCCAAAACCTGAAATCATTGCTGCTGCCTTACATTTGCGAAAGTCCGAAATCGAGTCCAATTGGGAAACAAAGAGTGGAATCAAGGGTTTGCTTGCTAAATTCTTAATGGAAAAGGCTCGATTACTACTAAAAAACAAAAGTTACCCAGCTTTTGAGGAGGTTGTGGCTCTTTTTATCTATGGGTTGGTTTATTCCCTAATCCCGACCAGTTCATAAGTGTGCACATTATCAACCTTTTCTTAACCCGTAACCCGGTACCAACCTTGTTGGGAGACATTCTAAATTCTCTACACACTCGTACCATGAAGAAACGAGGAACTCTTATGTGTTGTGTACAACTACTGGCTAGATAGTTTACATTACATCTTCCCTGATCAGTGTTGAGAAATGAACAAAGAATGCAATGGTCTCGCAGGATTATGTCTTTGTCTCATTCAGATATCCGGTGGAACAACTTCTTTCAGAGAGACATTACTATCATTGACCATTGTGGAGAGTACCCTAATGTGCCACTCCTTGGCATCAAGGGAGGCATCACTTACAATCCCTCTTTAGCTTTACGCCAATTCGGATATGCATGGAGAAACGGTCCTCATGTCATGATTATCCGTAGCATTGTGTTTGATTACGAGGATGATTCCCACAGACATCGACGAAGGTTTATACATGCGTGGGGCAATGTCTATAGAATAGAAAGCAAAACTTTAGGGCAATGGAATTCTATTCCTATGGAACCTTACCTCAGATGGGTGCGTACTCATGCTCAGAAGTTCATCATGCCATATCTCGCTATTCTACCTGTGACTATTGAGCCAGAAGTCGAAGGAGACGAACCTCGTGTTATTCTACATCCGGATATGCCAACTGATCTGGAAGAGTTCCAGAAATATTGGGTTCAACTAAAAGAGGAAAGAGACACCTTCAAAGCACACTGTCAAGACTATGAGAGGAAATTATTGGAGCTCACCGGACAACTCCAAGAAGAACAGCAGATCAACACATTCCTGGGTGCAAAAAGAAAGCGTCCATGGGAGACCTTAGGGATTCTTCATTTTCTTTATTTCTGTTTTGTAAGCCCGAAAGAGGCAAAGAAAAAAGAAAGAAAAAGGAAAAAAAAGAAATAAATTGTTTAACTAATAAATGTTTGTTTCTCCTTTGTTTTAACAAATCTAAATTCTAAGATCCTTGAAAACATTGCATATGCATTTCATTCATAAACATTGCATAACAGGTTCACATGACAGATTTCTCATCTCCTCGCTGTTTATTTCAGTTAGAAGAGATGGAATCTGAAACAAGCATCAAGAATCTCGAAGCACAGAACGCCCAAGTTCAAGCAGCAATTCTGGAACTGGAAAAGGGGCAACAAGAACTGAAAGCCGTGATAATCAAGAAGAAAAAGAAGCCCAAAGGGTCTGTAGGCTTGAGTCACCTCAAAAGGAAGATCAAAATCCCAGTCAAAAGGTCTAAAAAGCCACCGATACCTGAAATAGTCGGCGATGGTGAACAAGGAGACAATCACAGCAACCAGGGTTCTTCCAAACCCTTTCTCTCTTCCAATGAAGAAGATTATCATTCTGGAGACGAACAGGATGATGACAAATACCAGCAGTTGGAAGAACACATGAAAGCTATGGAGATACAAAAAATACCTGGTTTAGATTTCGATGATCTAGGGCTTGTCTCAGCCCTCCAAAGTTCAAAGTTCCTGTCTTTGCAAAATATGATGGAGTTTCTTGCCCAAAACTATATCTGAGGTCCTATGTAAGGAAGATACAACCTCATACAGCAGATAACAAATTGTGGATTCACTTCTTCCAAGAAAGTCTGTCGGGTACACAACTCGAGTGGTACTACCAACTGGAAAGTACAAAAGTTCATACCTGGGAAGATTTAGCTGCTGCTTTTTACAAACAGTATCAATACAATGCTGACCTTGCACCAACCCGTACTCAACTAAGGGGCATGTCCATGGCACCAAAAGAAAGTTTTAAAGGGTATGCACAAAAGTGGAGAGATTTGGCTGGAAGGGTTCAACCACCCTTCTCTGATCGCGAGCTGGTCGACATGTTCATGGGCACTTTAATTGGCCCTTTCTATAGTCATTTGCTGGGAAGCTCATCATCGGGTTTCACTGACCTGATATTGACTGGAGAACGTGTCGAAAGTGGCATTCAAAGTGGAAAAATTCAAATAGGCTCTTCCTCTGGTACTACAAAAAGGCCCATCAGTGGGAGAAATGAAGTTAATACGATGCATAGTCTGAAAGGTCGCAAAAATGAGCATCACCAATCTGTAGGGGCAGTTCTGATCTCCACATCTGCACCTCAAAAAGATCAACTGCCAAAATATACGCGTCAACCAGATACACCAAGAAGAAATTTCACCAGAATCAATATGCCAATCTCTTAAGCATTGCAGCATTTGTTAAAAGCAGATCTGATCACATTGAAAGACCCTCCAAAGAATGTCAATACTTCCTCTCCGAGTTATCGCCCCGATGCAACATGTGCGTATCATTCTAACTGTCTAGGACATGATGCAGATCACTGTTGGGCCCTGAAAAATAAAATACAAGACACGATAGATGCTAGGGAAATTGAGTTCGATCCTCCAGAGACTCCAAATGTCATCACTGCACCTATGCCGAAGCACGACAAAACCGTTAACGCTGTCATAGACACTGTTTACATCTATGATGTGAGGGAATTGTCAACTCCGCTCCTTGAAGTCAAAAGAAAGCTAATCCAAGCTGGTTACTTTCCAGGTTGCGACCCTGGTTGCTTTTATTGCGCACATCTACCAAATGGTTGTGAAAATCTGAGAATGGGAATTCAAAAGTGGATGGATCGCCGTATCATTATGTTTGAGAGACTCCCTTCTATGGATGATTTATGTGAAGTCTTTTCAAACGGGATGAGAATAGAGGACGTCTCAGTGGTTTCCAACATACCATTGAAAATCCCTACCAAAGCTCCTTTCAAAATTTCTGCTACACCCAAAGTGGCATCGGTAATCATTACCAGTCCGACTCCGTTTCCATACTCCTTAGACAAAGTTGTCCCGTGGAGTTATGACACTAATGTTTATGTCCATGGAGTTAAACAGGATACCTTGACCGAAGAGGCCATGAATTTTACTACTCCAACTGTTGATAATATTGTGGGTACCAGTAAGATTACGAGAAGTGGAAGGATCTTTTCACCAGAAATTTCTCCAAATGTTGCTACTAATCCAGTCCAGGTCCCAGTTCCTAATCGAGATATCAACGCTCGAGGCAGAGAGCCACAAGTTGAACCAGTTCAAATGCCGGTGGAAGTCACTGTTGAAGATACATCAAAGCAAGAAATGGAGGAAATATTGAAAATCATCTGTAAGAGTGATTACAATATTGTCGAACAACTGGGGCACACTGCTTCAAAAATCTCAATGTTGTCTCTGCTAAAGTATTCAGAAGCTCATGCCAAGGCCCTGATGAAGTTCCTGAAAGCTGCACATGTACCACAAGAGATTTCAGTCGATCAATTTGAAAATTGTGTTTCCAATCTAACAGTGAATAATGGCCTCGGTTTCTCTGATGTTGATCTAACCCCTGCTGGGCCTTCGACGGGTCAACAAGAACAGTGTACGAAAGGTGAATCTCCCAATCAAAGTGGGCTCTCAGATCTTTGATTCTACCTTTTACGTAATGGAAATTCACCCAGCATATTCCTGTTTACTAGGACGCCCTTGGATACATGGGGCAAATGCTGTAACTTCTACCCTGCATCAGAAGTTGAAGTATCCAGTAAAAGGAAAGATTGTCACAGTTTATGGCGAAGAAGAATATATGGTTAGCCACCTGAGTAACTCCAAGTATGTTGAGTTGGATGACGAATTCATCAAAACTCCCTCCCAATCTTTTGAGGTGGTCTCTCCAGATGTCTCTACTACCAAGCATATTTCTGCTACTCCAACTACAACTATGGCTTCGCTCAAAGATGCCAAAGTTGTGATCGAAAAAGGTGGTTGCACAGTATGGGGACAGCTCCTCGATGTACCTTACATGTCTGATAGGCTAGGCCTGGGATATGTTAATGGAAATCAAAAGAACGATCAAAGTCCTCGTTCTGGAGGATTAATGTCACATTTCATCAGCCAAGGAGTAAATGCTATTGAAGACGATGGAGTGTTCTTGAACCATATCATTCAGCCATATCCAAATGAAGTTCCACCCCTTCGCATGGGAGTTTGGGATACTTTGGGAGAACCAAGCGGCGGGTATGATTTTCTAGTAAAATATACCGCACCTCAGAGTTCTTTTATTGCTATGGAAGACATTACCCCAACTGGATGGGGTGATCAATTTGAAAATGGCAAAAGTTTCACAAGTTCCATCACTGAGCAATATCAAAGTCCACCTAAAGAAGTTTGGGATACGCTAGGAGAGCCAAGTGGCGAATATGACTTTATGGTGAAATATTCCGCTCCTCCGAGCTCACAAGTCGCCATTGAAGAAATTGTCCCAACTGGATGGGATGAACATTGCGAAGACAATTTCACTCCTGAAGAAGCCTGGGAAATACCAAATAACGAGGGTTATTTTCTTTCAGAGTACACCACTCACCAGAATGCACAAGTCTCTATCCAAAACATCATCCCAACTGGATGGGACAGCCTTATCGAGTATCTCGCTCAGCCAACAGAGATATCTCAGCCTGGGCTCTCGTATCCAGCAGAGTATATTAATTATCCTGAAAGATCACCAGCTCATTTCCCCACCAAAGAAATCAATGATGTGGAAAATGAAGAAGACAACTGCAACTGGAGCAGCTGGATACTCCCTGCTCACAACAATGGATTGAACAACTGGGAAGCTGAGGATGTGATCTCCTTTAATCAGGAGTAAATGCAATTTTGTGTTTTCGTTGTTTATATTGTTCAAAGATAAAAATGGTTCCTGTACTATCGAACCATGAACTTGAAAGTCGTGTGCCTTGCTGAAAGCACACTGGTCCTTTTTATAAGGGTTTGTCATACCATGATCATGTTCATTCAATAAAATCAATGGACGTTTGCATATTCAAATTTTGTGATCCTTTTTCTTTCTTTGCTTTATTCAATTTTTCAAATAGCTATGTTTTCTTACACACACCCACATAAATAAATGCAGATTCACATTCACTTTGGATCTTGTTGATAACGATTCTGCTATTGCCCGTCATGACTTTGAAAATCCGATCTACCAAACTGAGGACGAAAGTGAGGAAGATTGTGAAGTACCAAGAGAACTTGCAAGGCTGCTAGAACAAGAAGAAAAGACTATACAGCCGCATGAAGAACCAATTGAGGTTATCAACTTGGGCAGTGACGAAGAAAAGAAAGAAGTCAAGATAGGGGCTGATCTAGAAGACAGTGTCAAGCAAAGACTGGTTCAAATGTTGCAAGACTACGTTGAGATATTCGCTTGGTCCTATAAAGATATGCCTGGCCTTGACACGGACATTGTGGTTCATTGCCTACCGATCAAAGAAGGTAGCACTCCAGTTAAGCAGAAACTGCAGAGGAGTAGGCCCGATATGTCCAAGAAGATCAAAGACGAGGTTGAAAAGCAATTCAATGCCGGTTTTCTGAAAGTTGTGAGTTATCCTCCTTGGATAGCTAACATAGTACCTGTGCCTAAAACAGACGGGAAAGTCAGAATGTGTGTAGACTACAGAGATATGAATCGGGCAAGCCCCAAAGATGATTTCCCTTTACCTCACATCGATGTACTGGTTGACAATACTGCACAATGCAAGGTATTCTCCTTCATGGATGGATTCTCAGGGTACAATCAAATCAAGATGGCACCCGAAGACATGGAAAAAACAACCTTCACAACACCCTGGGGAACCTTTTGTTACAAAGTAATGCCCTTTGGTTTAAAGAATGCAGGAGCTACATATCAGCGTGCAATGGTAGCTTTGTTCCATGATATGATTCATCAGGAGATAGAGGTTTATGTCGATGATATGATTGCAAAATCCAACACCGAAGAAGAACATCTGGGTCATCTACACAAGCTGTTTGACAGACTCAAGAAATACAGGTTGCGACTGAATCTAAACAAGTGTACCTTTGGAGTAAGATCCGGAAAACTCTTAGGTCTCATCGTCAGCAGCAAAGGTATTGAGGTTGATCCTGCCAAAGTCCAAGCCATTCAAGAAATGCCTATACCTCGTACCGAGAAACAAGTCAGAGGATTCTTGGGACGTCTGAATTACATCGCCAGATTTATTGCCCATATGACTACTACTTGTGTGCCGATTTTCAAACTGTTGAAGAAAGATCAAGTGGAAAGATGGAATGACAAATGCCAGTTAGCCTTTGATAAGATCAAAGAGTATCTCCAAAAACCGCCAATCTTGTTACCACCTGTGGAAGGAAGACCTCTGATAATGTACCTAACTGTGTTAGAAGACTAAATGGGGTGTGTTGATCTGTCACCATTTCTACCTAATTTCTATCATGGATTCGGTCTAAATTTGTTGATTCGGTAACACTTTGATATATGTTTTATTGTTTTTGTTTAAGTATTTCATGTTTGATTGTTTTTATGTTTACTTGGCATTATGTTTTAATTTAAGTTATTTAGATGCTTTTTATGCCGTTTGGTTAGTTGTGTACGAATTTCAGGTTTGAACAAGTCATCTTAAGTGTCAAAGCAACTATGAAGGAAGGAGAGGCAAGAGAAAGATGAAAAGTCAAGGTTCTGGGGTCTAACACGGCCGCCCGTGCTTCCACGCACAGCCCGTGTAAGGAGAATGGCACTCTCCATACAAAATCCAGGGACCACGCACGGCCGCCCGTGCTTCCACGCACGGCCCGTGTCAGGATGGATGGGAGCAAAAATAAAAATAAAGAGCAGCACGGCCGCCCGTGCGTCCAAGCACGGCCAGTGCTGCTATGAGCGTGAAAGCTTCCAATTTTAGGGCTTTTTCACTAAATCTCCACCTTGAGGGTCATTTAGACATTTCAATTGCCTGAGATTTGTACCTAAACTATTTAGTTGAGTTTGAGAGAATTATTTTGGGACTTGGGCATCATACGATAGAAAATCACAGAAGAGAGAAGATAGCTTCATCAAGGTTTTCGGAGACGGAGAGATTCAACGGTGGACACCATTGAAGATCAAATTTCCCAATTATCTTTGTAATGTCTAAATTCTTTACTTTGTCTTTCTTGAATATTATGAGAGGCTAAACCCCCCAATGCTAGAGGGTGGTCCTGATTTGGTTTTGTAATAACGATGAATTTGTGATTTCGTCAATACATTGGTTTATGATTTTCAGTTAAATTATGCAATGTTCTTCATGTTTTCTTTATCGGTCAAATAAGGATTAATCCATGGCTAACAAATACAGGACTGTAGTTGTTAGGGTTTATGCATAATTTGATTATAGTAGATATCACCTAGGATTAGGGATACCCTATAATTACCACATAATCTTGATTATATAAAAGCTTGGTTTCAATTTAGGTTCCTAAGGACTTAGGATTTAGGTTGGAAGACCAAAGGTTTCCTCACTAAGGACTTAGGAGGAAACACCCTAAGGATGTGGTAACTGAATGTTATGAACTTGTTGAAGAGATCTTAATTCTGAAAGTGTTACATGCCAAATCAACCACTCACCCTAGCATCTCATATATTTGATAACAAAACTCAATTTATTTTTCTCATTATTTTTCTTTGCAAGGATTAAATTCCCCAAAACCAAAACATTAGTTTTTGTTCAATTGAATTATATTTTACGAATCTGTATTTCCGACGCAGTCCTTGAGATCGACATTCGGGGAATTTCCCCTATTATTACTACAGAGGCAAAAATAGTACACTTGCTATTTTTCTGATCAGGTTTTTTGCGCCGTTGCCGGGAACTGCCAAAATACAGATTTTTAACTTAAGTTCAATTGAAATTTTGTTGCTCTGCGACTAAAATTTTATTTTCTGCACTTTTTATTTTTATTTTTTTCTTATTCTAAAAATTGTCTAATCTTTTTATGCGAGGTAAGGCCTCAGCAGAATTTCTTTTTGACGCAGAAATCGAAAGAACTTTGCACGCAAGGCGCAGACAAGCTCGTCGAGAAAATCTGGAATCTGAAGAAGAAATTATTGCAGTTCATTCCGGTTCAGATTCTGAAAGTGAAGGAGAAGTCATGGGAGAGAATCCACCAGCCCCGGAGAGACTCCTTGGTGACTACGGTGCTACAAACACGCCGGGAGGTAGACTGACAATTGTCAACCAACCGGTAAATGTGGCAAATTTTCAATTGCATCCGAGCACAATAAATCAGCTGGAAAGAAAACCTTTCCCCAGAAATGTAACACCCCATATTTTCTAATTTTAATTTAATTGGAAATTAAATTATTAATTAGAATTATTTTGGTATTTGGATGAATTATTGTAGAATTATAGATTAAGGGCCATTGGGTCGGATGGTGAGGTTAGTAGTATGGGGGTGCTAAGTGTGTAAGCCCATTACTAACTATTTTATGTTTTCATAAAATAAGGGAAATAAGGAAAAAGAGTCAGAACGTGAAAAATGAGAAGTTGAAGAGAAGAGATGAGGAACGTAAAGAGGAGCCAGAGAGGAAGAGGACCAAAATGAAGAATTTGGCTAAGGTAAGGGGTGATTACTCTAGTTATGTAGTATTATGATTTTGATGATGATAGGATTAAATTAAGGAATTAGAATCTCTATTTGGGATGTTAGGTTTTGTGAAATTCCAACACTGACATGTATGATTTGATGAATTGACTACAATTGATGATGTAGTATTGTTACATGGTGTTGTGGTATGTTGTTTGTGCATTAGAATCATGTATTTGCAGTATTTTGATGTTATTGATGATCAATTTCGTAATGGTATGAGTTGGTATGTGTTTGGGATGCATAAAAGCCATAAAAATCACATTTTTCAGCTACTGGGTTCGTGGGAACCGGTTCCCATGTGGGAGGAACCGGGTTCCAGTGTTTTTAAACGTTAAAAATGGCATTTTTGGGTCCAGGAACCGGTTCCCATGTGGGACGAACCGGGATCCAGTACAAAATTCCAGCAGCATGTTTTGAAAACTATTCTAACTTTAAAAGCTTATAATTTTCAAACCGTAAGTCCGTTTTATACGCCGTTTTGGACGTAGTTTCTTAAATTAAATACTCTACGATATAAATTAAAGAAAACAACAATAACTTGATTTTATTTTGAAAATCTTGATTTATTTCGTTTATGGCGTGTTTTGTACATTGTGTGCATGATTTGGTTAATGTGACAATGTGGTGATGTTGTTATGATATAACTGTGATTTGACGTTATATGTGGTGTGAATTATATATGAGGAATAGGTGATATGGACGTAAGGTCCGAGTTTTGTATCGTGTTTATAATATTTATTGGGTGGTGTCTTACATGTATGCGTGTGATATATTGTATGAATGCTAAAATATATGCATGCTTATTGATGATGAATTGGTGATGATAATGAGACGATGTGATACATCGGATTGGTGATGTTGTAAGCATGTTATATGTTGCATTCATTCGCATACATTTTGGTGATGGATCCCGGTGATGACAGTGGATCAAAATGGTGGGCATAATTCCCATTGTGAGGAATTTGTGATGGTTGGATCCCGGTGATGACAGTGGATCAAAATGGTGGGCATAATTCCCATTGTGTGGAATTTGTGCTGGTTAAACTGTATCTTGGTGATGAAAAAGATCAGTTGGATGGGTGTATCCAATGTATGGTACCACATGCATAAGAGTCTGCATGGTCTTTGTATAAATTGTGACATGTTAGGATGAAATCCGGTGTTATGATTGTGTGGTGTTATTGGTGCATACTTTTGATTTGTGCTTGTAATTGGTATGAATTGATAAACCTGAATATGCTAAGTAGGGTGGATAATTGCTTATGAAATTCTATATCTGATGATTTATAATGCTATTTAATTATGATGTAGTCTCACCCTTACTTTGATGATTTCAGATTGAAGTAGCGGTTTAAGCGATCGGTGAGGATGACTCGTAGAGTTTATCCGGTTATGTGGAGTCGTGTCGGTCATGCTCTGATCTTGTAACACTGGGGGTCGATAGTCTTAGAGTTACTTGATATACATTGTTGCCATTATTGGTTATGAATTATGTATTGTTGATTTGTTTGGATATGTTTCCTAACATTGTTAAAATGAGTTCCGATGTGCTAAACACATGTTTTGATTTTTGGTTTAATTCTAATAAAGCATGACAAACGACTTGGTATTTTATTTATTTTATTAATTGTAGCATCCTTGCTGTGAATTTACTCTGATTTTATTATATTTCCGCGGGGGTTTAGAAGGGTGTTACAATAGTGGTATCAGAGCAGGTCGGTCCGTCCGGCCAAATGTCGAGTCAGTTGAGTTGGACGACAGTTGAATACTGTCGGCATATTAACCCTTGGTACGCGACATGTGAGTGAATCACTGTCGGTACTTGGTTGTTTGTTGCAGAAGTTGGGTTGAAACAAGTGGGGGAGAAGCTTCGCTTCTCGTTTATGTTTCAGTTGTAAGATGATTGATTCAGTAGGCTGTTGTTGGCAACCGTGCAAGCGTTGTTGGAGTGTTGTTTTCCGAATCGAAGGTGACTTGAAATTATGACTTGATTGGTAATTAAGTTGGAACATATTGAAGGAAGATGATTAGAGGTAATTGATGAATATTTAAAGGAGAGGGAAATTAAGAAGTTGTAATGTATCAGCTCTGCTGATGGGCTGCGAAGTTGTCAGTTGGGTAGCCGTGCGTCTCGGAAGAGGTTCAGTTGCAAGTTTGCAAAGAGGATTGTTGTCGTAATGTTTCAGAAATCGCACTTCGGCAATGGGATGTGTTGCTCAAGTTATAAGAATGTTTGGAAGTGAAGAGATATGATAAGGGGCTGTTTGGAATATGATCGAGTTGAAGAGAATGAGTTTTGGAGTGAAATTTTCGTAAGCAAAACGCCGGAAAATTGCTGAATAGCTGCAGAACTTCGAAAATTCATAACTGGAGTTCAGGACATCCGATTTGAGTTCCGTTTGAAGCGTCGGAAGGCTAAAGAGATGAACTTCGTTATAAAAATGGTTACAGCAGCTATAACATATTTAATTGTGACAGGATGATGTTGGAAAGAGGTGATGTGGTTACGCGTGCTCTTAGAACTAAACTTGTTTGTTGGTACGACACAGGATGTCAGTGTCAGAGTTGAACGGATTGAAGGAATAATTAAAAGGTTTGTTGAGAAGCAATTTTAGGAATTAAGTGTTCCATTTGAGGAGTTTTGGAAATATCATTTAAGGTGTCGCTGCATGGCATCAGTGTTGCAATTTCGGACAACGATTGGAAAATTCATATCTTGAGATCCGAGTGTCTGATTTAAGTGCCATTTGGGGAATCGCGGAGCTGACTTAATAACCATGATATATGTTGTTATTTGATGTTTAAAACTTGTTTGGAATAAGTTCTCATTATAAAAACAGAGGCGTGGGAATTCTGGGTTGCTGGGAACCGGTTCCCAGATAGAGGCAACCCGGTTCCCCATAGTAAAAATCAGAGACAAGTTATGGGAAGCAGCCAGGAACCGGTTCCTGTGTGGGAGGGACCGGGTTCTACTGTGTGCTTTTGGAAAATTCTTTTTACTTTAAAAACCCATAACTTTTGATCCTATGAGGAGATATTCTGAAGTCGGTTAAGGAAGCGCAAAACTTGTTGAATAGGAATGCCTACTACCGTGATTGTTTGAAACAAAATCGAGTAGAATATGTTGTTGAGGAATAAGTTGATGAGATGTTCGGTAATAAAGATGATTTGAGTACCGATGGATTTTAGTGAGGAGTGAATTGGTAGAAAAAGTGAAATAAGTCTTAGTACGGTTGAAGTCGTATTTATGATGCCAAAGCAACGACATGTATAGAAGAAGAATTATAGAGGATTTCTTACACCTATTGGCGCGAGGAAGAATTGTGGAGATTCCGAGTGGAATGATACTTGGACGCAAAAGATGTAATGAGATTTAGAGTGAAACCACGAGTTATGAATGTTATCGCGGTCTTTTGCTAGATGAGGATTTTGATTCAGAACGAGATAAATAGAAAGGTACGAGTATATAAGTGACTATGAAGCGTTGTGTAAAACATTTGGACGTTGGTGTCTCACCGACAAGATCCAATGAAAGGGAAGTGTGCAAGTTTTAAAGACTCAAGGTGAATTATCTAGCTATGACAATGTCAATGAGTTTGAGTGCAAACTCGGAAAAGGACACTATTATGTAGTAACAACGGTATATGCTTAAATGTGGTTTTCGGCTATCTATTGACAAATTGAGGACTTGATCACCCTTAATCTCTTATTGATAGTAGACGGAATCATATATATGGGATGAGCTTGTTTGTTACCCTAATGGTTTAAGTTGTGATGAATATTAAACCGTGAGAATAATCACTCACCATGCTGTGTGGACTTATGAAGAAGTGAATATGAAAGAGTGCAATATATTGGACGATGACTTAAGGCGGGTAATCATAATCGCGCGACGAAAGTGTGATGTGGAGTAGTGTTATGAGTATTACTCGTGGGTAGTGAGAAATTAATATGTCAGGAGCCTACATAGAGGATGTGTATTGATCTATATGTTAGATTTATAATCTAGTGGATGAAAGGATGTCATTTCGGAGAATTAGTACTCCTTTAAAATAATTTCCGAAATGATGAGTATGTTATTATGGATGTACTTAGTTAACGAGTATGTATTCAGCGAAGTTAAGGCGATGAGTTGATACTATATGATGCTATAATAATTTTGTACTGTTATAAGGTGTTATTGTAGATTTCCATATATAATGAGGAATTATACTCTATGAAGAACGAAGTTGATTTAATTCTTAGAGAAGAGCGAGACTCGGTTTGAGCTATTTGGTAAGCAATGGAATATTAAGGCTGATGAGTGTGATTATAATTACTTGCGTGTACTCGTTCTGATGGTTAGAATGTTTAAATAGAGGAAGTAAATCAGGACTTCGTTGTTGGTGCGTGTAAGTATTGCTAAGTGGTAAATTAGTACCATGTGTGGTAAAAGGATGATTTTAAATGAATGAGTAAAGAGAATCAGAATTGGGTAAAACTAAGAAAATCTAACTGATGATGATGATTATAATGGGTAATCATAATAGTGCAGCAAAAGCGGAATGTAACGTGTTAGATAATTGCCGGTGTGACTTAAGGGGAGTCAGATAGTTGAAATTCAATGATATATGAATATTGTTATCGAGTTCTTGAAGGAAGCAGTTGGTGAAAAGTGTAAGTGTTATTTCATCACTCAGATGGAAAAGTGTGTCTAAGGTTGGTACGTTCGGTAGATGGAATGCTTTACGGCAGTGTTGATCAGGTGTGATCATACCATGGATTGTGTAATTATATTATTTAGTTATTGGGTGTATTGTATGAGTCGCACCTCGACGTTTCATTGTCATTAACCTTTTGGAGACATAGCAAGTGGTACATCTGTGGGGTGGTCGAATGCGACGTAGGAGCTGAGATTGAATGCATGAGACATGCTTTCTGTTGATTATGTCGGATTAATTTTGAGGTTCGACTAAGAAAGTGTTAACTTAGAACGGAAAAGTCATATGAAGGACTCCTATCTGGAACTTTTCACTTGAGGTATGTTTTCGAGGACGAAAACTCTTTTAGTGGGGGAGAGTTGTAACACCCCATATTTTCTAATTTTAATTTAATTGGAAATTAAATTATTAATTAGAATTACTTTGGTATTTGGATGAATTATTGTAGAATTATGGATTAAGGGCCATTGGGTCGGATGGTGAGGTTAGTAGTATGGGGGTGCTAAGTGAGTAAGCCCATTACTAACTATTTTATGTTTTCATAAAATAAGGGAAATAAGGAAAAAGAGTCAGAACGTGAAAAATGAGAAGTTGAAGAGAAGAGCTGAGGAACGTAAAGAGGAGCCAAAGAGGAAGAGGACCAAAATGAAGAATTTGGCTAAGGTAAGGGGTGATTACTCTAGTTATGTAGTATTATGATTTTGATGATGATAGGATTGAATTAAGGAATTAGAATCTCTATTTGGGATGTTAGGTTTTGTGAAATTCCAACACTGACATGTATGATTTGATGAATTGACTGCAATTGATGATGTAGTATTGTTACATGGTGTTGTGGTATGTTGTTTGTGCATTAGAATCATGTACTTGGAGTATTTTGATGTTATTGATGATCAATTTCGTAATGGTATGAGTTGGTATGTGTTTGGGATGCATAAAAGCCATAAAAATCATGTTTTTCAGCTACTGGGTTCGTGGGAACCGGTTCCCATGTGGGAGGAACCGGGTTCCAGTGTTTTTAAACGTTAAAAATGGCATTTTTGGGTCCAGGAACCGGTTCCCATGTGGGACGAACTGGGTTCCAGTACAAAATTCCAGCAACATGTTTTGAAAACTATTCTAACTTTAAAAGCTTCTAATTTTCAAACCGTAAGTCCGTTTTATACGCCGTTTTAGACGTTGTTTCTTAAATTAAATACTCTACAATATAAATTAAAGGAAACAACAATAACTTGATTTTATTTTGAAAATCTTGATTTATTTCGTTTATGGCGTGTTTTGTAGATTGTGTGCATGATTTGGTTAATGTGACAATGTGGTGATGTTGTAATGATATAACTGTGATTTGACATTATATGTGGTGTGAATTATATATGAGGAATAGGTGATATGGACGTAAGGTCCGAGTTTGTATCGTGTTTATAATATTTATTGGGTGGTGTCTTACATGTATGCGTGTGATATATTGTATGAATGCTAAAATATATGCATGCTTATTTGTGATGAATTGGTGATGATAATGAGACGATGTGATACATCGGATTGGTGATGTTGTAAGCATGTTATATGTTGCATTCATTCGCATACATTTTGGTGATGGATCCCGGTGATGACAGTGGATCAAAATGGTGGGCATAATTCCCATTGTGAGGAATTTGTGCTGGTTGGATCCCGGTGATGACAGTGGATCAAAATGGTGGGCATAATTCTCATTGTGTGGAATTTGTGCTGGTTAAACTGTATCTTGGTGATGAAAAAGATCAGTTGGATGGGTGTATCCCATGTATGGTACCACATGCATAAGAGTCTACATGGTCTTTGTATAAATTGTGACATGTCAGGATGAAATCCGGTGTCATGATTGTGTGGTGTTATTGGTGCATACTTTTGATCTATGCTTGTGATTGGTATGAATTGATAAATCTGAATATGCTAAGTAGGGTGGATAATTGCTTATGAAATTCTATATCTGATGATTTATAATGCTATTTAATTATGATGTAGTCTCACCCTTACTTTGATGATTTCAGATTGAAGTAGCGGTCTAAGCGATCGGTGAGGATGACTCGTAGAGTTTACCCGGTTATGTGGAGTCGTGTCGGTCATGCTCTGATCTTGTAACACTGGGGGTCGATAGTCTTAGAGTTACTTGATATACATTGTTGCCATTATTGGTTATGAATTATGTATTGTTGATTTGTTTGGATATGTTTCCTAACATTGTTAAAATGAGTTCCGCTGTGCTAAACACATGTTTTGATTTTTGGTTTAATTCTAATAAAGCATGACAAACGACTTGGTATTTTATTTATTTTATTAATTGTAGCATCCTTGCTGTGAATTTACTCTGATTTTATTATATTTCCGCGGGGGTTTAGAAGGGTGTTACAGGAAAGGTTAATGAAGATGCAAACAAGCACCTACAAAGATTTCTTACCATGAGTACAACGTTAAAAATTGAAGGGCATAGAGAAAAGGCAAAGAAGCTGAGAATGTTCCCGTTCACCTTGGCCGAAGAAGCAGAAGAGTGGGTCTATTCTCTTCCAGCAGGAAGTATCACGTCATGGGAAGAGATGGAGAAAGCTTTCTTGAATGAGTATTTTCCCGCATCTGTATTTATAAGGAAGAGGTATGACATCTTGAACTTCAAGCAGAAGGAGGGTGGGCCCTTAGGAGATGCCTACAAGAGATTCAAAAGAATTCTAGTAGCATGTCCCACTCATAATATGGACAAGACTGAACAGATGCAAGTATTAGTCATTGGGCTCAGAATGAAAACAAAGCAGTTGATTGATACAGCAGCTGGAGGCTCAACAAATTTCACAACAGCCTCTGGGATCATCAAAATCATTGAAGCAATAGCTGCAAATGAGCATTTGGAGTTGTATGATAGGTGTGCTAAAAAACCAGAAGGAATCATTGATCTTAAGCTGGAAACTTCAAAAATTCGGGTTGAAGATGCTATAGCTGCAGAGGTAGAAAAGAGATTAAAGGCTATGAATATAGGTACTCAACAGGTTGCTCAAGTCCAGCAAGCTCAACCTGTAATTTGTGAAATTTGCCAAGGTCCTCACCAAGCTGTATATTGTGTTGCTACCCCCAAGCAAATTGAAGAAATCAAATTCTTGAGGCAAAACAACCCGTATTCTAACACCTATAATCCTTGGTGGAAGAATCATCCCAATTTTGCTTGGAAAGATCAACAACAAATTCCTCAGAAGGCGGAGTGGGAAGTAGCTGTTGAGAGATTGGCTGGACAATGCTCTCTGTTTCAAGAAGAAACCAGAAACAACCATAGGAACACCACAACTTCGATCAAATATTTAGAAGTTCAAGTGGGTCAAATAGCACAACATCTCACTCTACAAGCACAAGGTAACTTTCCAAGCGCAGCTGTGAAAAATCCGAAAGATCAAGAGAAGATTAATGCTGTTACAACAAAGAGTAAAAAGGTTTTAGAATCGGAAAAAGAAAAAGAGGAAATAGATGACCCTATGGTAATAGAGGTGGATCTGGAAATAAGAGAGAATCCGAAAGAGCCAGAAGTTGTGATACCACCGGTTAAACCAGTTGAAGAAAAAAATAATAAGAAAGATGCTGAACCGATGATCAAACTACCCCTCCCTTCCAGAGTGACAAAGAAGAATTCAAAAGAGAAAGACTTTGAGAAGTTCACTAAATTGTTCAAAAAGCTAGAGGTAAATCTACCATTCTTTGAAGCACTTGAGCACATGCCCTTGTATAAGAAATTTATGAAGGAGGTGTTGGCAAAAAAGAGATAACTGGGAGGAGAATCAAAAATTGAAACTGAGATGTGTGGATTAGTCTCGTCAGCAAGAAAGATCCCAATAAAGAGGAAAGATCCTGGAGCGGTGGCGATACCATGCACTATCAAGAATATAACATTTAAAAAGGTACTCCTCGATTCTGGTTCTAGTGTGAGTTTAATGCCGTTGTCCATTTTCAAAAAGCTTGAATTGGAAAGATTTGTGAAAGTAAGACACAATTAAGGCTCGCCGATCACACCATTAAGAAATCATATGGGGTAGATGATGATGTACTAGTGGAAGTTGATAAGTTTGTATTCCCAGTTGACTTCCACATCATGGACATCCCGGAAGACGAAGAAACTGCTATCCTTCTTGGGAGACCATTTTTGTCGACAGGCCGCTGCAACCTCGACATTGAAAAAGGGACACTAACACTGAGATATTTTGATGAAGAAGTAACCTTGAAGATGTTAGGAGTTAAGAAACATATATCGGTTGTAAATGATCAAGCTTCTGTTGGTATGATCGAAAGTGAGGGAGAATACAAAAGCCCTAAACATCTCCAAGAAAAAGTTTCAAGCATAGCTTCTCAGGTGGAACTAGCTCATGTTTCTAACAAAAGTCCTAAGGTCGCTATAGAAGTTAAGAAGAAAAAGAAAGAAGAGAACCAAGGTGAGAAGATGAAGGTTGAAAGTGAGTTAAAGAGAAAAGTGGTCCATGCGTTTCATCTCCATGAGTTTTTGGTGGAGAAAGTAACAAGCAACAAGGTTTGGAGAAGGAAATACCCTCCATAATAAAGGGTAATGGACCGTCGAGCCATGCGACGTTAAACGAAGCGCTTCGTGGGAGGCAACCCACAGTTTTAATAATTTATTTCTCTGTTTGTTTATTTTATTTTTAGGAAATAAAAGAGGGCATCTCTAGTGAAAGCTCGGAAGTGATCATGGGAGTGCAATACCCTCTGTAAGTAACCTCTCCAAGGCTTGTTCTAAAACATTGAGGACAATGTTTGGTTCAAGTGTGGGAGGGGTTCTTCTCGTTTGCTTTTAGTTGTTTTCCTTTTTATTTTTGTTGGGTTGACATTGTGTTAAAGATTGAGATGGATGCCGAATGAAGGATGAATAGTAGTTAGTGGATGAAAGGTGCAACATGAACCTATTCCCTCGAGGCACCCTGGAAGTTGATGTAGCCGAAAGAAAAGTAACTGTTGGACGCAACTTGCTGATACTGGACAAAGAGGATTGTATGGTGTACCTACGCCGGAAAGAAGCCACATGACACGAGGAGTGCTTTGGAACCTGTAAGCTTACCCAACATGGTGAGGTTATAAAAAGCCAAACACAACAGATTATCATCATGAGAGTTCATTCAGGTATGACTTTATCATTCTGATTTTGCGTATGTTCTACTGACACAGCATAATATGAGAACACACACTGAGGCATTTGTTTGTTTTACCACCTGAGCCTTTCTAGCCATCCGAAATTATATGTTTATCCGTTGTTACCCCAATTGAGCCATATCCTTTTGTTTGTTATAACCATATCTGTAACCCGCAGCCAAACACTTTCAACCCTTGCTCGGCATAAATGTTGTGGTTTTCAGAGTTGTGCTAAACTCTAAGTTTGGGATAGTAATCATCAAAGAAGAGGGCAAGTAAAAAAAAATGAAAATAAAATTTTTGAGACATATGAATGTATGTCCCACAAAAAAAAAAAGAGAAAAACGTGCCTGAATGAAAGACTCAGTTACATTAAGCACTCACAGAAGAATTGAGTGAAGCAAAAGAGTCTAAGTTGAATAAATTCCCAGTGTAACAAGTTGAGCACAATTACGAAAAACACAACATGAACGTCGAACCCAAAACCATTTGTTTATCCATTTCCTTGTGTATCCCACCGTACCTAAACCCCATTACAACCCAGAAGACCTCGAAAAGTGTGTGAACTTTGTTAGTGTAGTAAGGGTAGAATTTATTCAAAATTAAGAGTTGATATTGCATACCTTTATTTTGTGAGTGCAAAACACTTTAACCCTGAGAGATTTGGTGAGAAGTGTGAAAAAGCTTGCAGGTAAAAAGGTACGCTGAAGTGAAAGTGTGGTAGAAAGTTTGGTTCGGCAAGCCAGAGATTCTATTAGAAAGGTAGACGCAAGTTGCGAATAACATCGGCAGTGTTGTGGAGAGAAAAATCCAGGGTGACCTCTGTTTGGTCTCTTGCATCGCTTAAGGACAAGCAATGAGATAAGTTTGGGGTTGTGATCGGTCACCATTTCTACCTAATTTCTATCATGGATTCGGTCTAAATTTGTTGATTCGGTAACACTTTGATCAATGGTTTATTGTTTTTGTTTAAGTATTTCATGTTTGAATGTTTTTATGTTTACTTGGCATTATGTTTTAATTTAAGTTATTTAGATGCTTTTTATGCCGTTTGGTTAGTTGTGTATGAATTTCAGGTTTAAACAAGTCATCTTAAGTGTCAAAGCAACTATGAAGGAAGGAGAGGCAAGAGAAAGATGAAAAGTCAAGGTTCTGGGGTCTAACACGGCCGCCCGTGCTTCCACGCACGGCCCGTGTCAGGAAAATGGCACTCTCCATACAAAATCCAGGGACCACGCACGGCCGCCCGTGCTTCCACGCACGGCCCGTGTCAGGATGGCTGGGAGCAAAAATAAAAATAAAGAGCACCACGGCTGCCCGTGCGTCCAAGCACGGCCAGTGCTGCTGTGAGCGTGAAAACTTCCAATTTTAGGGCTTTTTCACTAAATATCCACCTTGAGGGTACTTTATACATTTCAATTGCCTGAGATTTGTACCTAGACTATTTAGTTGAGTTTGAGAGAATTATTTTGGGACTTGGGCATCATACGATAGAAAATCACAGAAGAGAGAAGATAGCTTCATCAAGGTTTTCGGAGACGGAGAGATTCAACGGTGGACACCATTGAAGATCAAATTTCCCAATTATCTTTGTAATGTCTAAATTCTTTACTTTGTCTTTCTTGAATATTATGAGAGGCTAAACCCCCCAATGCTAGGGGGGTGGTCCTGATTTGGTTTTGTAATAACGATGAATTTGTGATTTCGTCAATACATTGGTTTATGATTTTCAGTTAAATTATGCAATGTTCTTCATGTTTTCTTTATCGGTCAAATAAGGATTAATCCATGGCTAACAAATACAGGACTGTAGTTGTTAGGGTTTGTGCATAATTTGATTATAGTAGATATCACCTAGGACTAGGGATACCCTATAATTACCACATAATCTTGATTATATAAAAGCTTGGTTTCAATTTAGGTTCCTAAGGACTTAGGATTTAGGTTGGAAGACCAAAGGTTTCCTCACTAAGGACTTAGGAGGAAACACCCTAAGGATGTGGTAACTGAATGTTATGAACTTGTTGAAGAGATCTTAATTCTGAAAGTGTTACATGCCAAATCAACCACTCACCCTAGCATCTCATATATTTGATAACAAAACTCAATTTATTTTTCTCATTATTTTTCTTTGCAAGGATTAAATTCCCCAAAACCAAAACATTAGTTTTTGTTCAATTGAATTATATTTTACGAATCTCTATTTCCGATGCAGTCCTTGAGATCGACATTCGGGGAATTTCCCCTATTATTACTACAGAGGCAAAAATAGTAAACTTGCTATTTTTCCGATCATGTGTACTGGGGCAACATGACAAGTCCGGCTGAAAGGAGCATGCAATCTACTATCTTAGCAAAAAGTTTACCGATTGTGAAACAAGATACTCACTGCTCGAGAAAACTTGCTGTGCCTTAGCATGGGCGGCTCGCCGACTAAGACAATATATGCTAAATCACACCACTTTCTTGATCTCCAAAATGGATCCTATCAAGTATGTGTTCGAAAAACCTGCTCTCTTTGGAAGAATAGCAAGATGGCAAATGATCTTAACAGAATATGACATCCAGTACACTTCATAAAAAGCAATCAAAGGAAGTGTGGTAGCTGATCATCTGGCTCATCAAGCAGTGGATGATTATCAAGCATTGAACTTTGACTTCCCAGATGAAGACATCATGCTAGTCACTGACTACGAGCAACCAGGAGCGGAAGAAGGACCCGAGCCAGGACCCCGATGGACTATGGTTTTTGATGGAGCTTTTAATGCACTTGGCAATAGCATCGGAGCTGTGATGATTTCTCCTGCAGGGGGTTATACACCTTTTACTGCCAGATTATGCTTCAATTGCACTAACAATATAGCCGAGTATGAAGCATGTATTCTAGGTCTCAAAGCTGCAATCGATCTAAGAATCAAGTTCCTGGAGGTCTACGGAGACTCGGCACTTGTGATTTATCAAGTCAACGAGGAATGGGACACAAAGCACCCGAATCTAATTCCTTACAAAGAATATGTGCTGAGTTTGATTCCTTACTTTGAAGAAATCACTTTTGAACACATCCCACGTGAAGAAAATTAACTAGCTGATGCCTTAGCTACTATGTCATCCATGTTCAAAGTCAGGTGGGTCAATGAAGCACCGATGATCACCATTTACAGATAGGATGAACCAGCCTATTGCAATGCGATCGATGCCGAAGGAACGGAAGAAAAACCATGGTTCCATGAAGTAAAAAGGTATCTCGAAGATCAGGAGTACCCTGAAGGGGCATCCATCAACGACAGAAAGTTTCTAAGAAGATTTGCTGCCAAATTCTTTCTAATGGAACCCTATACAAACGCAACCATGACTCAACTTTACTTCGTTGTGTAAACAAGAAGGAAGCAGAATATATTATGGAAGACATACATGAGGGTGCCTTTGGTACTCATTCAAGTGGACATACAATGGCTAAAAAGATCCTAAGAGCAGGTTATTACTGGTCTACCATGGAGACAGACTGCCATCATCACTCCAGAACCTGTCACAAATGCCAGATATATGCTGACGAAGTACATGTATCTCTAGTCCCGTTAAACGTCCTGACTGCTCCTTGGCCTTTTGTAATGTGGGGTATTGATATGATTGGAGAAATCAAGCTTACTGCCTCCAACGGACATCGTTTTATCCTGGTCGCTATTGACTACTTCACAAAATGGGTAGAAGCAACTTCATTTTCTTCTGTCACCAAGAATGTTGTGGCCCGATTTATCAAGCACAATCTCATTTGTCGGTATGGCATCCCTGAAAGGATCATCACAGACAATGGGACAAATTTAAACAACAGAATGATTACTGAACTCTGCATACAGTTCAAGATCAAACATCATAATCCTCTCCATATCGACCAAAGATGAATGGCGCGGTGGAAGCTGCTAACAAGAACATCAAGAAGATCATACAAAAGATAACAGTAACCTACAAAGACTGGCATGAGATGATACCTTTTGCTTTTCATGGTTATCGCACATCAGCGCGTACTTCAACAGGGGCAACTCCATTCTCCTTAGTCTATGGTATGGAGGCAGTTCTTCCAATTGAAATTCAGATTCCTTCCCTAAGGATTATGAAAGAAGCTAATCTAGACGAAGACGATTGGATTCAGACGCGGTTGGACCAGATAAACTTGATTGATGAGAAGAGGCTCGCAGCTATTTGTCATGGTCAGTTGTACCAAAAGCGTATGACCAAAGCCTTCAACAAAAAAGTCAAAAGTCAAGCATACCAAACTGGTGGCTTGGTTGTCAAACGCATCATCTTACCACAAGGTGACCCCAGGGGCAAGTTGACTCCCACTTATGAAGGACCATTTGTAATCAAGAAAATATTCTCCGGCGGTGCCATGTTGCTTACCACCATGGATGGCGAGGATTTCCCACACCCTGTGAATGCAGACATAGTCAAAAAGTACTTCGCTTGAAGAAAAGCTCGCTAAGTTGAAAACCTGAAAGGGCAACCTAGGCAAAAAAATAAAAATGAGCATCTCGGTGGATTGAAAACCTGAAAAGGCGATCCAGGAAAAAGTTAGAGACTAAAAAATAAATAATTATCCCGGTAGGCTGAAAACCTGAAAGGGCAGCCTAGGAAAAAGTTAGGGAATAAAGCGTACAACTATATTCCGTTCATCCGTCTACTCACTTTCAAGATTCAACACATCAAAGACACCGATCAGTCCAATTACTTTCTTCCAACAAGTGAGGGATAGGATGCTCGAAGACAGATTGGCAATAACAGAATTGAAACTTGACTGGATTGTTTTCACATAGCTATTTCTCTTTATATACTTTTCAATGCTTTATGACAATTTCCTACTACTAGGATTTTTGTCTCCTTGTACTAATCAGCCTATTATGGCTCTTTTTCAAAAATCAATGCAGCTTAGGCTCAAAATCAACATTTTCACTTTTTCATTTTTGAATATGTAAACGTCCCAATGATAATTTTGAATGAACATGTGCATTTGAATATGATTGATGTTTACCAGGAAAAACAGGAATAGCATTCGGGTAATGTCCCAATCACTTGGACATCATCCTGAAACCAGCATCAGAAGAAAAATCCCCAACAGAGATGCATTTCTCAGCAAATTCCTCAATAAGATTTTTCTCTCCAAACAAAGTGATTCGAGAAATCTTATTCCCCAGCAGGGCTGTTCCAGATTACTATCCCCAGAAGGTGTGATCTCCACACCAAGACTTGGTCAAATAGTGCATCGGAGGATTATGCATCTTCCTCATTCCCACTTTAAAGGGCATCAAAGTCAGAACTTTCAAATTACTTTTCATCCCCGAGCGGTAATCAAAGATCCTTCAACAGAGCACCCTGGTTCTCAAAGAAGGTCCCCAGCCGAGGGTACTCAAACAAGACGAAAAAAGATCATCAACGATCACAATGCCTTCATTTATTTTCCCAACCAGAAGCTTGACACGCTCAAGTCATACATCATACATCATACATCATACATCATACACATATTCATACACAACATAACATGCATATTTCTCCTTTGGTTCAAAAATCTCATACATTACATCATAAACATTGCATGTCACTAACTTGATTTTTTCAGGCGGACGGATATCTTCGGCAAAGATGTTCTCAATCACATGCAGTGTTCCCCTTGAATTCTATCTCAGGTAAGCAGTCCTCTCAGATATAATCAAGCCGAAGATTCATTCTGAAGAGATCTCTCCTTCCAAATCACCTATCAACTCAAAAACATACCAACACAGATCTAAGTCGATACCTCGGACGGTTCCTTAAAGATCTACCATCAAAGATCTAAAGCTGATACCTTGGACGGTTCTAGAACGATCTACCATCAAAGATCTAAAGCTGATACCTTGGACGGTTCCAGAACGATCTACCATCAAAGATCTAAAGCTGATACCTCAGACGGTTCCACAACGATCAACTTTCAAAATCTAAAACGGAAAAACTTTGGACAGTTCTGTAACGATCATCCTCCTAGACTTAAAGCGGTAACTTTGGACAGTTCCGAAACAGTCAACGCAGAGGTTTTTCAAATCCTTCATCAAGATATAATCAATGGATTCATTCTGGTGAACAAACCATCAAATACATTTGCCAGATGGCATCTGAAGGCCCATCTCAGGTAATGTTTCAATCTGCCAACAGCATTTCTCAGACAACATTCAAAGACAAATTCCAGCATCACTTCCGGTCAAGGTAAGTGCAAATTTTCAGGGCATCTAAAATATTCAATCATCTTCTACCTTCAGATTTCAAACAATCTCTTCAGGTTTAAGAAGATTGAATAGGGGCAACTGTTATACCCCAAAATTTTCCCGCATCTTTTTTCAAGAAAACTTCAATCTAAAAATTAAGAGTTTCATATAATCTTGGATTTTTATATCCTGATTTATGAATACTTGGTTTTTAGAATTTTTCTTATACGGTACTTTGGCTCGCTGTTGAATTTATTCTTACAAAAACGCCAAGTACTGTTTATTACTTCACACACGTTATTTATTTGAGATTTATTTACAGATAAATAGTATTGACGCAATTGGTCCAGAGTTAAATCTTTTGCAGGCACAGAGTCTGGGGGTTTAGACTGTACTGGTAACAAGTAAATTATTATTAATTTTTGTTTCCCACCAATTTTTTTACTATATTCCATTATATTCAAAATCTTTTCCTTTCTTTTCAAATCTCTTTCTTTTAAAAATCAAATCCTAACTTTATTCTATACATCTCTCTTTTTTCCAACACTATCATGCACTTTCTTTCAAATCCTACTTCCACTCAAATTTTCCTTTTGTACGGAATCACTTCATTCCCCAACGTCTCTATCCTTCTTTTCATTCTATAAATACCTCTCATTTTTTTCATAAAATCTCACATCAAATTCTAACTCATCTCTCAAATTTCTACTTCATATTCATTCTCTTTTCTTCCCCAGCAAAATGGCGAAGCGGATGGAAACGTGTTTTCTTATGGTCATCACCGTCGTGGTGGTAATCATGTCCTTCTTCTGTCTGCATAGTCCTGAAAAATGTGGACCTGGGATGTTTACGCTCCCAATCGTCTACATGTTATTATTTGTAGCTTGGGTTATTAATCGTCATTCTTAAAGTTTGTCGTATCTTTTATTTTTTAATAACGTACCGTTCACTCGTAGTACTGTTCATTATAGTATGTAATATTTGTACTGTCAGTATTAAATGTCGTACTATCTGTCATATTGTTGCTTAATTATTAAGATAATATTTTGTGTGTTTTCTGCCAGTTAAATATCTATTTTTCTGTGCATTAAATGTTTTTTAGGGTTATTATCGGTAATTTTGCTCGCATACAGTATATATTATTTATTTATTATGTATGTGTTTTTCTAACAACTCATGTAAATAAATTTTTATCATTAACTCAAAACAAAAACAACAAAAATATTAACTTTGATTGTTGAATTTTCACCTTAACTGCTACATTAATACCTGAACGGTCAGTAGACAGTCAAAACCGCTGACAGTACAATTCTCCATGTTTTGTACCATCAATGTAATCAATCTTTTTCATTTCAAAATTCCAAGATTTTTGTTCTAGAAGTCTTCTGAATATCACATGATTAGGAGAGACTCAGCATTGCACAAAAATCAGGTACGCTTAACTGTCTCCTGCACAAACATTCCCTAACTAGGGTTTCTTGTTTTTTTTCAGGAGAACAAGTTTTTGAGATCTCAAATGGATTTCATGGACCTCCATATATCTCAAAGTACCACCATACAAATTTTCAAACTTCAATTCACTCAGACGCACAGTCAGCAGCTCAAACAGTCAACAGACGACCCGTTTGACCAAAAAAGTCAAGAGACAGTCAAAAATGAAATTTTTTGTCAACATCCATATTTTGTCAAAAGATTCATCATTTGATCATTGGTTGATCATAATTCATCAAGGAAAGATCAAACATCAACAAAACCCTAAGTTTCAAAATCAGGGTTTTCTCCTAAAAAGTCAACTAAACTTTGACTGTTCATAACTCTCTCATCCTTCATCCAAAAAATTCAAACCAAAGCTCATTTTGAAGGAAATTCAATTATATTTCAAATGCAATTGGTCCCGTGGTCATTAGATTCACCATTTGAAAAATATGAACCAAGACATTACAGGTCATTTTCAAAGTCAACAAAAAGTCACTTTTTTCAAAAGGACACACAAGGAGCATGGAAAATCATTTTGATATGAGATCAAAGACATTGGTTAGAGGACTCTTTGAGGTTTCCAAAAAGTACAATAACTCCTTCATATGATAAAAATTGATGGATTTATGCCTTGTTGAAGTTGGCCAATTTTTTGGGAAAATGCATGAAATCAACATTGATCAAAAATGTTTTTTTCCAAAAGGGGCCAAGTTTTCATGATCCAAACATGTTTCCCATAATGTGAAGGGCCTCCCACGACCAAGCCAAGGCGCATAGCATTTTTTTTCCTTTTTTGATTTAATTTTATCACATTTAAAGTTAAAGTGAAAAAGAAATGATGCAAGATTCTTATCCAAGGCTTTGTCTCTTGAATGAGTCATCAAGATAGCTTATTTTCTACAACAAAAGGAAGTACAAAGGAGGCTAAGAGCAAGAGAAGTGAAGAAGAGCAAGCTTTAGTAAAAAATTCAAAGATTTTTAATATTTAAAAATCAAAGTTTCAACAAAGCAATCAATGCTTCTTGGCTTAGATTTTAAGCACTTCTTAGCTTATAAATGAAGTGGTATGCTTCATCAATGTTGCACACACGAAAATTGGCAAGAGCATAGCAAAGAAACTCACAAAAATTCTCAAAAAATACCAAAACTTTGTAATTTTCATTTTGTGGTTTCCAACCATTATCAATACAAACAAACACTTCCAATCATCTTCTAAAGTAATATAGAGTAAGAAGAAACTCTCTGTATGGTCCCATGAGAGTCATAACACATGTAGGGCGTTTTCCATGAACATACACATATAACTTTCGTTTTCGTATGCATGCTTGATTAAAATGAAAACTAACCACCTACATGGACTCATGGCATGATATAGAGTAGATTTGAGTGATCACATGCAAGCTTTAACGTGGTTTTGAAGCTCCACCATTTTTGAGCTTCAAACATGTGAAGCTTTCGTTCTCCATGATACAAGCTCCAAATGGAAAAACTAACGATGCTATCATGTTTAGAAGGGTCCATTTAGGTGATCTGGGTGGCCCTTGTTCTTTTTTATTTTCATTTTGTAGGTCGTTCAAAAGATTGAAGATTTGGAAGCAAAATCCGCAGGAAATCCGCAGGTAAGTTTGCAGGAAATTCCGCAGGTACCAATGAAGAAGATGATGAATAGTAAGGTGGAAAATTTGACCAACACGCGTGGCCATTTCGCTCCACCCCATTCGCTGGTCAACTGCACGTGGGTCCCACGTTGGACTCTCAAATTCTGCATGATCACATGTTATTCCTCTATCCACGCGCACCATGCATCCAGAATCTAAGCCATTGGATTAATTTCACAGCACATTCAACGCATCAGAATACACCCCTATATCATAGACCTCATTTAATTACCACACAGGATTACTATTAATATATTTTTCTATTTTTATTTTAATTTCTTTGCAAAATTAATTTAAATAGTTTCAAAAAATCAAAAAAATATAATAAAAATATTTTTAGGCATCTAAAATAATCTATTATTTTTTGACATAAAATATTTTATTTTTTCTTAAATATTAAAATATTTTATATAATTAATTAGTATATATTTATATATTTGCTTTTTAATTATTTTAACCAATCAAAAATCATAAAAAAAATTGTTCTTTATATTAAATATAGTTTATATATCATAGAATAATTTTGTACATATTTAGAATATTTTTCTCTTTAAGTTTTAATTATTTATGTAATTATTTGTATAATTATATATTATTTAACTTAATAGTTTTCAAAAATAACTCAAAAAAATTCCAAAAAAAATTAGTTTTGTTTTAAAACTAATTGACAAACATTTTGAACATATTTCAAACTTAATTTTTAGGTTTAAATTTTATTTCTACCTTTTTCTCATTTTAATTAAATTAATCATACATTAATTCTAATTAAAATCAATCATACAAAAAATCCAAAAAAAATTATTTCTTTGATTTTCTTGCAATTGAAATTCATAGATCAAGTGTATAGGTTGTCAAATTCATGTAAATAGCGTAGTTTACATTTCCCGCACAATCGATGTAATAGCGTAGATTTATTTTCCGCATTTTACATTTCCGCATTTTAATTTATGTATATATAAAACTGCGTGTATGTCAAAGATAAAAATTGAAGCGTTAGGTCACTAACTTCAAAGATAAAATATCTGAATCAAAACACAATCACACTTGTACCTCTTAGGGTAATCCCTCTTTTACTCTTTTCAAAATCAAAAATCAAATTCTATTGTTTCAAATGCAAAGTCGAACTTTCGTTTACATCCGGTGAAAGGAGAATTTTATAAAGGAAATAGGAAAAGACCTTATAACTTAGGGTAGACCTCCTAATTGCTTGCTCAAAACAAACAAACAAATGTCTCATATACTGTTGTTTTTCAAAATAAAACTTTCAAAAAAAGACAATACTTGGTATATGTCCAAACAAGGATCATTACGAAGTTAACGTTCTTTTTTTCAAAACATCTTTTGAAAGATAAAACACTTTGTATACATCCGCACAGGGATCATTACAAAGTCAATTTACAAAGGTATTTGAAACCACATACAAGCATTTCAAGGCAAGAGAAAAATGATTCAAAATAAGTGAGCTAAGCAATCTAAGAGCCCATGGATAACCATGGATACAAAGGGTGCTAACACCTTCCCTTTGTATAACCTACCCCCTTACCCAGAATTTCTTAAAGGTCTTTTTTCTGTTTCTTTTATAAACCTTTCCTTAATTGGATAAAATAAAAGTCGGTGGCGACTCTCTGATTTTCAAAAACACAAAAAGCAGAAGGGGAAGAGTCAGTTCGTGTATCTCTCCACGAGAGGTACGGTAAAAAACCGAGGGCGACACAAGCATCAAACCTAGTATTTGTGTGGAACTTACATTGTAGTTTTTGTTAAGGTTTGTGCAGTCTTGTCTGTTGTGAGCCTCTCTAATATCATCTTTATAGAAGAGTTTGGTGTTTTCATTGATTTGTAAGTTTTATGCTCATTCATAAGCTTTTAAGCATTGAGTGACTGTGTTTTGGAAGCGTGTCTTCTAACATTTTGTAATTGATTATCAAGATTGTGATTGAGGGGGTTTGAGGTGGGCCTCATACCTAGGTGAGTCTTAGAGAGAAGTATAGCACATGTAGTGATTAGGCGAGAAAGCTGTAAACTGGAGGTTGTTTACGTGTGAACCGAAGGTTTTTTGCATATTACTTCAAATTGATACTATCATAGTGGACTTATCCCTGCTTGATAGCCCCCAAAGTAGGTATTGTTGATACCAAAATGGGTGAATAATCATGTGTGATATTTAAGTTTATGTACTGCACTTTTATATACCTTGATCAAAGCTTTTAAATAAGATCGAGTATTGTTCTTAGTTAAGGTTCTTGAATAAGTATTTTTTATTGGAAAGTGTAATCTTTCTATTGGGTTCCCTTGGTACGGGGTGTGTGACTGTTGTTCATCACTGCGGTGATTAAAATTTGGATGTCGAGTTCTCATATCTATATGTTGATATCTAGGTTTAAATTGCACTAGGTAGTGATTAGGAGATTAGTTGTAAAGTGAGACTGTTTAGGCTTTGAACTAGTACTGCTAATAGTAGATTTCCTTCATGGCTTGGTAGCCCTCACAATAGGTGTTGTTGCACTGAACTGGGTTAACAATTCCTTGTGTGATTTATCATTCTGCATTTAGTTTTCAGTTTTGATAAGTGTGTTATAAGTCAGCAGATGTTATAACATTTGTCTGAACATTATGTGTTGTTAGAACATCTATCTTGACATCTGTTGTGTAAGTGCTATAATTTCAATTGACATCAGAGCAGGCACCTTGTTCTGTTTATTGGGTGAGCACTAGGTAGAATATTTTCTGGTACTATGGATACAGAAGGAGTATACAACAACTGACCACCTTTGTTGGATGGTTCTAATTATGAGTGGTGGAAAGTCAAAATGGTTGCCTTTCTAAAATCCATGGATAGAAAAGTCTTGAAGGCTATTCTGAAAGGATGGGATCATCCCATTATAAAGGACAAAGATGGGAATGTGTCATTAAAATCAGAGGAAGATTTGTCTGATGAGGATGATAGACGAGCTCTTGGAAATTCCAAAGCTATGAATACTCTATTCAATGGAGTATACAAGAATGTTTTCAAATTAATTAATACATGTACTATAGCTAAAGATGCTTGGGAAATCCTCAAAACAACTAATGAAGGTACATCAAAAGTTAAGATGTCTAAACTTCAACTTTTAACCTCAAAATTTGAGAACCTAAAGATGAATGATGATCAAAGCATTCAGGACTTTCATATGAATATTCTTGAAATTGCAAATATATCTAGTGCGTTGGGAGAAAATATGTTTGAAGCAAAACTTGTCAGAAAAATTCTCAGGTATTTACCTAAGAGGTTTGACATGAAGGTAACTTCCATTGAAGAAGCTCAAGACATTAACAACATGAGAGTTGATGAAATTATTGGGTCACTTCACACCTTTGAAATGATAATAAGTGACAGAACTGAGAAGGAGAAAGAGAATAGCTTTAGAACTTCCGAAACTAAAAATGAAAAAAATCAATATGACATGAACACTGATGAAGGATTGTCAATCGCTATTGTACTTTTAGGGAATGAGCTCAATCAACTATTAAATAAATTAAAGACTAGACCAAATGTCTAAAATATCATAAGGGACAATACTGATTAAGGAAGAGTTTTCACAACATATAATCCTCTAAAAAATAATAGAGAAGTTAAAAAAAAGGTCATAGCCCTAACAAGGAGGTATCAATCTGATTAAGACTCTTATAATATCTAATTAAGAGTTAGCTATCTGCTACAAAGATTTTTGTGATAAAACTGAACAAGTTTGCAAGATAAGTGAAACATAGAAGAAGGACTTGACTCAACTTCAAGAGGAAAAATAAAAACTCCAAGCCATAAATATTGAGATTTAAGATATGGTAAATCTTCTATCTTCCAAACTTGAAAGCATAGCTAGTAAATCTGGAATTTTAGATAAAGTTTCTCAAACTGAAAAAAGAGGTAGAAAATTCATTGGTATAAGTTTTAACTACCAGTCCTTTATTAATTCATGTGTGAAAAAAGATACCTTTATTAAAAAGATGGATTTATCAACAATGTCAGACCAAATGTTCCAACATCCTGCCCAGCAATAAAACGGTCAAACTAGAATTAAGTCCAGATTATGGAAGTGTCATTTCTATGGAAAGTATGGTCATATTAAACCCTTTTGCTTCAGATTTTATGGCTTTCCAAGACACTCCCATCATCACAAAGATAATCATAATAGAAATTGGCAAAGATGGAAAGAAAAGAGTTCTATCATTGGTCCTATGATCGATGCCTCTTCCAAAACCACTTCTGAGGTTGTCGTCTGCCTACTCACATGCTCAACAATTAAAAATGAGGAATAAAAAGGGATAGACAGACTTTGCTCCAATTAAAAGTGGGATGGAATCCACACCTTGCTCCAATTTTACAATTCTTCTCTTTGTTGCTTCACGTTCGCTGACTACCACTTGGTTCCTACCTTGGAAGTGTATTCTGCTTTCCTAGACATCTCTATTAAGGATAAGATACCCTATTATGGAACTGTCATACCCCAAAATTTTCCCATACTACTTCTCCTACTGAAATTCAAATCAATACACAAAGCTCCAAGACACACAAGAAAGAAGCATGCAGTCTCTCTCCTAAACAACAACCTCTGAATTAGGGTTTCTGATCTAATCAAGGAGTCTGAACTTCCGACACCTCGAGTGGACTACATGGCCTCTCATATGATTCAAAGTACCCTCATGCCAATTTTCAAGCTCCGATTCAAAAGATTGCTCATTCAATGGCCCAAACAATCAATAGTCGACTGTTTAACCTAAAAGTCAAACTACGGTCAAACCACAGTCAAAACTTTTGATTTTTGGTCAACATCCTCATTATGAAGTATCATCCATTATTTGATCAAAGGTTGATCATGATTCACCGAGGAAAGTTCATAAATCAACCAAACTCAAAGTTTCTAAGTTAGGGTTTTTTAACCAAAAGTCAACTGAACTTTGACCAGCCATAACTCTCACATGGAACATCAGAAATTTTCCATCCAAAGCTTATTTTGAAGGAAATTTGATTCTCTACAATTTTGTCTCTCACATGCCAAGTCTAAAAATGCTTCTTTTGGGAGATATGGACCAAAACATTATAGGTCCTTTTCAAAAGTCAACAAAAAGTCATTTTTTTTAAAAGGACACACAAGGAGCATGGAAAATCATTTTGATATGAGACCAAAGACACTATGGTCGAAGAGGGAAGATAGGTTCCAATACCTAATGTGCCCTCTGTTGATAATATTGCTGGTATGAGCAGAGTGACGAGAAGTGGACGCGTGTTTGCACCATCGCCTCAGAAAAGGGTTGAAATTCCGTTTGGTGAACAAGTGCCAGTGAGAAATCCAGTTGTGCATGTTGAACCGAGTTTTGTTGAAGGTCAGTCTAGTGGGACAAACACTGATTCCAGTGATGATGAGATTCTGAAGTTGATCAAGAAGAGCAAATACAAGGTTGTCAATCAACTATTGCAAACTCCTTCTAAGATTTCTGTGCTTTCTTTGTTGGCGTATTCTCCAGTGCATAGGGAAGCCCTGATGAGGATTCTGGATCAAGCCTTTGTCGACCATGATGTAACAATCGACCAATTTGGTGGGATTGTGGGAAATATAACTGCTTGCAACAACTTGAGTTTTAGTGATGAAGAGCTTCCTGGAGAAGGCAGAAATCATAACTTGGCATTACACATTTCAATGAACTGCCAGTCAGATGCTCTGTCTAATGTATTGGTGGACACTGCTTCGTCTTTGAACGTTATGCCCAAATCCACTTTATCTAGGCTTACGTATCAAAGCGCTTCAATGAGATACAGTGGGGTCATTGTCAAGGCTTTTGATGGGTCGAGAAAGAGTGTTATCAGAGAAGTGGATCTTCCAATGAAGATCGGCCCGCATACCTTTCAAATCAAATTTCAGGTAATGGATATTCAGGCTGCGTTTAGCTGCTTATTGGGTCGCCCATGGATCCACCAGGCAGGGGCAGTTACCTCCATACTCCATCAGAAATTGAAATTCATAAGTAATGGAAAGTTGGTGACAGTGGATGGAGAGCAGGCGCTAGTGGTCAGTCATCTTTCATCATTTTCCTACATCGATGTTGATGAAGCCATTGGAACTCAATTCCAGGCACTCTCTGTTGCTGACAAGAATGTTGAAAAGAATGGGACCTCTATCTCTTCTTTGAAAGATGCACGCCAAGTGGTTCAAGATGGTTCTGCTATAGGTTGGGGTCAAGTTTTGAGTCTACCCAATAACACGTTTCGTGAAGGTCTTGGTTTTTCTCCTACGTCTACAAGATATAGTAAACAAGACATTGTTACCCGCCGGATGCAAGAGATATTTCACAGTGGGGGTTTTGATCATCCTACACCTCCTGAAGTAGATGCTATTATTGAAAATGACGCTGAAGAGGATTCGTCAAGCTTCGTGGTGCATGGAATGGTTTTCCAGAATTGGAGTGTTGTTGATGTTCCGTCTGTAGTTCACATTTCTAAGTAATGTTTTTTGTTGTTGTTTTCTTTTGAAAATCCTTCCGCTCTGCCCAAGGAGGGAGAGTATGTTGTGTTAGGGCCTCATTAAAATAACTCCTTTTGCTCTGCCCAAGGCAAAAGAGAATGTGTGTCGAGCTTTGTTTCAAATTTATAATATCATCAATAAAATGTTATTTTGTTTCCTATATTTTATTCTACTTTTTGCTTTTCTGGAAAATGGTAACCTAAAAAACCCTTTAACAAAGAAAAGATAATAACCACTCTCATTTTCTGCATAAAATTCTCGCATTTATCTGTTTCTAAAAGAAAGCATAAATCATATGTTCAGATTAATTCATGATAAACCCATTGAAAACCATGACCCTATGCCCCCTCCCAACTTTGATTTCCCTGTGTACGAAGCTGAAGAAGAAAGTATTGAAGAAATTCCTGAGGAGATCTCCTGTTTGCTTGAACAAGAATAGAGGACCATTCAACCTCACAAAGAACCAATAGAAGTGATCAACTTGGGTTATGAGAAAGACATGAAAGAAGTCAAGATTGGGGAACTACTTGCTGAAGACGTTAATAAAAGATTGATAGAATTGTTGAGAGAGTATGTTGATGTTTTCGCCTGGTCTTATCAAGATATTCCAGGGTTAGACACAGATATTGTAGTACATCGCTTGCCGTTGAAGCTAGATTGTCCACCAGTCAAACAGAAATTGAGAAGAACTCACCCAGACATGGCAGTGTTAATCAAAGAGGAAGTTCAGAAGTAGATTGACGCAGGTTTCCTTGTTACATCAGAATACCCTCAATGGTTAGCCAACATAGTACCAGTTCCTAAGAAGGGTGGCAAGGTTCTAATGTGTGTTGATTATCGAGATTTGAACAAATCCAGTCCTAAAGATGATTTCCCTCTGCCCCACATTGATATGTTGGTAGATAGTACGGCTAAGTATAATGTTTTCTCCTTTATGGACGGTTTCTCCGGTTAAAACCAGATCAAAATGGCGCCTAAGGACATGGAAAAGACTGCATTTATTACGCCTTGGGGAACGTTCTGATATAGAGTGATGCCTTTCGGTTTGAAGAATGCTGGTGCTACTTACTAAAGAGCCATGACAACCCTCTTCCATGACATGATGCATAAGGAGATTGAAGTTTATGTGGATGACATGATTGCCAAGCCTGACACTGAAGAAGATCATGCGATATACTTACTGAAGTTGTTTGAGCGTTTAAGGAAATACAAGCTCCGCTTAAACCCAAATAAATGCACTTTTGGTGTTAGATCTGGAAATCTATTGGGTATCATTATCAGTCAGAAAGGCATTGAAGTCGATCCGGACAAAGTTAAAGCTATCCGTGACATGCCTGCACCGAGAACCGAGAAGCAAGTCAGAGGCTTCCTTGGGCGTTTGAACTACATCTCCAGGTTTATATCTCACATGACTGCTACATGTGGGCCAATCTTCAAGTTGCTTCGGAAAGATCAAAGCATTGTATGGAATGATGATTACCAGAAAGCTTTTGATAGTATCAAAGAGTATCTACTTGAGCCTCCTATCTTGATCCCACCGGTGGAGGGTAGACCCCTAATCATGTACCTAACCGTTTTGGAGGATTCTATGGGTTGTGTCCTTGGCCAACAAGATGATACTGGAAGGAAAGAACACGCCATCTATTATTTAAGCAAAAAGTTTACTGACTGTGAATCTCGCTATACCTTGCTTGAGAAGACCTGTTGTGCTTTAGTTTGGGCAGCGAAGCGTCTCCGTAAATATATGCTGAATCACACCACTTGGTTGATATCCAAAATGGATCCGATCAAGTATATCTTTGAAAAACCCGCCTTAACAGGAAGGATTTCTCGCTGGCAGATGCTATTGGCCGAATATGACATAGAGTACCGTACGCAGAAAGCTATCAAAGGAAGCATCTTAGCGGATCACTTGGCTTACCAGCCTATTGAAGATTATCAACCAGTTAAATTTGATTTCCCTGATGGAGATGTCATGTATCTAAGAATGAAAGATTACGAAGAGCCAGGCCGTGAGGAGGGACCTGAACCTGGATCTCGGTGGGGTCTAGTATTTGATGGAGCTTCTAATTCTTATGACCATGGAGTTGGGGCAGTCATCATTACTCCTCATGGTTCTAATGTTCCATTCACCGCCAGAATTTGTTTTGAATGCACGAACAATATAGCAGAGTACGAAGCTTGTATCATGGGTCTTGAAGAAGCTATTGATTTGAGGATTAAAATTCTCGACGTGTATGGAGATTCGTCATTAGTAATCAACCAGATTAAAGGCGAATGGGAAACTCGTCATCCAGGGTTGATCCCGTATAGATACTATGCTAGGCGTTTGCTGCCATTCTTCAACAAAGTCACTTTTCATCATATACCTTGAAAAGAAAACCAAATGGCGGATGCTCTGGCCACTTTGTCTTCCATGTACAAAGTGAATGCCCATAATGAAGTACCTCGCATCACAATTAGGCGCCTCGATAGGCCCGCCCATGTCTTCACAACGGAAATTGAGATAGATAACAAACCATGGTATCATGATATAAAGTGTTTCCTCAAGGATCATGAATACCCACCCGAGGCATCAAGTAAAGACAAAAAGACTTTAAGAAGATTAGCTTTCAATTTTTTTCTCAACGGGGATGTTTTGTACAAAAGAAATTATGACATGGTTTTGCTTAGATGCGTGGATAGACACGAAGCAAACATGTTAATGAAAGAAGTTCACAAAGGTTCTTTTGGTACTCATGCCAATGGTCATTCCATGGCTAATAAGATGCTTCGAGAAGGCTATTATTGGTTGACAATTGAGTCTGATTGTTTTCAGTTTGTGAAGAAGTGCCACAAATGTCAAATTTATGCTGATAAGATACACGTCCCCCCGACTTTGCTCAACGTTATCTCTTCCCCATGGCCATTCTCTATGTGGGGAATTGATATGATTGACATGATTCAACCCAAAGCTTCGAATGGTCAGCGTTTTATATTGGTCGCCATCGATTACTTCACCAAGTTGGTTGAAGCAACTTCATATGCCAATGTGACAAAGCAGGTAGTTGTCAAGTTTATCAAAAACCAAATCATCTGTAGATATGGTATCCCGAATAAAATCATCACTGGTAATGGCTCTAACTTGAACAACAATATGATGAGAGAACTCTGTGAGAGCTTCAAGATTGAGTATCACAACTCTTCTCCATACAGACCTAAGATGAATGGTGCTGTTGAAGCTGCTAACAAAAACATCAAAAAAATCTTGCAATAAATGGTGGTTACTTATAAGGATTGGCATGAGATGCTTCCTTTTGCTTTACACGGATATCGTACGTCTGTCCGAACTTCAACAGGGGCAACCCCTTTCTCTTTGGTCTATGAGATGGAAGTAGTGCTCCCGTAGAGGTAGAGATCCCGTCAATAAGGGTCTTGATGGAAGCCAAGTGGACTGAGGTGGAATGGTGTCAAAACAGATTCGATCAGCTGAATCTAATAGAAGAAAAGAGATTGACGGCCTTATGTCATGGTCAGCTATACCAAAAGAGACTGAAGAAAGCATTTGACAAGAAGGTCAAACCCCGAGAGTTTAGAGAAGGTGATCTTGTGCTCAATAAAGTCTTGTCCTTTCAACCTGATCCTAGGGGCAAGTGGACGCCGAATTATGAAGGTCCATATGTTGTTAAGAAAGCTTTCTCTGGGGGCGCAATGATCCTTGCAACTATGGATGGAGAAGAGCTTCCCCGACCTATGAATGCTGATGCAGTCAAGAAATACTTCGCCTAAAAAATAAAAGAACCGCTCGCTAAGTTGAAAACCTGAAAAGGCGACTTAGGCAAAAATTAGCGTCTCGGTGGGCTGAAAACCCGAAAGGGCGGTCCAGGCAAAAGTTAGAGACATAAAATAAAAAATAGTCATCCTGGTAGATTGAAAACCTGAAAGGGCGATCTACGCAAAAATTAAGGATTATGGCAAGTAACTGCATCTAGCCAGACTCGATTACTTGAAAGCAACCAAGGACTCCTCACCGAATACGATTTCAACTAAAGCGGAAACACAGTTGGAATTCAAAGTTGCTAGGGAGAATAGTGATCATTGTATTTCGATGTAGACTTTTCCAATCTTTGCCATTTTCCAAGCTTTGTAATGATCCATGGAGTCATGCCTTTTGTAGACTACCATTCTATTAAATAAAATTTGAGCCTTTGCCCAATTGTTTGTTGTTCTTATTTATTTCCACTTCTTGCAAAAAGGAATGTCAACAAATTACTTCAAGAATGATTTAACCTTCAAGTACAGAGCTAAGCGGTCGCTCAAAACAGGCTATCATCATGACATGGTTTGTACATATTCGCATGTAGTGGTTTTGGATGTGTGATTTAATATCCCCTAACTGAACACTGAATTTGAATAATCCCCAGTGATCCCTAAAGTTTGTATCCATCTCTTTCAAGGAAGGGTTCATGATTATTAATATTAGGAGGTTGGACTACGAACCCTGCTCCAAATGTGTGTTACCCTCCCACCAAGAGATTCAAATGTGATAGCAAAATTTTTAATCCATCAGTGACTTTTGTCATCCCATATGAGGCTTACCGAGTACTTACTATGAAATTTCGGTCATCGCCAGTACATATATCTTTGTCAGTTTTGTCAGCATATACATGACACGCATTCATTCATGGCTACATCATCCATACCTACGTTATTCATGTGCATGCGCATTTCTCGATGTTTCTTTTTGACCTACTTCATTAGGTCGTATCAACCTCCGAATGACATGCGTCTTCCCTAAGCAGAAAAGTGTATATCCTTTATAAATTCCCCATTGAGTTTATCCCTTGTGGGAGTGTTTTTCTTTAGCTTTCCTTTCCATTTTGGATTGGATAAATCCTTAGATGAGATTATTCCTCATGAGGAAGAGTCTTGGTGACCGTTTTTCTCCAGCTTATTCCTGGACTGATTTTTGTCTCTAATCATTTAGACCTCTCAAATCAATGAAATTTGGATCAAAAGTGTATTTATTTTACACCTTTGATGAAGACAAGATTCCTGCATCTTCAAGTAAAAAGTCGATGTCCACATGAAGATTCCTGTGCCTTCAGTGAAAGTTGGTATCCAGATGACAAGATTCCTGCATCTTCAAGTAAAAGTCGATGTCCAGATGAAGGTTCCTATACCTTCAGTGAAAGTTGGTATCCAGATGACAAGATCCCTGCATCTTCAAGTAAAAAGTCGATGTCCAGATGAAGATTCCTGTGCCTTCAGTGAAAGTTGGTATCCAGATGATAAGATTCCCGCATCTTCAAGTAAAAGTCGATGTCCAGATGAAGATTCCTGTGCCTTCAGTGAAAGTTGGTATCCAGATTATAAGATTCCCGCATCTTCAAGTAAAAGTCGATGTCCAGATGAAGATTCCTGTACCTTCAGTGAAAGTTGGTATCCAGATGACAAGATTCCTGCATCTTCAAGTAAAAAGTCGATGTCTAGATGAAGATTCCTGTACCTTCAGTGAAAGTTGGTATCCAGATGACAGGATTCCTGCGTCTTCAAGTAAAAAGTCGATGTCTTGAATTTGCTGATGGTTGTGATGGATCGTGAAATCAAGGAGAGAGATCGCAGGTTTCTTGTTATTATTGTTGTTTGTTTTTTTGTTTTTTTTTGTTTTTGCGATTGAAAGATGAGGGAGAACGAGAGATTTCTAGGTGAAAAGGGAGAGGCCGTTTTTCCTCTTTTAATTTCCTAGGGTTTCTTAACCCGATAACAAGCTCTGTGGTGCTGGGCGGATCCGGGTCATACCCGGTCCGGTCCAGCTTTAAGTTTTTTTTCCTTCATTGCAAGTTTTTTGGACCTTACACCACTAACTCAAGAGGTAAACCCCCTGGCCCATATTTTCTTTTTAGTTTTATAATAAGTAATTTATTGGAAAATGATAAAACAAAAGAACAAAACATATTTAATTTTTTTTTTGTATCACATTAAAAAAGACCAAAAATAATATGTTTTTAGATGTATGTTTAGAAATTTCTTTCAAAAAAACATTTCAAATGATCAAAAATATTTTCTTTAAGTTTCTCATCTCTTTAATAGTCTTGCTAGAATTATTTCACGATTTGTTTGTCATATTCTTGTATGTGTAATCTTGTGTTTGATTATTGTTTTTTATCTTGCCATTCGCTTTAGGCTTCATTCCCTTCTAATTAAGATGAAATGCATATGCGATAAAATCAATCAGTTTTTATATAACTTCAAACACTTGATCAACATCAAGTTTCTTTTCCGTTATGCTTTATACTTAATCCTTATACTTTAAAAATGTCATAATAAACGTCTTGGTCAACACCAAGCGTCTTTTTCTTAAACGAAAATCTTTTCTTAAACAAAATGCTCCTTCCCCATTTTCAAAACTCCAAAGTTTTCTTTAAAAATAATCAAATCGAATTCGATCTATAATGGATGAATCAAGAGGGGTTTGTACGTACTTATACAAGTTGCTCTAAATCATTTAGGCGATGGCCATTAAGCTTTTGTTTGAATGCTTTGATTCCATTAAAGATCCTTAAAATTCAATTAGTTTCACCTTTCTCTACAAAACATTTTTTAATCAAATCGAATTCGGTTTATAATGGATGAATCAAGAGGGGTTTGTACGTACTTGTACAAGTTGCTCTAAAGGATTTAGGCGATGACCGTTAAGCTTTTGTTTGAATGCTTTGTTTCCATTAAAAAAACCCTAAAAATTCGATTTGTCTCATCTTTCAACAAAATACTAAAAGTAAATGATTTTAACTCATTAAAATTCTCTTTTCATAAACAGATATTGGTCAATATCAAACTTTTTTCCTCCTACTCGTTTTTACATCTAAAAGAAAACTCTAATAAATCGAATTGAGTTTGGTCTATAATGGATGAATCAAGAGGGGTTTGTAAGTACTTGTACAAGTTCCTCTAAAGCATTTAGGCAATGGCCGTTAAGCTTTTGTTTGAATGCTTTGATTCCATTAAAGACCCTTTAACTTAGTTCGCACCACCTTTTCATAAAGAGCGATTCACACGTCGTTCATTAAAATCAAACAACAAAAATTCGTAGTTTTACTTCGAACTACGATTGCTCTGACTTTCCCAATGCACTAGGGAATACGTAGGCACAAGATACAAATGTCTTGGCGAGCACGATAATAAAAAACTTTAATTTTGTTTCTTTCTCATAATAATAAGAACGCAAGTAAATATAACACTAACAATTAATCACAAGAATAATTAAATGGGTCCCATCGAGTACGATTGAGGTAAAGGGGTGCTAATACCTTCCCCTTACTTAACCGACTCCCGAACCCCAATCTGGTTATCATATTTATTTTATCCCTTTTATCTTTCTTTGTGGGTTTTATTATTATTTTCCCTTGCCTTTTGGGGATAAATAAAATTTGGTGGCGACTTTGTATTTCGAATGTGCAAACTTCCGAATATTTTTGGCCGGCCGCTACAAGCCCCAGTGAGTTCCTGTCATGATGGCGGCCTAGAACCTGCAAAGTTCTACATATGGAGAAGTTATAAAACCCCACTGAGATCCTGACTTTATTTGTCAACACTTTTACGTTAACTTAATGTCCGACCTTGCATTTTTATGATCGCAGCAGATCATGGAAATTCTTATATGCTCCTAAATAGATCTAGGCTAAAATATTTGCCCTACTTATGGCTATTTATTGATAGCCATGAGTGTATATTACCTAGCTGATTTGTACACACATTTGGATGTTTAATTCGATCCCTTTATGTTTAAGCTTGTCATAAGCACGTCTTCTCCGACTTGTTAAGGGTATTTGTTTAGTATAATTGGTAAATTTTTCGACTCGGCTAGGAATCATGCTTTAATCGGAAATATTATTTGCATATCTTCTACTCCTGTTACCGTAAAACTTGATGATTTTTTAGAGTTTGGAGAAGTCAGAGAGGCCCATCGGGATCTCGATTTATAGGTGTTTTGTAGGAACCCGGCTAGGTTCCCGCTCTGGGACGCAGTAGAGCCCCTTTTGAGGGTGAAGTTTTGAGCAAAAGCTATTTTATTCTCCCATGATACCTAAGTTATTCATTTACCGACTATTTGGGTAAAGAAATAAATTAGCTTTGTCGTCTTGGCCATCCTTCTAAATTTATAATTTCTTCAAAGCGAACAGAGGCCCAGAGGTGTAACTGGCTTTTTTGGAAAGAGGCCGCAATGGCATAATCGACTTAGATATGATAAAAAGGCCGCGATGACGCAATTGTTCCAGACGTGACAAGAAACCGCGATGGTCTAGTCGACGTTACGTAAAAAAAGGCCGCGATGGCGTAATTTTGAAAAAAGTGAGAAGAGACTGTGATGGTCTAGTCGTCTTTACGTAAAAAAGGCCGCGATGACGCAATTTTGACAAATGTGACAAGCGACGGCGATGGTCTAGTCGTCTTTACGTCAAAAAGGCTGCGATGACGCAATTTTGACAAATGTGACAAGGGACGACGATGGTCTAGTTGACTTTACGTCAAAAAGATCGCGATGGCGCAATTTTGACAAACGAGATAAGAGACCGCGATGGTCTAGTCGACTTTACGTCAAAAAGACCGCGGTGGCGCAATTTTGACAAACGCGGCAAGAGACCGCGATGGTCTAGTCCACTTCGGTAAAAAAGGCTGCGATGGCGCAAAATTGTTGAGTACTCCTTTGATCATGTACGGTCCTTCCTAGTTGAAATGAATCGACTGACTTTTCTTCTTAATCTTTAGATTTAAAGCATTTCGATTTCTTCAAGTTTAATCTTCCTTGATCCAACAATAAATATAAAATTACATCCATGCTCCTTCCCAAATGATTTGAGTCGATTTTGTCTTCTATAACCTTCCTAACCGGGATGCCTATGTTGCATGTTGTAAAACTGAATTGTGCTAATTTGATCAGTACCATGAGAGACTTGGATATCTTTGTTAGTCATAAAATTGACTCTCATATCATATTAGCCATAGTCATGCAATTAATTGAAAAATGCTGCTTATACCAAAAAAGTGGATGACTATGTTGCTTACTTTTAAGAAGTATAGAATTTAGCTAGATAATAATAATAATAATAATAATAATAATAATAAATTTTGGTGATCTTTCCACTACCCGATCATTTCTAAAAATGTAATTTAATCAATATTAATACTATTAATATATAACCATTTCAAAAAAAATCATAAGATATTCAAAGAGTTTTTTACTCTATCTCTCACCCCATCAATAGTTGAACAAAGATATCATTACTAACTAATTATTTTTGAAGTTATTATATGTAAAAAGAAATTTTCCGTTCCACATTTTTTGGTTGAAAGGCTTTTTAATAAAATTTTGAAATTATTAAATATATTTAGGAGAAAATTTAGTTACAATTCTTTAGGTGTTGTTTATATTATTTTCCAAAAAAAAATATATCAAGTGCATAATTTATTCCTATACATTTAGGATTTCCTCCTATTTTTATTTTCTAAATGATATTTAAATACACTTGTTATATTTTAATTGAAAATATGACAAGTGTATAATTTCCTCCTATACATTTACAATTTCTTTCTATTTTTATTTACTAAATGATATTTAAATATACTTATCATATTTTAATTGGGAAAAAGTATAAAGCACACCTAACAAATTTTACTTAACTTTCTCCTTAAATATATAACAAAATCAACATATTAATTGAAAATGTTTTATATATAAATTCAAAATATAAGATTGTTGTAGCATAAGGTTTTAAAACACTTTAAAAGAATAATTTTGCATTTTGATACTACGATTATGATTACTAATTAAAATATCAATTAAATTTTTTTATTATAATTAATAAATAAAAGATATGAAAATAAAATAATTATTATTTGTTAATAATAATAATAATTAAGACTAGAATAAAAATTATAAATTAAAAAAATTATTTTAAATTATAATTATTACAATTTTTTAAATAAAAATTATAATTAAATAAATGATATTTTAAACAAAAATAAAATATGAAAAATATTTTAGTAGAGAACATGTAGTTTTGTTTTATTGATCGTAAACTTATTCTTAGGAATGTGACATTTTAAGATAATTTTTTTTCATTTCATTCACTCATTTGGCTAATAGATTTATTAAGATATTATTTCCACCATTACTATGCACTATCTAAAATAAGTGTGTTCTCTAATCAATAATTTTTCATTAATAATATATAATTATTTGTCATTATCACAATCCAACAAGTAACATATAATTTAAAAAATAATATTGAAAATAAATGAATTATGTATACACATATTCAATAAAACTATTTCGATTAAATGAATCACTAATTTAAAGTAATTGAAATAACCAAATAAACATAGAATCTAACATATTAATTAAAATTAATATTTTAAATACCAAGTTAAAACATACAGTATCGAAGTATTAAAAAATTAAGGATTAAAAATCTAGCATTACGTTAGGGTTAGGGTAGGTATGAAAATATTGAATTAAAAAGTTAAGGGAATTATAAGAAAAAGAAAGAGAAGAGAGAGTGAAAATACAAAAATAATCTACAATAATATGCAAATAGTATATTTTATTCTTTTTAAAAAAATGAATTACAATTTTCTGTATATAAGTGGCTCCACATATAATGGTTAAGTCACTCATCTTTTTGTCAAGCTTAGGTAGAAAAAAAACCTCTAATAAATTCATTCTAGTCAAATGGGTCTTACAATCATATCACTTTAATGAAGTTAATGACACCATATGAACAATAGTTTTAACACCGATTTATATCCTTTGTGTTAAAACTATCGTTCATGGTGTCATCAAATTTATAAAGTTCTGCTGGAATGTTCACGCCAAACAAAATCACGCACGCATCTTTTATCATTTTCAACCTTGCTAGATAAACCATCTGTCATGATATTTCTCCTAACCTCCTTTCTATTTTCTTTATTCAAGTAAGACCTTTTTTTTTAATAAAGAAACTAAAACCTTCTGTCTTGAACAAGGGTTTTCCTTAAGATATTTTATTATTTATAATACAATGTTTTGCGTTTTTGACTTTGTTTTATAATCAATAAAATTAGATAAATTTGATTTGATAATACTTCTTTTTTATTTTCAATTATTAACTGTTTAATGTTTTACCATATCCAATTTATAACTATGGCTATGATAACTATCCTCAAATATATTAAATATTTTTATGAAAGTATTGTTATTTATAAGATTCAGATTTTAAATATAAAATTAAAGTGACACGGTATGTAGTTCCCCGTTTTTATTATTGATGTAATCGCATTTAACCAAAATCTCTTGGAAAACTTATAACAAAAATAGTATGAAAAATATATTTTATATTGGTATTTTGGTATTTCCTTTTTATTATTGAAAAGGTTTGTAATTTGATTTTACTATTTATTCTATTGATCCAAAAATATATTTCAATTTTTAGATATGTTGTTTTATAAACTTACCTTTACTGGTATTATTAAATAGTGATTTTAAAAGACTTTAAAAAAAATATTATTAGAGAAGGAAATGGTGGACCTCCGGGAGTTCGATCGATAAATGTTTTGATTTTTTGTTTTTGTTTTTTAGTCTATTTAACAAAAATTGGACAGTTTGATATTGGAAATGTAAGTCTGTATTTTCTTAAGTAGGAAAGAGTCATTTGGAATGACTTTTTCAAGTTGACGATTTCTAAATTATGATCTTTAAAAGTGAAGGTCATCCTCTAGAGTCCGATTGCTGAAATTTTTTAATATCTTTTTTGTTTCTTTAAACATCTTACACGATATGGACAATCTGAAATAGAAAATTCAAGTTGGTGTATTTTCCGTGAAGGAAATAACTAGTTAAGAATGGATTTTCTAGTCGATACCTTGGACGGTTCCTTAATGATCTACCTTCGGATCTAAGTCGATACCTTTGACGGTTCCTTAATGATCTAACTTTGGATCTAAGTCGATACCTTGGACGGTTCCTTAATGATCTACCTTTGGATCTAAGTCGATATCTTGGACGGTTCCTTAATGATCTACCTTCAGATCTAAGTCGATACCTTGGACGGTTCCTTAATGATCTACCTTTGGATCTAAGTCGATACCTTGGACGGTTCCTTAATGATCTACTTTCAGATTTAAAGTCGATACCTCAGACGATTCCTTATACAATCTACCCTCAGATTTAAGTCGATACCTCGGACGGTTCCTTAAACAATCTACCTTCAGATTTAAGTCGATACCTCAGACGGTTCCTTAAACAATCAACTTTCAAAATCTAAAAGCGGTAACCTCGGACGGTTCCGTAACGATCAACTCTCAAAGATCTAATTCAGTTACTACGAACGGTGCTGACACGATCAATCTCGAACAAACACTTCTCAACATACTAAGCTCAGATTCAGCCTAACGCACGACTTTCCAGACATCTACGGATGCAATTTGGATTTAGTCTAACGCACGACTTATCCTTCGACCTAACGCACGGTTTTCCAGACATCTGCGGATGCAAATTGGATCTAATCCAACGTACGAATCAACCTTCAGCCTAACGCACGGCCTTCCAGCCATCTACGGATGCAAATTGGATTCAGTCTAACATACGACATATCATCCAGCCTAACGCACGATTTTCTAGACATCTACTAATGCAAACTAGACCCAGTTTAACATACGACTCAATCTAAGTCTATTCCTCAGAAACAGTCTAACATACGACACATTCTGGCTCTCAAGTATATCAAGTTGGATGGCATCTTCAAACCCATCTCAATCATATATATTTTCCAAACACCTGGATGGCATCTTCAAGCCCATCTCCGACCAAAGTCCCTACTGTCGCACGCTCGCGAAAAATGAACAGAGTCGCCACCAATATATTTATCCCATAAGGGAAAGGAATATCAGAAAACCTAACAAAGGAAGGAACAGGGTCTTGCGACCAGAGAATCTAGGTACGGGAGTCGGTTACGCAAGGGGAAGGTATTAGCACCCCTCGCGCCCATCGTACTCGATGGTATCCACCTATGTTTGTTTCTATCTAAAGGGTGTGTACTATGTCTATGTCTATATGCGAATGAATGCAAAAGAAATACGGGAAAAAGAAGGAAGTATTTACAGATGTGCTCGTTCAAGCCCGGCGACTTGATGCCTACGTATCCTTTTCAGGAATCAGAGCGCCGTAGTTCGGCTCCATAGTTTCTGTTTGTTTTTGTGTTTTTTAGTTGGGCAGAGTTAACGCTCGCGCTCTTGCATAAGGGGACAGCCTAGGATTCAATGGAGCGGAGATAACAATGCCCTTAAGAAAGGAGAGAAGAGAGAGAGTTTGAGTGTTTCGAGGAAATCCCTAAAGCAAGGGAAACTCGAGTTACTCTTTGGTTTGTGTCTTTTAAAATTTGGGAACTTACGCCCGAATGGAACCCTAAAGCAAGGGAAATCCAGGCACTCGAATGATTCCCTAAAGCAAGGGAGATCCAAGCTTCCATTCCTTTTTTAATGATTTTCACTTTTTAATTAATGTTTTTTAGTATTTTATTTGTATTTTTTAAAGGGATTTTATTTGAATATTTTTAGATGTTTTATGTCGTAAAAGAAAAAAGAATGAAAAGAGGGGGGCTAGCCTAATTTCTAAGCCTAGAGTTATTGCTCCAATCTAAGTCTAATGTTAACATACTTATGGTATTAACAAGGTAGGCCTAAAATATGGCCAAAAACAAATAACAAAACCACACGGCAATTATACAAAAATAACATGGAAATGATACAAAAACAATTCAAGCATTAGTGCAAAAATTAACCTAAAAAATACTACTATTTTTTTTATGAGTTTTTATGAAAGAAATCGAATTCTAATTAACCAAAAAAGGAATTAAAAGAGATAGCCTAAACTAATATTTTTTATGCATCGTTTCTATGTCAAAAGTAGTATCAAAGCCTAAAAATGATAGTAGAAAAATCAGTATTTTATCACCTAAAAGAAAATAGAAAAAAGTCTAATTAAACCTAAATTCTAGTGATTAAAAAAAAAGAGGAAACAGGGGGGTGTAAGTTGAAAATTAAGGTGTAGGTAGCAACATGGGCGCAAGGCCCAGTCAGATCAAGGTCCATGAATGTTTGTTGTTTTGTTCAGGTTTTTTACAGCCAAAAAAGAGCATGGGCCAAGGAGGAGGTGAAGATAGCAAATGGCCCAAGACTGATCCAAGACTTTTCCAGCATTCCGATTTTTTTTTACTCAATTAACACCAATTTATTCAAATCAAATGTCATTAATTTTCATTAATCTCAGTTAATATCAGTTAATTGCAATTGGTCTCCTTAATTAATAATTAATAAAATAAATAACAAAAGGGAATTAGGTTACCAATTGAGACGCATCGGCTTCCTTCTTCAAAGAGAATCCCTTCTTTATTCTCAGACGTGAAACGGCCGCATCCCCCTTTTTCCGATGAACTTCGACGGCGTTACCATACAATAACCTCCGTCTCCGCCTCCTTCGGCTCTCGCTTTCTCTCCGCCATCGAATAAGCCACAGCGGCGGCCGGAGATTCTTCTCATTCCACCGTCACCATGAATAGCGACACAGACTCTCCGCTCTCCTCTCACTCGCGTTCTCATTCGACCTCCTTCTTTCCTAATTCGCAATCACATTATTCATGCTTGATTCAGCCGGAGAAGCTTCGGAGACGATGAATGACAAGAGAAATTGTTGATGACGATGCGTTGTCGAAGGCTCTCGGTTGAAGATTGATTGGATACTGATGGTGATGAATGTGATGATTATGTGGAGGTTCGTGATTGTGAGGATTGAGCGATGAAAACCGATTCCGGCGATCGAAGAAGAACTCCGATGTAGATTTTGTGGTCAGTTTTCCTTGCTACAACCTTTTCCTTCATATATTTTCTTAAGAATCTCTTCTTCCGTTGAACTGTGCCTCGGTTCTTGTTTTTGAATTCTAAACGATTTGCTGCCGTTGTTGTTGCTACATGATGATGATTATGTTAAGGATTTTCTGGAGATTGGATAGGAGATTGAGGTGCTGTGAAGGTGAGGTATGAAGGTTGTTCTTGCGGTTATGAAGTTGTGTACGGAGATTGAACAGATGAAGATGGCTGCGATTTTGAGACGGTGATGAAGATGAAGAAATTGAAGAGAGGGATGAAAGTGATGATGATGGATTATGGTGGTGGAAGTGGAGAGAGGAAGTGAAGAAGTGAAGAAGAATGAAGATGAAGTTGATTGTGGAGAGCCTCAATTGAAGACTATGGTTCTGATTTATAGAGGTGAGATCCTGATTCTCTTTTTCTGCTACCAAGTTCTGTTAGTTCTGTTAGAAGTTAGAAGAAAGCTCTGTTAGGGATTGGTTTAGTTAGTTAGAAATTCTGTTATGGATGTTAGGGAAGTTAGGATTCTGTTATGGTTGGTTAGAAAGTTGTTGAGAGTTAGTTACTAGGTGTGACAAGTTAGTTATGTCAGTTTGGAATTCTGTTATGCTGAGCCAAGTTAGTGTGAACTGTTTAGGTGGTAATGTCATAATCTGTTATGGAGGTTGGTTAGCTAGAAGGTTAAGGAATGCGATTCTGAATCGATGTATGAAGGATGTGTTTCTGAATCTGCTGAATGAAAAGGTTAACAGTCTGTTAGCTATGCAGGATTGGAGTTTTTTTTGCACATTTTGGATTTTGAACTTGAACTTGAATCTTATTTGTCATTTTTCTTCTTTTTAATGTCTCTTTGAATGTGCTTTTCTCTTCTTCCAGGATCATGTATGTATGCAACAGCCTTCTAACGGAATTACGATAATGATATGTTTGAGCTCTTTGTGCCTCTAAACCTGCAGTTATTGGACATGAGCTTTGTTCTGGATTTCTGAGTTGCATTTGAACTCATTTGAACTGAACTGGTTCTATGTGTGTTTCCTTGTTTTGCAATGGGTTATGCAGGGCAGGTTAATGATATGCAGCAGGTATGGTATTGAGTCAAATTGGATGAGTTTGATTTGGTATATATGAAATGTTGAACTGATGTGGCGCTATGTGCAGGGCAGCGGAATGGTATGAACTGATACGAATTGGACGCGTATTGCGGCTTGTTAATAGACTCAAATTGGGCTGTTTTGATGTGAGTTTTGAGCTGCCCCTTTGAATTGGTCCTTTTCCTTTTGAAAGTTAGTGATGGATTTGTAATCATGTTTGAGTTTGGTTTCATGCAGGGTCTGACTTTTGTGTGTGAATGCAGGGTGTTTGATGACGTGTGTTGGCGGTATTTTGCAGTTTTGGCATGGCTACATGATACAAATGGTGGGGATCAATGATGAAGAGTAATTGAAGATTAATATAGGGAATAGATTTATGGCAATTTTTTTTGTATTTAAAAGGCGTGATATGCAAATGAATGTAGTTTTGGTGTAAATGATGTTTTTGTTTTGGTATAATTTGTAAATGGTTTTTTTTTTGAAATAAACACGGCTGATGGTTTTGTATATGGACATCCTGTGGTGAATTGGATTAAAGTTGTAATGGATATAGTACATGATCACCTTGTAATCTTGTGAAGTCAAATGACAAGCTTCCAACTATTTAAAGCAATCTTCTCTTTCAAATTGATCTTGAAGTTCCCACAAAGTTTCTCTCTTTTAAATGAAGATGTAAACTTTCATATTCTCCTTTTTTCACTTAATCCTCAAAAGTGAATCAAATCATGAATTGATGCTTGGAATATAAGAAACTTGCTTAGATGAATTGATGCCTCACCCTAGTCTGATACAGTGTACATCAACCAACTGTGACATCAACCAACTGAGTAATCAAGTATTGCAGTCATGGAAACCCAAATTCACGGATATCCAAGAGGTCCCCAAGCGCTTTGAGAGATAAACCCTAGGCCAAGAAATCCCTCTGGTCGAGTGCCAGATGCCCTCTTTGAAGAGACAAATAACCTTGTGCCAAAACCTACGTGAGACCTCAGTTCAGTCCATGATCCTTGATTCCGTTTTTTTTAGATGTTAATGATGCATGAATTATGTTTATGCCCTAATGGAAAGATACGCATGAATGCAAATCTTAAGCCAGTTAATATTGAAAGGGTAGGACAAATTTGGGGTATGACAGCTGCCCCTATTTAATCGTCTTAAACCTGAAGGTGAGATTGGCGTTAGCCTTTCGAACATTCGAGGTAGAAGAAGATTAAATATCAGAGTACCAGAAATTTGTCCTAAAAAGAAGATGGTGTAAATGATATCCTTATTTTTTGTTTTTGTTTTGATATCTGTTGGGGAAAGAGAATTTTTTTCCTTTTTTTTTTGGGGAAATATTTACAGTGAGTAATGGATTTGAACAGTGATAGCTTTTAACGTAGCCTAGGTGCCAATACAAGGTTCTCAAAGGAAGCAGTTGCATGAAACAATGACTGAAAAGATAAGATCTCGTGCAACCTATGACTCAACATCGGGGTGAGAAATAACAAACTCACGACTCAAGAGAATTGAAAAAGACGAGGATAAGGTCGTCAGACCTACGATCCATGACTCGAAACCATGGTAAGATCAACGGACCTACGACCCACAAGAATTGAAAAATACGAGGATAAGGTCGACAGGCCTACGATCCACAAGAAATGAAAAAGACGAGGATAAGGTCAACAGACCTACGATCCATAGGAAATGAAAAAGATGAGGATAAGGTCAACGGACCTACGATCCACAGGAAATGAAAAAGATGAGGATAAGGTCAACAGACCTACGATCCACAAGAAATGAAAAAGATGAGGATAAGGTCAACGGACCTACGATCCACAAGAAATGAAAAAGATGAGGAGAAGGTCAACGGACCTACGATCCACAGGAAATGAAAAAGATGAGGATAAGGTCAACGGACCTACGATCCACAAGAAATGAAAAAGAGATAAACATCAACACTGGGGTTGGGGGACATCAACACTGAGGTTGTGAAAGGAAAGGCGTCGACACTGAGGTCGATGACATCAACACTGAGGTTGGGACGAGAAAAGATAAACATCAACACTGAGGTTGTGAATGACGATCGACATCGACACAGAGGTCGGTGAAGGAATGATAGGTATCAACACTGAGGTTGGACAAGAAAAGGACAGACATCAACACTGAGGTTGAAAAAGAAAGGTATCGACACTGAGGTCAAGGGAAGAAAGAATTAATATCAACACTGAGGTTGGGGATTGGGAATTAGTTTCGAAATGGTTTTCCAAGACGGAAGGCAAAGGATACACAACACGGGGGTTGGATCTAAAAGGCTTTTCCCATACGGGAGAAGGGACCACGGAGACTAGTGACGACTAGACTCGATCAAAAGACATAATCACGAAGATGTTGATGCTTGCGAAGCATAAGAATTACATTAATCCCTCAGGCCAAAGGCGGGGTGTAGCTCTTCAAGAGTGGAAATCGTTCGAATCGCCACACACCAAGTATGGTTATTCAAACGATTGAAAAATGAGATGGGTTGAATGCCCACCCTCATTCGCACTCTAATTTGCACGCAGCACACGGGAAATAACCACAACAAGACTAGTGACGACTAGACTTGACAAGAAGATAGAAGTAACCACTGGGAATTACGGAGATATTGATGCTTGCGAAGCATAAGAATTACATCGGTCCCTCAGGCCAAAGGCGGGGTGTAACTCTTCAAGAGCGACAATCGTTCGAATTGCCACACACTAAGTATGATTATTCAGACGATTGAAAAATGAGATGGGTTGAATGCCCACCCTCATTCGCGCTCTAATCTGCACGCAACATACGGGAAATAACCTCGGAGACAACGATTCTGACGAAGAAAGACATTGCATCCGATCCATATTGGAGAGAGAAAATGAGACTTCTTTTGGGGAATGAGGATACCAGGTGTTGGCACCATGGTTTGAGGAGATTTGTGATGTAGTAACTGATATCAATCGGAGTTTGTAAGGACAACTTTTTATGTAGGGAAGTATCGTCGTCTTGATTGAGTGATGATTTGTATTATCTGGCTTATGCTTTGTATGCATGTTTGAATTTTTCTATGGCGTAATGATCCGCTTTGACGGATATGCTATGCTTTTGAGGATGCAATGTTATATGCAGTGAACACTATATGCAGAGTGCCAAATAAAGGCATCAGTGAGGTAGACACCAGGGAGAATCCCCTTAGTGTTAAGGACCATGTAGAGATGCCAATAGATATTGGACTTTGATTTGTAAGATGCACCTTCTTTGACTTGAAGAATACTTTCTGACTTCTCACCATGTGCCACCGCTTGGAGGATTTTCAAGTTGAGGAGATTCCCTCGATTCATCATGTCGGGGATGAGAAATCCAAGTAATGAGCCTTGGTTAGGGAAGTAGGACAACTCCTAGGAGAAATAAACTCCTATGATTAGGGAGAGGACACTAAAACTCAGAAGATCGTGCCCCAAGTTTCATGACCCATGAAGGAAATTGCCCTAGTGGATCCTTGGAGAGATTTGTCAAATCTTGACGTAACTGCCCCAGATTGGTTGAATTTGAGAGAGATTCCTCGACATGATTGCCCCAAATCGATCAAAGCTTGAAGAGATTTATCGACATGATTGCCCCAGATATGATGAATTTGAGAGGTCGAACCTCGACTTAATTGCCCCTGATTAGGTACATCTTACTGGAATCCCCAAGCTTTCTTTGTTTTGAAGCCAAACAAATGTGGAAACAACTTTACCACGCTCAACGGAGTCTTCAAACTCTCCCCCTCAAAGTAATCAAAGAATGCATTAACTATTCATGCCCAACGGATTTTTCTGGAAACTTGCCCCTTGATGGTCAACATTTGGAATGATTAGCTTTTACTCCTCGGAGTTCTCAAGTCTCTTGTACTTTGACATGATCGAGTTACTCACTGATTCTCATCCTGAAATTTTTTGATGTTTAAGCAGATGTTTTTTATGCAAAAGAATGTTAATTCTAAGAATGACAATTCTAATGCAAAGCCTATGTTAGTCTTGAAGTTTTAAAACTTGTTTATGAAATGAGGTTGCGACCTCTTGTGACCGAATCACTAGTTGACACAACCTCGATTTTCGCATATGGAAGATAAAGCAAGCATACGATACCAACATGGATATGAGTCACGCTTCATTGGGAGTCAGTTAAACGCCGTCTCATCGGAGTGCGCTTTCAAAATAAACCCTACTTCAATAAGGACTTTTAGGGGTTGTAATTTGGCCGGGTTCACGGTTTTTAGAAAACAAAGGATTTTTAGGCTCAAAATTATTTGTACCCACCCCCTTCGTGATGTTCTCCATTCCTAGGTTCAATTAACTCGACATGAGTGTTCATACCTCACAAGGGGTTTTGAAATGGTTGAAGAATCAATGAGGTTTTTTTTTTGGACATGGCAGTCACTCACCTTTTATTCTTCTGATTCATTATCACACGACTTTGTTCTTGCTTGGCAATTTCATCATCTATTTTCTTTTGCCATTTTCTTTTCATCTTTTATTTTCATTATTTTTTCGCCATTTTTTTTGCTCTCTTTTTTTTTTTTGAACAAGTCGTGTGACCTCGCATAGTCTTTGATTCGTTGGAGGTGATTGCGACTGCCTCACTCTTTTGATTTGATGAAGGATTACCATTATGGTATCGTCATTTCTTGATCTCTTGATGGAATAAGGATAATCATTGTGGTTTTGACATTCCTCAACCTTTTGGAGGATAACCATTGTTGTATCCTTAGATGCATGCCCTTCTAGTGAGTTTTGAACACTCGATCAAGTTAAATGAACACTACCCTGCCCCAAGGTTAAAATAAGGGTTTTTGTGATTAGAAAAGAAACTCCTACTTCAAGGCTCAAAGGGTTATTGAGGGTCTATCTCCCTTATATCTCCGGTGTTTGGGGATTTGAAACAATGCCTGTACATCCTCAGTAGGGTTTTTTATTCAAAAACACATGATTAGAGATTTCGCATTTTTATTTTTCATCATTCTCCCTACGCTCTTTGCCTAAGCAAGCGATTAGTAAAGTTGGTATCGCAATGCCAAAAACATTTTATGAGTGATAACGAATGGGTGGCTTCAATACAAACATAAACAATGTATTATGATTTTCATTCCGAAATTAACAAGTTTTTACATGCTGGCAATGCTTAAACAATCAATGAAACGTTACATATGAGAATGCAATGAAGTAACTAAATGAATGCCATTGTTGAGGAGTCTTGACTCCGTCTGGACTTGTTGCTCTTGAATACTTTCTGCAGTTCTTTCCAAACACTTCAGATTACTCCAAAAGAGAACTCCAACAAAGTCACCCATGAGTCGTAAACTTTTGCCTTGCTTTAGGGATTCGAGCAATGCGAGTCATGCAATGCTCAAGATAAGAGTACGTCTTGCTTATCCATCGTGCGGGAGCCCCAAGCATATTCATTGAAGAAGTACTTGCCATCAAACATGGAGGAACCTTGCGTGGTCACCAAACTTAGAGAAGCTACTTGTTGCAAGGAGAGCTCAAACACCAACTAAAACACCAACCTCCACGGATACAACTGAGCACAAGAACCTTGAGAATGAGAGATGCTTCTATAAAACATTCTTGATTACTTTTTGAAAAAGATTCTGACAAGGTTGCTCAAGAATTTGTGGTGTTTTCATTATTATCATACCAACGAGTTCGAACAAGGATGTAGCCTTCTACAAAATAAGAAATACGGAAATGAAATGATGATTGCCATAATCGAGGAGCCTTGACTCCATTTGGACTTATTGATCTCGGATACTTTTTGCAGTTCCTTCCAAACATTTCAGATTACTTCAAAAGAAAACTCCAACGAAGTCACCCAAGAGTTGTAGATTTTTTCCTTACTTCAGGGATTCGAACAATGCGAGTGATGCAATGCTCAAGATAAGAGTACGTCTTGCTTATCCATCGATCGGGAGCCCCAAGCATAGATGTTGGAATAGTAATCGCCATCATAAATGGAAGTTATCTTGTATGGTCATTAAATTGAGGAGATCTACTTGTGGTGAAGAAGACCCAATACTCGAATCTTAACCAATTGAAGTTCCAACAAACAGGGAAGCGAATGGGAACAAGGCAATAGAATCACGTCAATTTGTTTCTCATATTCTTGTCTCTATTAACAAGCGAAGCCACTGAGAAGGAGATCCTGAGAAAAGGCAACTGATATATGAAGTAGAACCTTGAGATTGAGAAGCGTTGTGAAGAACACTCTTGATTACCACATGGAAGAATATTTTGACAAAGTCATCCAGGAATTTGTAACGCTTTTAAGGGATTCGAGCAATGCAAATGGCGCAATGCTCAAGATAGACCAGGTCTTGCTTATCCCTCGATCGGGAGCCCCAAGCGACTTCCACACATGTAAAGGAGATGATTATCAATTTAGCTTCAATATCCAAACCATTCGGAGTGAGAGTAAATGACCCTTGGAATTCTTGATATCAGGCACTAGGCTCAAACCAACAACATCTGAATCAGTGGAGTCACGACTTTTTACAGCTTTCAATCTTTTCTCCAAGAGGTGGAACCTTTTGTCAATTTAATACTTGGAAACTTGCAGACTTCAATGATGTGAATTCTCTTTACCAAGAATAGGAATTTCAACATTATTTCAAACATTCGGATACATAAGACTTTCTCATGGGTGAGGCCAACATTTTCATTTGGCCTAGGAGGAACTCGTCTCAATTCTTCTTGTCAAGGAGAAAACACTTGAATAACCTCCATGCACTGATTCATGTCAGTCTCCATTTCTGTTCTCATCTCATTTAAACCCACAGAGTTGTTCCAATATCAACTTTCAGGCATATAGTGGTGAGAAGTCAATTGTGTTGCTGAAGTCAGAATTTGAGTAGAAAAGGCCTCCACAAGTTGCTGATAGAACCATGAAATGCATGATAGTATGAATGCATGTTTCATTTATGGAGAATCCTAAATTCTTTTCACATTCTTTCTTTTTCTTTTATTTTCTCTTCTTTTTTTGAATCAAGGTTTGTTTTGTATATAGTATCTTTTCTATTTCCTTTTTTCTTTTTCTCTTTTTTTTGGAAATAGACTTTAGGATCCCCCACAAATGAAGTGGATAAAGCAATGATGTTATGCAATGCAAAAGCATGGGATCAAGGTCCATATAATCTGAGTAGCAATCTGTGCAATCCTCTGAATGACTGATGTAAAACCTTTGTAGGTAAAATGTCACAGGATCAAAGGTTCGACGCCTTTTCAAAATACCAGGATATCAAGCACCATGAGAATAGACCAAATAAATGTCCGACCTCAAATATGAAGAGCCAAAGGTATGTAGGAGCCAAGGTTTCCTGTCCCACCCCAATCTCACATGTATGTAGTCTAGACACGGACAAGTGGTCCCTAATGGTCACTAGGGTCTACAGTTCCCATGGGGTACAAAGTGTTTGAGGCAACAAGCGTGCCAGACACAGTGTTCCATGAAAGAACCTCGCCCAGTTGTGGTACCCCATGTCAAGCTCGATCGTAGCAAGAGCCACGGGAGTCAACATGAGCATCCACGCTAATCCTATGTGTCACTGGCCTGGGTAGTGGGCCTTTTACCTCAAAAACCCCCCACCTGCAAAACAAAGCAGAAAAAATATGTGGCCCCCACGGGGACCCATAATATAGTCCAGATGCATGCGGAAAGTAAACATGATATGCAAGCATATATACAAGATACATAAACAAACAAAGAAACACCCAATAAACAAACAACAAACAAAGGCTAGGATCGACTTGCTTAGGTAATCCCCAGCAGAGTCGCCAGCTGTCGCACGCTCGCGAAAAATGAACAGAGTCGCCACCAATATATTTATCCCATAAGGGAAAGGAATATCAGAAAACCTAACAAAGGAAGGAACAGGGTCTTACGACCAGAGAATCTAGGTACGGGAGTCGGTTACGCAAGAGGAAGGTATTAGCACCCCTCGCGCCCATCGTACTCAATGGTATCCACCTATGTTTGTTTCTATCTAAAGGGTGTGTACTATGTCTATGTCTATATGCGAATGAATGCAAAAGAAATACGGGGAAAAGAAGGAAGTATTTACAGATGTGCTCGTTCAAGCCCCGCGACTTGATGCCTACGTATCCTTTTCAGGAATCAGAGCACCGTAGTTCGGCTCCATAGTTTCTGTTTGTTTTTGTGTTTTTTAGTTGGGCGGAGTTAACGCTCGCGCTCTTGCATAAGGGGACAGCCTAGGATGCAATGGAGCAGAGATAACAATGCCCTTAAGAAAGGAGAGAAGAGAGAGAGTTTGAGTGTTTCGAGGAAATCCCTAAAGCAAGGGAAACTCGAGTTACTCTTTGGTTTGTGTCTTTTAGAATTTGGGAACTTACGCCCGATGGAACCCTAAAGCAAGGGAAATCCAGGCACTCGAATGATTCCCTAAAGCAAGGGAGATCCAAGCTTCCATTCCCTTTTTAATTATTTTCACTTTTTTATTAATGTTTTTTAGTATTTTCTTTGTATTTTTTAAAGGGATTTTATTTGAATATTTTTAGATGTTTTATGTCGTAAAAGAAAAAAGAATGAAAAGAGGGGGACTAGCCTAATTTCTAAGCCTAGAGTTATTGTTCCAATCTAAGTCTAATGTTAACATACTTATGGTATTAACAAGGTAGGCCTAAAATATGGCCAAAAACAAATAACAAAACCACACGGCAATTATACAAAAATAACATGGAAATGATACAAAAACAATTCAAGCATTAGTGCAAAAATTAACCTACAAAATACTACTATTCTTTTTATGAGTTTTTATGAAAGAAATCGAATTCTAATTAACCAAAAAAGGAATTAAAAGAGATAGCCTAAACTAATATTTTTTATGCATCGTTTCTATGTCAAAAGTAGTATCAAAGCCTAAAAATGATAGTAGAAAAATCAGTATTTTATCACCTAAAATAAAATAGAAAAAAGTCTAATTAAACCTAAATTCTAGTGATTAAAAAAAAGAGGAAACAGGGGGGTGTAAGTTGAAAATTAAGGTGTAGGTAGCAATATGGGCGCAAGGCCCAGTCAGATCAAGGTCCATGAATGTTTGTTTTTTTTGTTCAGGTTTTTTACAGCCAAAAAAGAGCATGGGCCAAGGAGGAGGTGAAGATAGCAAATGGCCCAAGACTGATCCAAGACTTTTCCAGCATTCCGATTTTTTTTTACTCAATTAACACCAATTTATTCAAATCAAATGTCATTAATTTTCATTAATCTCAGTTAATATCAGTTAATTGCAATTGGTCTCCTTAATTAATAATTAATAAAATAAATAACAAAAGGGAATTAGGTTACCAATTGAGACGCATCGGCTTCCTTCTTCAAAGAGAATCCCTTCTTTATTCTCAGACGTGAAACGGCCGCATCCCCCTTTTTCCGATATCTTCGACGGCGTTACCATACAATAACCTCCGTCTCCGCCTCCTTCGGCTCTCGCTTTCTCTCCGCCATCGAATAAGCCACAGCGGCGGCCGGAGATCCTTCTCATTCCACCGTCACCATGAATAGCGACACACACTCTCCGCTCTCCTCTCACTCGCGTTCTCATTCGACCTCCTTCTTTCCTAATTCGCAATCACATTATTCATGCTTGATTCAGCCGGAGAAGCTTTAGAGACGATGAATGACAAGCGAAATTGTTGATGACGATGCATTGTCGAAGGCTCTCGGTTGAAGATTGATTGGATACGTATGGTGTTGAATGTGATGATTATGTGGAGGTTCGTGATTGTGAGGATTGAGCGATGAAAACCGATTCCGGCGATCAACGAAGAACTCCGATGAAGATTTTGTGGTCAGTTTTCCTTGCTACAACCTTTTCCTTCATATATTTTCTTAAGAATCTCTTCTTCCGCTGAACTGTGCCTCGGTTCTTGTTTTTGAATTATGAACGATTTGCTGCCGTTGTTGTTGCTACATGATGATGATTCTGTTAAGGATTTTCTGGAGATTGGATAGGAGATTGAGGTGTTGTGAAGGTGAGGTATGAAGGTTGTTCTTGCGGTTATGAAGCTGTGTACGGAGATTGAACAGATGAAGATGGCTGCGATTTTGAGACGGTGATGAAGATGAAGAAATTGAAGAGAGGGATGAAAGTGATGATGATGGATTATGGTGGTGGAAGTGGAGAGAGGAAGTGAAGAAGTGAAGAAGAATGAAGATGAAGTTGATTGTGGAGAGCCTCAATTGAAGACTATGGTTCTGATTTATAAAGGTGAGATCCTGATTCTCTTTTTCTGCTACCAAGTTCTGTTAGTTCTGTTAGAAGTTAGAAGAAATCTCTGTTAGGGATTGGTTCAGTTAGTTAGAAATTCTGTTATGGATGTTAGGGAAGTTAGGATTCTGTTATGCTTGGTTAGAAAGTTGTTGAGAGTTAGTTACTAGGTGTGACAAGTTAGTTATGTCAGTTTGGAATTCTGTTATGCTGAGCCAAGTTAGTGTGAACTATTTAGGTGGTAATGTCATAATCTGTTATGGAGGTTGGTTAGCTAGAAGGTTAAGGAATGCGATGTCGAATCGATGTATGAAGGATGTGTTTCTGAATCTGCTGAATGAAAAGGTTAACAGTCTGTTAGCTATGCAGGATTGGAGTTTTTTTTGCACATTTTGGATTTTGAACCTGAACTTGAATCTCATTTGGCATTTTTCTTCTTTTTAATGTCTCTTTGAATGTGCTTTTCTCTTCTGCCAGATTCATGTATGTATGCAACAGCCTTCTAACGGAATTACGATAATGATATGTTTGAGCTCTTTGTGCCTCTAAACCTGCAGTTATTGGACATGAGCTTTGTTCTGGATTTCAGAGTTGCATTTGAACTCATTTGAACTGAACTGGTTCTATGTGTGTTTCCTTGTTTTGCAATGGGTTATGCAGGGCAGGTTAATGATATGCAGCAGGTATGGTATTGAGTCAAATTGGATGAGTTTGATTTGGTATATATGAAATGTTGAACTGATGTGGCGCTATGTGCAGGGCAGCGGAATGGTATGAACTGATACGAATTGGACGCGTATTGCGGCTTGTTAATAGACTCAAATTGGGTTGTTTTGATGTGAGTTTTGAGATGCCCCTTTGAATTGGTCCTTTTCCTTTTGAAAGTTAGTGATGGATTTGTAATCATGTTTGAGTTTGGTTTCATGCAGGGTCTGACTTTTGTGTGTGAATGCAGGGTGTTTGATGAGGTGTGTTGGCGGTATTTTGCAGTTTTGGCATGGCTACATGATACAAATGGTGGGGATCGATGATGAAGAGAAATTGAAGATTAATATAGGGAATAGATTTATGGCAATTTTTTTTGTATTTAAAAGGTGTGATATGCAAATGAATGTAGTTTTGGTGTAAATGATGTTTTTGTTTTGGGATAATTTGTAAATGGTTTTTTTTTTGAAATAAACACGGCTGATGGTTTTGTATATGGACATCCTGTGGTGAATTGGATTAAAGTTGTAATGGATATAGTACATGATCACCTTGTAATCTTGTGAAGTCAAATGACAAGCTTCCAACTATTTAAAGCAATCTTCTCTTTCAAATTGATCTTGAAGTTCCCACAAAGTTTCTCTCTTTTAAATGAAGATGTAAACTTTCATATTCTCCTTTTTTCACTTAATCCTCAAAAGTGAATGAAATTATGAATTGATGCTTGGAATATAAGAAACTTGCTTAGATGAATTGATGCCTCACCCTAGTCTGATACAGTGTACATTAACCAACTGTGACATCAACCAACTGGGTAATCAAGTATTGCAGTCATGGAAACCCAAATTCACGGATATCCAAGAGGTCACCAAGCGCTTTGAGAGATAAACCCTAGGCCAAGAAATCCCTCTGGTCGAGTGCCAGATGCTCTCTTTGAAGAGACAAATAACCTTGTGCCAAAACCTACGTGAGACCTCAGTTCAGTCCATGATCCTTGATTCCGTTTTTTTTAGATGTTAATGATGCATGAATTATGTTAATTCCCTAATGGAAAGATACGCATGAATGCAAATCTTAAGCCAGTTAATATTGAAAGGGTAGGACAAATTTGGGGTATGACACCTACTGCAGCTAGGGAAAATTCCTGGGTATTCTAGTGTTCAATCCTCTTCTACCTTCAGATTCCAACAGGCACACATGCCAATCTACATCCTTGGATATAAGAAGATTGAACAGGTGCAGCTATCATACCCCAAAATTTTCCCACCATATTTTACACTCAAACTCATTTGAATAGCAGAAGCTCAAAATTTGATTGACTGTACACTCTCCTAAACAACAACCCTCAAACTAGGGTTTTGATCTTTTCAAAGAAAAATAAAGTTCTGATGCCTCAAGTGGATTCCAGGGTCTCTCATATGATTCAAATAATTCTCCTGCCTTCTCTCAAGCTCTGAATCAAAAGACTGCTCATCCAATGGCCCAAACGATCAATAGTCGACTAGTTGACCTAAAAGTCAAAACTTCTGATTTTTGGTCAACATCCTCATCAATTATTGATCATGAATCATCAAGAAAAGTTCCAAAATCATCAAAATTCAAAGTTTCTAAATTAGGGTTTTTTAACTAAAAGTCAACTGAACTTTGACCAGCCATAACTTTCACATGGAACATCAGAAATCTCCCATCCAAAGCTCAATTTGAAGGAAATTGAATTATCTACAACTTTGTATCTCACATGCTAAGGCTAAAAATGAACCATTTAAGAGATATGATCCAAGACATTATAGGTCCTTTTAAAAGTCAACCAAAAGCCATCTTTTTCAAATGAAGCATACATGAACATGGAAGATTGAATTGAGATGAAACCAAAAGGAGGCTTTAAAGGACATATTTAGTTTTCTAAAATGGTCAAGAGCATATCCATAGGGTTGAAATTGAGAGAGATATGAAGTTCACAAGTTGGTTAAAATTTAAGAAAAACACAAAACCCTAATCGAACAATTTTGTGTTCCTTGACAAATGGGCCTAAGACTTTGATTGTAAACGTTATCATGACATAAACAAGGGCTTGTAAATCCATCCTCATCCTTTTATGGTTTTTATTTTTATTTATTTACATTTATATGGATTTTTATTCATTTAAATACTAAATAAATTAAATAAAATACAAAATAAATGAATCAAATGACATGGCTTGATTTAGGACTATATTAAGGCCCAATCAAAGTCCAAAACGTGAAAGATGAGATTGGAAAGGGATTTGAGTAGAAATAGAAATATTGGAATCAAATTTCAAACAAAATTTTCTCTTAACTTTCAAGTCATCAACTACTCATATCCAAGCCCAAATTCGTACCCTAATTTACTCATATATATGTCTAATAACATGGCAGCCAGGGGAGGACGAAATTGGAGGAGGAGCATAAGGGTTTCCAAGTTGTAAAAAACAACAAGAACTAGGGCAAACGGGAATTCCTTGTTTCAGACCGATCCAAGGACCAACAACCATCCTAATCATCTCCTGAGTAATTATAAAGAAGGTGCAGGTAGTCGGTAATGTTCAATCACACATAGAATTCATACACCATGTTCATTATATTTACATATATTCTTGGTTCTTGTGTTGTGCGATTTAGCACATTTAAATGAAATCTAACCACATATTCAAGTTCCTGATGATGTTTAGAGCGATATTGGACCTTTGGTTTGGAGCTTTAACGCATGGATTAAGATGCACCATGGTTAGGGCATGGAAGAAAAGAGCTCGCGTTTTCATGGAATCATAATGTTTCAGTCCAAATAAATGACACCATGGAACTCGCAGCGTGTTTTTAATGTAATGTGGGCGCTTTTAACTATTACCTAACGTGATTTATTTGAGTAAGCTATGTTGCAGAGTCTGCTACGCAACATCCGTAGCAAATGTTACATGTATTTGGAAGCAAAATCGTAGCCATCGGATAAGCCCAAGGAGGAAGAAGATCAACTGCTTCCTTTGACCTTTGGAAACACGCGCGCGACATCCAATTGGACAGTCAACGAATCGAAGCTCTCTCTCTGCTATTCATTGGCTGAGAGCGTGTGCAGTGGGCCCAGTTCTGGTTATCTTTGTCTCTTCCATTCAAGTCGTTGTTTTTATATTTATTTTATTCTGACTTAATCAATAACGACAAAGGAAGATAGCTCAGATGGTGATAGTAAGGATCTGATATCAGGAGGGCGTGGGTTCGACCCCTCGCTTCTTCAATTATTTTTGTAATAACATATTTCCAGGTTCCATGCGCACAGCCAAAAGGAGATATACGGTGCGCCCTCATGTCAAGACCATTGGATCAACCGGAAGCCTGATCTGACGTCCACTAAGCTGGAGGTGCACCAAGCACCTTCCAAGAGCCATCATACCAGATTCCCAGCTAAGTTTTTTTTTATCTTTTTTATTTATTTAATTGCATAAATCACTTTTTTTTATTCCTTTTTTTTTCCTTCTCTTGGTTTTATTAAACTATTTTATTTAAGCTTTATATTTTTAATTAAATATTTGTATAGCCATTTAATCGAAGATTCGATTCTTTCTTGACATTAAAAATACCTTTTTTATACATCTAATAATTAAATAGGGTTACTAATTATTAATATTTTTTAAATATACATTTTTATTTTTAATTTTAGGATTGTTAATATTAACCATCAATTGTTTTGTTCGTTAAGATTTGGAATTTATCACCATAAAAAACCCTCTAATCATTATTGTTTTACAAACCTTTTGGGTCACAATAAGTTTTCTTAAAAAAGGGTTTAGGATTAGGATTTGTAAATTTTTAAGGGTTCTCAGTTAATACACTAAAAACCTCTTCTCTTCTTGGCGCAAATTTTCAGGGTTATTTCAAGTTCTTCAGCCACGTGCTTTGCCCGACCAAAAGCTAAGTCTTTTAATTTTTTTTATATATATTTATTTTTTATTACATAATTCCTCTTTTATTTATTATCAATGCCTTGTATTTGCCACAAAAAGTTTTCCACCTTTCTCTTCTTCATTTTTCAGGGTTAGCCAAGATCCTCCGACTACGCACCATCAGAGCTAAGTTTCTAATCCTTATTTTATTTTATATAAATATTATTTTACTTTTTGCCTTTTGCCCAAAATAGGGTTTGCCTCGAATAGTCAATACATTCACCCCTATTATTTTCATTTTAATTTTCAGGGTCGGAAGGTTCGAGGGAGATCAAGGCATTCAATGTTTAAAACTAATTATTAATCCTTCTTATTTTTATCATTTTTTAATTTCCCCCATCCCCGCAGGTGTTTATTGTAATAGCGTAGGTTTTAATTCCGCCTTTAATTTCTGCGATTTTTAAACTGCGTGGTTAGTAATCCTAGAGAGTGCAGGATTATTAACTGAACCTAGATCACTAATTACAAGATAACAATATCTGAATCAACCACCTGATTGTGCCACCCACACACCTTTAGCGTAATCCCTCTGGTTGCCTTGTCGCCTTATATTGTTGCCTTGTTGCCTTTATTTTGTTACCTAAAAATAGTCAAGTCCCTCGATTCCGAGGATACCTAAAGCAATGTTGCTTGTTGCCTTCAAAGTTATTGAAACTCCGTCGAGGTTGCCTTATACAGAATAATTTTCCCTATTGCTAAGGTATCCTCGCATGATGCCTAAAAGATAAAATGACTATTATATCCTTCCCTCAGACTTATTGTCCTCTTTATGGTAGGGACAGTCTTGTGGCGAACGATTATTCTCGATGACCCTTAAACATCCAATTGAAAGACTTCCTGCCCTCTCATGGTATGGATAGACCCTTTCGCCCGAAAAGCTAAAAGAACGAATTTTAATATTTAGGGTAGTTGCTATTAATTGCTTGCTCTATTTCAAATTCAAACTCTTTTTCCACTAATTTTCAAATACTTTTCAAAAAGACTACGCTTATTTACAAGCTAAATTTCTTCTTCAAACTTTCAAAATACTTTTCACACCTCTTTTCAAATACTTTCAAAACAAGGCTACGCTTATTTACAAGCTAAAGTCCTTAACGAAAACTTTTTACTATTCACACACGACACTTCAAACTTTTCAAATAAACAAACAAAGTGAGCTAAGCAATTAAGAGCCCATGGATAACCATGGATGCAAAGGGTGCCTTACACCTTCCCTTTACCTTAGAGTTTAGGATTCACTTTAATTGTTTGATTTGTCTGCTTTATATTTCAAAGGTTGTTCTGGGTATTTATTAGTGTGAAAGATCCTAACCCGGATCTGAGAACCTTAGGTAAATGGCATGAGACCAAGGAGACTGCACAGCGTATACTGATGTGGTTGATCTGGTGGCCATCGTTAGTGTGACACATTTGTTTGTCCTGGTGTTCCTTGGGATCCGACTTGAGGAAACACTTGGCTGCTGCGTGGTGTCATTAAGCACTAATTTGCCCCTAGAACCCTAGTTGAACTTGACTTTGGCCTATTAGAAAGTAGCGAGATGGATGGCTTTGGTTCCGACTGAAGTTGGTTGATACTCAAGGCTACACTCATATGGACTGGACTTTCAGGACCTTCTTGGTTGGCGATTCGATTGCCGAATTGAGATAAGCGCCTTCGAGAAAGGTCAATGATATGAGCTCCCTAGAACCCGATCTTTATATAGGACAGGTTGAACCAACTAAACTTCAGTGGGGGGGATACTTACCTACGAACTTCATGCAAGCCTCTAAACCTAAGGACACTGGTGTGACTTGTTTGTGTTTGCTACTAACCTTTGTTTCCTTGCACGGTTTGTTAAAGGACTTGTTTACCCTCACTATCTCACGTTGTTCCTAATGAACTGCATTCGCATAACATTCATGACATCATGGCATCATAAGCATAACATGATTTAACTAACCCTTTCAAGGATCTTAGAAATTTAGGGCGCACAATTTCAGGTACTCTTATCAAGGACTGAATCCCTAATCAAGGGGCAAGAGGATTTATTTTCCTCCAGCCATATACTTTCAAACTCAAAAAACGAGTATCACAAATCAGAGGCGATGACGCACTCGATATGGTGAGCTTGATTCTTAAAGAAGGACGCTTAAAGACGAAAGCCAAGGTTCTTCAGACGAAGCTGTGACTGATTAAATTTCTAATGTTGTTAACTAAATTCCTTAAAGATCCTTGAAAACATTGCATTTGCATTCATAATATTGCATAGCAGGTTTCTCACAACAGGTATCTCATCCTCTCTTGCTGTTTACTTCAACCCAAATGGATTTTGAGCAATTAGTCAAACACCTTCAGGCTCATAACATCCGATCCCAAACCTTGATTCTGATCGTGAACAAGGGGCAAGAAGAATTGAAGGCACTCTTATTCCTGGGCACAATTACAAATGCGAGATGTGCTTATTATTCGAACAATCCTGAGCATGATGTAAAGGATGGTAGACCGTTGAAGCATGTGATTCAAAACTTCATCCATGACAAAGTCATTGATTTCAACTCACCCGAGGAGCCTCGTATGGCTGACACTGCAAAGGCCGTAATGAACACAACCAATATGATGGGGCATTTCTGATCTCTACACCGACACCACAACAAAAACGTAAGCCATATGTACCTAAGAGTCAACTCACGAAGATCAAAATGTCGTCGGCTCAAGCATTACAACATTTATTGAAGATCAAATTGATTACTCAGAGGGATGCTCCTAAGAATTCTAACACCTCCACTCCTGGATATAAACTCGATATAAGGTGCACGTACCATTCCAACAGTCATGGACATTACACAAACGATTGTTGGACATTGAAGAATAAGATCCAAGATCTGATCAATGACGGAGAAATCAAATCCAACCCTCCTGAAAACTCCTGTGGTGATCGCCGCTCCTATGCCTAGTCATGACAAGACTGATTGACGTCTAGACGGACGAACTTTTGGATCATTAGATCTACTTTCATTTGCATGTTTCTTTCCTGTTTGTTTAAACATTCGGCTTATGGTAGACATTATCTGTTTTAATAATCATCATCAGTGCATTGCATATGTTTGTCTTGAATAAATTATTTCGCTATCACTCATTTTAAATTATGTCTTTACTGTGCATATGTTTTGTGATACTCGACTCCTGCTAAAAGATGTATGCCTTTTGAGGGAGGATGACGAAAACGATACCGCAACCTCATACACTATGCTTTTGAGCAGACTATGCTGACGATGTACATGCATTGTTTCAATTCCTAAACAGTGGAGATATAAGGATGTTAATCCCTCGTCAACCCCTTTGAGCCTAAGGAGTAGAAGTTTTCTTTCTTGAATAATTTAAAACCTTTGATCATAACCTGGGGCAGGGTAGTTCTCAGTTAATTTGGTTGTGCATTCTATTTTAAGAGAATCACTCGGTACACCTTTCAACAAAGGTTTCAACCACAAGCGTTCATCCGCACACATCAAAGAAGTGTTGGAGATGTCAATCAAAAGGCAATGATGGTTCATCAATCATTAAGCGAGGCAGTCAATATCTTTCAAAAAGGAAAAAATGAAAAAACATATATACAAAGAAAAGCCTGCTAAGTCAAAAATCAAAAGAAGACCTAGGCAAAAATCAAGGCATCCCGCTGACTGTAAGCTCAAAATAGACAGTTCAGGCAAAAGTTAGGGATATCAAAAAGATGAAAAAAGAGAAGTCAATAAATTCTTGAACAATACAATGTTTTGACTACCAAAAGGAAGAAGTGACTGCCATCTCAAAAGTTCTCTTTTCTTATGAACCATCGTCATTATCAAAGGTGCAAATCCAAAAGTCTCTTGGAACCTGAATGCGTAAGTTGAATTAACTGAGCTTAGGACTGAAGATCATCACGAAGAGGGGTGGGTACAAATAAACTTTAAGCCTTTATCCTTTGTTTCTTAAACCGTGAACCAAGCCACGTTACAACCCTTGAAAGTACTAACTGAAGCATGGTTAGTTCGAAAGCATACTGCCACCAAAAGGTATCCTGACTCCTTAAGGTTTACCAAAAACGCTGAGTTGATATTTCATTTTTCAAATATCATGTTTTTATAAACATCACGCTTTTACATCTCCTGTTTTAATGTTTTTCAAAAAACTCAAGACGGACGTATGCATTGCATCTCATGAATTCACTATTAAACATATTCTGCTACATAATTTCAAATGTTAGCAACAGAAAGAATTTGCACAAGGTACAAATAATGACTGAAATTTATCTCGACAGACAAGATTACTCTGAAAAGCAATGTCTCCTACGTATATGTAATACGGTGAATTGACTTTTATAATCGAAATGTCGCGGTAAGCAAGAGTCGCCACCGACTTTTATTTTATCCAAACAAGTTAGAAAGGCTAAAAGAAACAGGAAAAAACCTTTTAAATAAAATAGGGTTCGGGGGGTAATTTTGCAAAGGGAAGGTGTAAGGCACCCTTTGCATCCATGGTTTCCCATGGGCTCTTAATTGCTTTGCTCTTTGTTTTTTCAGAAAAGTAGATGCAAAAGATAGGGACTTTAGCTCGTAAATGAGCATAGCCCATTTGAAGGATTATGAGAAAGAATATAAAATTTTAGAGCAAGGCAAAGCAATTAAAGGCAATTACCTTAAACTTAGATGATAGGTTTCTTTTAGCCTTTCAGGATGAAAGGATCTATCCTTGCCATAAGAGGGCAGGAAGCCTTTCGTTTGGAGGTTGAAGGGTCATCGCGTTATCGTTCGCCAATAAGATTGACCCATGCCATAGAGAGGCAGGTAGTGTAAGGGAAGGATCAGAATAGACTTTCGTAGGCAGCCAAAGGATACCTCAGCCTTTTCGTAGGCAACTTCCGATGGTCGAGATCATGTATATCGAAGGCAGCATCATTAGGGACCATGATCTTAATCGAGGCAACTGGCTAAGGTATCCTCGTATTCAAGGGACTAGCTATTCTCCAAAACAACACAAGGCAACAAGGCAACAGGCAACAGGCAACAGAGAGGTTACCCCAAAAGTGTGCGTGGGTGCAACTATCACGTGATTATATTCAGAAAATTATCTTATAATTAATTATCTAAATTAATTTAAGGCTTGCACTCCCTAAGATTACTAACCACGCAATAATATAAACAATAATAATGGGGAAGGGAAATTGTAACCAACGGAGGAGAGGGGAATTGAAAGCAGCGGGATATAATTAAAACAAAAGGTTTAACACAAGTAATAATTGAGGACAGGGTTTAGGGTTACCAATGTTGTAGCTTTGGCAATTGATAAACCCTGAAAAGGTAGAAAAATAAGAAGGCAAAATATAGTTAGTGCATTATCGATTCAGAAACAATTAGGGTTAGCCCTAATAAAATAAAATAAAATTTAATAAATAAGTATTTAGAATAGGAAGAATACTTATCTTTGATTTGATCTGATATGGTTGGCATTCGGAGGGACTCTCGGGGTTAACCCTAAAAAATGGCAAAGGCATAAAAGTAGATGAGTGTATACACAGTTCAGATAGATTTTAAAGGGTAAACCCTAAAAATCAAAAGGGAAACATAATAAACCTAAAAATTAAGTTGAATACTTAGCTTCGATTGGAAGGTTGATGGACAAAGGTTCGCCTCGAGCTTTAAGCATTGAACCTGATCATCAGAGAATTGGCAAAAGTATAAGTGTAGGAGGAATTCTATTGACGAAGGCACTAAACCCTAATTAAATAGAAAATTAGGCAAATAAATATTTAGATAAAAGAAATTAAGATTTAGCTTCGTAGAGTGCGAGGCGCGTAGTTGGAAGGCACTTGAAAAGACAATCCTGAAAAGGCACAGAAAAAGAAATATATTCAGTGTAGAGAAAGTTCTCGTAAACCCTGATTAGGGCACGAATTAAAAATAATTAACAGAAAATATAATCGATTTAATTAATTATTGGTTTTTCAACCTAATTAATTAAATCGAAGAAAGAAAATAAATTAGGCAAAAAACATTTTTTATGATTTTTATGATTTAAAATAAAATACATATGAATTAGTTAAATAAATAAATGAAATATATAATTAAATAAATAAATAAACAAATAAAAGAAAATAAATAAATAAATAATAAATATATTAATTATTAGAAATAAAATAAATATGTTAAAAGAGATAAATTAAATAGAAGAAAATAATTTAGGGAATATTGTAAAAGGAAAATAAATGAATAAGTATTAAAAGAATATAAACAAAAAAGGGTATTAATATAAATGTTTATATAAATATTAATATTATTATAGAAAAAAGATTTTGAAATTAATTAGTTTTTATGAGTAAAAGGGAAAAAAACAAATAAAAACTAATATATATATATATATATATATATATATATATATATATATATATATATATATATATATATATATATATATATATTAACATAAGTAAATAAAAGATTTATGTAATTAAAAAGAAAAAAATTTGAAAACTTATCCGGTCGATCCTGTGTGGCGCATGTATGGTTGTCTTTGGTGGACCTGCGGATCATGGAACGATGGATGAGCCTGGAGGTGGATCTGATGGCTGCAGGAGCGAGGGGACATCATGTACGCATGGACTGGCACGCACTGAATCCTCCAGCCTTTTAAAATTTTTGCGTGTGCGTGAGGGGCCAATCCGGGAGAGACACGTAATCGTCTCCTTCACCAAATTTTCAGAGATAGCTTTTTACAGCGCTTTTTGCAAGAACGCTGTAAAAGGACGATATCTTCTACACCTGCAAAATAGCGAACACGACCAAAAGGCTGCGGAAATTTGGCGCGACCCCCTCAAAAGGATCGTCTAGTGCCACTGGACTTAAATATGGCCTTGATTTTGTCCAATTTTGGCTGAATCAGAAAGCCCTAATTATGAACTTCGAGATCCATCCATGGCGGACTCACATAACTGCACTCCAACTTGACCAAACTTTCCAGAAACGTTCCTCATATTCATACAATCATATTTATACAGTTTAAATCCATGAATGATGCATGTATTATGCAAATCGAAGGAAAGTAAGTATTGACAAACCGTGATGAATTGAGGGCGATTAAGGGAGTGTTAGCCTTCGAGATTGATGTGAATCCCTTCAATGATCCCCCAGGAATGTTTTGGAACGCTTAGAGCACCTTGAGTTGGCTTGCAACTTGGAATCCGAGTTTGAGTTTTCTTTGAAATTTAAAGAGAAATTTAGGGTTCTTGGAGGTAGCAATCCTTGTCAATCTCCTCCCCCCAGGGTTTTGTGACTGTTATGTATATATATCAGAAGGTTTTAGGGCAACAAAACTGAATTAAATCTTCATCAATCTTTGATTGGAATTATGAAAAATTTGATTGATAAAAGTTTCTAATTTAATCCAATATTGGTTCAATCTCTTTTCAATCACATGTGCACGAAATTATGATGATTATAGGACATAATTGAAGATTGGATTTGATTCTCTTGAGCTTTTGAATCAATTATTTGATTTTATTTTAATTTATTTGATTTTAATTCTTTTTTAATTGAATAAAAAAACATACTAATTTAAATAAATCAAGTAAATTCGTGGGGATTGATTCTTAGGCTTTGGATGACTTGTGGATCAAGATTGAATGAAAAGATCTTGGACCCATTTGCAAAAATCTTCCAATTCTTTCACATTTTTCCCTCCAAAATAGTCCAACTTTGACAAAACCTATCTCTCTCAATTTTTGAGGTATGTAAGTGTTCTAGGACTTTTTAGAAACCTTAGAGAGATAGGTTTCAAAATCTTTTTCACTCAAATTCTTTTCATTCTTTCTTTTCAAATCTCTTTTTCAAAAAACAAATCCTAACTTTATTCTATACATCTCTCTTTTTCCCAACACTATCATACACTTTCTTTCAAATCTTACTTCCACTCAAATTTTCCTTTTGTACAGAATCACTTCATTCCCCAACGTCTCTATCCTTCTTTTCATTCTATAAATACCTCTCATTTTTTCCATAAAATCTCACATCAAATTCTAACTCATCTCTCAAATTTCTACTTAATATTCATTCTCTCTTCTTCCCCCGGCAAAAATGGCGAAGCGGATAGAAACGTGTTTTCTTATGATCATCACCGTCGTGGTGGTAATCATGTCCTTCTTCTGTCTGCATAGCCCTGAAAAATGTGGACCTGGGATGTTGAAACTCCCAATCATCTACATGTTATTATTTGTAGCATCGGTTATTAATCGTCATTCTTAAAGTTTGTCGTATCTCTTATTTCTTAATGAACCCTTTACTCGTCGTACCGTTCATTATAGTATGTAATATTTGTATTGTCAGTATTAAATGTCGTACTATTTGTCGTACTGTTGCTTAATTATTCAGATAATATTTTGTGTTTTTTCTTCCAGTTAAATATTTATTTTTTTGTGCATTAAATGTCTGTGTTTTTTTAAACAAGTCATGTAAATAAATTTTTATCCTTGACACAAAACAAAAATAACAAAGAAAATCAACTTTGACGGTTGAATTTTTCACTCTAACTGCTACATTAATACCTGAACAGTCAGTTGACAGTCAATTCGCTGACAGTGCAATTCTCCGTGTTTTGTACCATCAATTAAATCAATCTTTTGCATTTCAAAATTCCAATATTTTTGTTCTAGAAGTCTTCTGAATATCACATGATTAGCAGAGACTCAGCACTGCACAAAAATCAGGTACGCTTAACTGTCTCCTACACAAACAGTCCCTAACTAGGGTTTCTTGTTTTTTCAGGAGAACAAGTTTTTGAGACCTAAAATGGATTTCATGGACCTACATATATCTCAAAGTACCATCATACAAATTTTCAAACTTCAATTCGCTCAGACGCACAGTCAGCAGCTTAAACAGTCAAAACACGACCCGCTGACCAAAAAAGTCAACAGACAGTCAAAAATGAAATTTTTTGTCAACATCCATATTTTGTCAAAGGATTCATCATTTGATCTTTGGTTGATCATAATTCATCAAGGAAATATCAAAAATCAACATAACCCTAAGTTTCAAAATTAGGGTTTTCTCCTAAAAAGTCAACTGAACTTTGACTGGTCATAACTCTCTCACCCTTCATCCAAAAAATTCAAACCAAAGCTCATTTTGAATTAAATTCAATTATATTTCAAATTCAATTGGTCCCATGGTCATTAGATTCACCATTTGAAAAATATGAATCAAGACATTACAGGTCATTTTCAAAGTCAACAAAAAGTCACTTTTTTCTAAAGGACACACAAGGAGCATGGAAAATCATTTTGACATGAGACCAAAGACATTGGTTAGAGGACTCTTTAAGGTTTCCAAAAAGTACAATAGCTCCTTCATATGAAAAAAATTGAGGGATTTATGCCTTGTTGAAGTTTACCATTTTTTGGGAAAATGCATGAAATCAACATTGATAAAAAATGTGTTTTTGCCAAATGGGGCCAAGTTTTCATGATCCATACATGTTTCCCATAATGTGAAGGGCCTCCCACGACCAAGACAAAGCCCATAACATTTTTTTTTCATTTTTTGGTTTAATTTTATCACATTTAAGATTAAATTAAAAAAGGAAAATGGAAGGATAATGTGTAGCTTAGTTTCTAAGCATGAGTCATCAAAGAACATTCAATTTTCTGCAGCAAAGGAAGTACAAAGTAAAAGAAGTAAAAGAGAGCAAGCTTTGGTCAAAGTTTCAAAGATTTTTATTATTTAAAAATCAAAGTTTCAAAAAAGCTCATCAATGCTTCTTAGCTTCAATTTTAAGCACATCCTAGCTTATAAATGAAGCAGCATACTCCACAAAGAGAGGACACGAAATCATAGCAAGGGCATAGCCATCAACTTCACAAAATTCTCACAAAAATATCAAATACTTTGTAATTTTCGTTTTGCAACTTCCAGCTTACTTCAATAAAAAATAACCATTCAAATCATCCCTTGGGGTTACATAGAGTAAGATTGATGCACTAAACAAGTCCCACAATGATTTAAATACGTGTATCACCATCTTCATGTTCTTAACTTCATAACTTTCGTTTTCGTATGCATGCTTGATTAAAATAAAAACTAACCATTTGCATGGACTCATGGCATGATATAGAGTAGGTTTAAGTGATCACATGCAAGCTTTAACGTGGTTTTGAAGCTCCACCATTTTTGAGCTTCAAACATGTGAAGCTTTCGTTCTCCAAGATACAAGCTCCAAATGAAACAACTAACGACGCTATCATGTTCAGAAGGGTCCATTTAGGTGATCTGGGTGGCCCTTATTCTTTTTTATTTTCGTTTTGTAGGTCATTCAAAAGGTTAAAAAATTGAAAGCAAAATCCGCAGGTAAGTTTGCAGGAAATTCCGCAGGTACCAGGGAAGAAGATGATGAATAGTAAGGAGGAAAGTTTGACCGCACGCGTGGCGCTTTCCTCTCCTCTCATTCGCTGGTCAACCAGCGTGGACCCCACCTGGAATATTTGAATTCTGAATGATCACATGCAATCTCTCTATCCACGTGCACCATGTGCCCATCAATCTGAGCCATAGATCTCCACTAATCTTCAATCCAGCGCACCAAAACGCACCCCCATATCATAGACTTTCAGATTAATCACACAGGTTCATAGCCTTATTTTTATTTTCTATTTTTATTTTTATTTATTTGCAAAATTAATTTAAATAGTTTTAAAAATCCAAAAAAATACACAAAAAATATTTTTAAGTTGATAAAATAATATTTTATTTTCTGATATAAAATATTTTATTTTTCTTCATAATTTAAATATTTTGCATAATTAATTAGTATATATATTTATATATTTGCTTTTTAATTAATTCAACCAATCAAAAAATGATAAAAAAATTGTTCTTTATATTAAGTATAGTTTATATATTATAGGCTAATTTTGTACAAATTTAGAATAATTTTCTCTTTGAGTTTTAATTATTTGTGTAATTATTTGTATAATTATATGATTATTTAACTTAATAATTTCAAAATCTATTTCAAAAATTCCAAAAAAATTAGTTTTATCTTAAAATTTATTGACAAGCATTTTGAACATATTTTAAGCTTAATTTTTAGGTTTAAATTTTATTTCCATCTTTTTCGTATTTTAATTAAATTAATCATGCATTAATTCTAATTAAAATCAACCATCAAAAAATCCAAAAATATTTCTTTTATTTTCTTGCAATTTAAATTCCTAGATAAATGTATAGGTTGTCAAATTCATGTAAATAGCGTAGTTTACATTTCCCGCAAAATCGATGTAATAGCGTAGATTTACTTTCCGCATTTTACATTTCCGCATTTTAAATTCTAGCACATATAAAACTGCGTGTATGCCAAAGATTAAAATTAAATCGTTAGATCACTAACTTCAAAGATAGAATATCTGAATCAAAACACAATCACACTTGCACCTCTTAGGGTAATCCCTCTCTCACTCTTTTCAAAATCAAAATCAAATTCAAATGCAAAATCGAACTTTTGTTTATATCCGATAAAAGGAGAATTTTCTAAAGGAAATAGGAAAAGACCTTATAACTCAGGGTAGACCTCCTAATTTGCTTGCTCAAATCAAAACGAACAAGTCTCTCATATATCATTGTTTTTCAAAATAAAACTTTCAAAAAAGACAATACTTTGTATATATCCAAACGAGGATCATTACGAAGTTAACGTTCTTTTTTTCAAAACATCTTTTAAAAGATAAAAACACTTTGTATACATCCGCACCAGGATCATTACAAAGTCAATTTACAAAGGTATTTGAAACCACATACAAGCATTTCAAGGCAATAGAAAAGTGATTTAAAACAAAGTGAGCTAAGCAAATTAAAGAGCCCATGGATAACCATGGATACAAAGGGTGCTAACACCTTCCCTTTGTATAACCTACCCCCTTACCCAGAATTTCTTAAAGGTCTTTTTTCTGTTTCCTTTATAAACCTTTCCTTAATTGGATAAAATAAAAGTCGGTGGCGACTCTCTGATTTTCAAAAACACAAAAGCAGAAATAAAAGAGTCAGTTCGCGTTTCTCTCCGCGAGAGGTATGGTAAAAAACCGAGGTCGACAGAACTGGCGACTCTGCTGGGGAAGACTTTCTGAAAACAAAATGTTTTCAAAAGGGGTTACCTTTAGAGTATAGATCACTTCGATGTTTTCAATTGCTTGACTTGATTGCTCTATTTTCCAAAGGTTTGTTTGGGTTTTTTGCTTGCGTGAAAGATTCTAACCCGAATCTCGAGATACCTTAAGTATGTGACAATAGACCAAGGAAACTGTACGGCATGTACCGATACGGTTGATCTGGTAGTCACCGTTAGTGCGATACTTTGGTTTATACTGATGTCCCTTGAAAATGATCAAGGAGTATATTAGGCTTCCGAAATGTCATTAAACACTAATTTGTCTTAGAACCTTTTAGTTGAACTTGACTTGTGGCCTATTAAGTGGCTAGCTTTGAAATTGATCGAAGTTAGTTATCCTCGAAGAATATTTTGATCGGCCGTCCGAGCGCCGTATTGAGATGCTGCCTCCAAGGATCATAGAACCCGAATACTATTCTAGGACAGGTTTTAACCAACTCAACTTCAGTGGGGAGGGTATCACCTATCAGCTTCATGCAAGCCTTTAAACCTAAGGCTATTGTTTGATTTGTTTGTGTTTGCCACATGTTTGACATCATAACATCATAAGCATCATCAGCATATCATTTTCTCACTAATCATTTCAAGGATCGAAGAGTTTACCTTTGTTCTGTTATTGCAGGTAATGGCTCCCGCCACCAGAGATTACATCCGATTCAACATCTCAACGGTGCCATCTGAACTAAAGGATTTAATATCAGAATTTCCCAGGAATGCTCAATTCACCAAAAAGCACGGTCACCTACTCCATTTGGTTACCTCAAAATTTGAAGAAGACATGATACGGGTCCTGTTCCAGTTCTTTGATCCCGAACATCATTGCTTTACCTTTCCTGATTACCAGTTAGTACCCACCTTGGAAGAGTTCTCTGAACTAATTGGATTACCTGTTCGAGATCAATTACCTTTCACTGGTTTAGAAAGGATTCCAAAACTTGAAATCATTGTTGCTGCCTTACATTTGCGAAAGTCAGAAATCGAGTCCAGTTGGGAAACAAAGAGTGGAGTTAAGGGTTTGCTTGCTAAGTTCTTAATGGAAAAGGCTCGATTACTACTAGAAAACAAAAGTTATCCAGCTTTTGAGGAGTTTATGGCTCTTTTGATCTATGGGTTGGTTTTATTCCCTAATCCCGACCAGTTCATAAGTGTACACATTATCAACCTTTTCCTAAAACGTAACCCGGTACCAACCTTGCTAGGAGACATTCTACATTCTCTACACACTCGTACCATGAAGAGACGAGGACCTCTTATGTGCTGTATACCACTATTGGCTAGATGGTTTACATTTCATCTTCACCGATCAGTGTTGAGAAATGAACAAAGAATGCAATGGTCTCGCAGGATTATGTCTTTGTCTCATTCAGATATCCGGTAGAACAACTTCTTTCAGAGAGACATTACTATCATTGACCATTGTGGAGAGTACCCTAACGTGCCACTCCTTGGCATCAAGGGAGGCATCACTTACAATCCCTCTTTAGCTTTACGCCAATTCGGATATGCACGAAGAAACGGTCCTCATGACATGATTATCCGTGGCATTGTGTTTGATTACGAGGATGATTCCTATAGACATCGACGAAGGTTCATACAAGCGTGGGGAAGTGTCTATAGAATAGAAAGCAAAAGTTTGGGGCAATGGAATTCTATTCCCATAGAAGTTCATCATGCCATATCCCGTTGTTCTACCTGTGACTATTGAACCAGAAGTCAAAGGAGACGAACCTCAAATTATTCTACATCCGGATATGCCAACTGACTTGGAAGAGTTGCAGAAATCTTGGGTTCAACTAAAAGAGGAAAGAGACACCTTCAAAGCACACTGTCAAGACTATGAGAGGAGATTATTGGAGCTCACCGGACAACTCCAAGAAGAGCAGCAGATCAACACATTCCTGGGTGCAAAGAGAAAGCGTCCATGGGAGACCTGAGGGATCCTTCATTTTCTTTATTTCTGTTTTGTAAGCCCGAATGAGGCAAAGAAAAAAAAAAAGAAAAAAATTGTTTAACTAATAAATGTTTGTTTTAACAAATCTAAATTCTAAGTTCCTTGAAAACATTGCATATGCATTTCATACATAAACATTGCATAACAGGTTCACATGACGGGTTTCTCATCTCCTCGCTGTTTATTTCAGTTAGAAGAGATGGAATCTGAAACAAGCATCAAGAATCTCGAAGCACAGAACGCCCAGGTTCAAGTAGCAATTCTGGAATTGGCAAAGGGGCAACAAGAACTGAAGGCCCTGATGATCAAGAAGAAAAAGAAGCCCAAAGGATCTGTAGGCTTGAGTCACCTGAAAAGGAAGATCAAAATCCCAGTCAAAAGGTCCAAAAAGCCACCGATCCCTGAAATAGTTGGTGATGGTGAACAAGGAGACAATCACAGCAACCAGGGTTCTGCCAAACCCTCCCTCTCTTCTAATGAAGAAGATTATCATTCGGGAGACGAACAAGATGATGACAAATACCAGCAGTTGGAAGAACGCATGAAAGCTATGGAGATACAAAAAATACCAGGTTTAGATTTCAATGATCTAGGGCTCGTCTCAGATGTTGTTATCCCTCCGAAGTTCAAAGTTCCTGTATTTGCAAAGTATGATGGAGTTTCTTGTCCAAAACTACATCTGAGGTCCTATGTAAGGAAGATACAACCTCATACAGCAGATAACAAATTATGGATTCACTTCTTCCAAGAAAGTCTGTCGGGTACACAACTCGAGTGGTACTACCAGCTGGAAAGTACAAAAGTTCATACCTGGGAAGAGTTAGCTGCTGCTTTTTACAAGAAGTATCAATACAATGCTGACCTTGCACCAACCCGTACTCAACTAAGGGGCATGTCCATGGCACCAAAAGAAAGTTTCAAAGGATATGCACAAAAGTGGAGAGATATGGCTGGAAGGGTTCAACCACCCTTATCTGATCGTGAGCTGGTCGACATGTTCATGGGCACTTTAACTGGCCCTTTCTATAGTCACTTACTAGGAAGCTCATCATCAGGGTTCACTGACTTGATATTGACTGGAGAACGTGTCGAAAGCGGCATTCAAAGTGGAAAAATTAAAATAGGCTCTTCCTCTGGTACAACAAAAAGGCCCATCAGTGGGAGGAATGAGATCAATACAATGCAAAGTCAGAAAGGTCGCAAGAATGAGCATCACCAATCTGTAGGGGCAGTTCTGATCTCCGCATCTGCGCCTCAAAAAGATCAACCGCCAAAATATACGCGTCGACCAGATGCGCCAAGAAGAAATTTTACCAGAATCAATATGCCAATCTCTCAAGCATTGAAGCATTTGTTAAAAGCAGGTCTGATCACATTGAAAGACCCTCCAAAGAATGTCAACACTTCCTCTCCAAGTTATCGCCCCGATGCAACATGTGCGTATCACTCCAACTGTCCAGGACATGACGCAGATCACTGTTGGGCCCTGAAAAATAAAATACAAGACATGATAGATGTTGGGTAAATTGAGTTCGATCCTTCAAAAACTCCAAATGTCATCACGGCACCTATGCCGAAAAACGACAACACCGTCAATGCTATCATAGACACTGTTTACATCTATGATGTGAGGGAATTGTCAACTCCGCTCCTTGAAGTCAAAGGAAAGCTAATCCAAGATGGTTACTTTCCCGGTTGTGACCCTGATTGCTTTTATTGCACATACCTGCCCAACAGTTGTGAAAATCTGAGAATGGGGATTAAAAAATGGATGGATCGTCGTATCATTATGTTTGAGAGGCTCCCTTCTATGGACGTTTTATGCAAAGTCTTTGCAAACGGGATGGGAATAGAGGACGTCTCAGTGGTTTCCAACATACCATTGAAAATCCCTAACAAAGCTCCTTTCAAAATTTATGCTACACCCAAAGTAGCATCGGTAACCATTACCAATCCAACTCCATTTCCATACTCCTCAGACAAAGCTGTCCCGTGGAGTTATGACACTAATATTTATGTCCATGGAGTTAAACAGGATACCTTGACCGAAGCGGCCCTGAAGTTTACTACTCCAACTGTTGATAATACCGTGGGTACCAGTAAGATTACGAAAAGTGGAAGGATCTTTTCACCAGAAATTTCTCCAAATGTTGCTACTAATCCAGTCCAAGTCCCAATTCCTAATCAAGATGTAAACGCTCGAGGCAAAGAGCCACAAGTTAAACCAGTTCAAATACCGGTGGAAGTCACTATTAAAGATCCATCGAAGCAAGAAATGGAGGAAATACTGAAAATCATCTGCAAGAGTGATTACAATATTGTCGAACAACTAGGGCACACTGCTTCAAAAATCTCAATGCTGTCTCTGCTAAAGTATTCAGAAGCTCATGCCAAAGCCCTGATGAAGTTCTTGAAAGCTGCACATGTGCCGCAAGAGATTTCAGTCGATCAATTTGAAAATTGTGTTGCCAATCTAACAATGAATAATGGCCTCGGTTTCTCTGATGTTGATTTAACCCCTGCTGGAAAGAATCACAATAAAGCCCTACACATCTCCATTGAATGTAATGGCACCACTCTATCTCATGTGCTGGTAGATAACGGTTCTTCTTTAAACGTGTTACCAAAAACAGTACTGGAAAAGCTTGACTTCGAAGGAATTGTGTTACAACCAAGCGATGTTGTGGTAAGAGCCTTTGACGGGTCAACAAGAACAGTGTACGGAAAGGTGAATCTTCCAATCAGAGTGGGCTCTCAGATCTTTGATTATACCTTTTACGTAATGGAAATTCACCCATCATATTCCTGCTTACTAGGACGCCCTTGGATACATGGGGCAAATGCTGTAACTTCTACCCTGCATCAGAAGTTGAAGTATCCAGTAAAAGGAAAGATTGTCACAGTTTATGGCAAAGAGGAATATGTGGTTAGTCACCTGAGCAATTCCAAGTATGTTGAGTTGGATGACGAATTCATCGAAACTCCCTGCCAATCTTTTGAGGTGGTTTCTCCAGATGTCTCTACTACCAAGCATATTTCTGCTACTCCAACTACAACTATGGCTTCTCTCAAAGATGCCAAAGCTGTGATCGAAAAAGGTGATTGCACAATATGGGGAAAACTCCTCGATGTACCTTACAAATCCGATAAGCTAGGCCTGGGCTATGCTAATCGAAATCAAAAGAACGATCAAAGTCCTTGTTCTGGAGGATTAATGTCACATTTCATCAACCAAGGAGTAAATGCTATTGAAGACGATGGAGTGTTCTTGAACCATATCATTCAGCCATATCCTGATGAAGTTCCACCCCTTCCCATGGGAGTGTGGGATACTTTGGGAGAACCAAGTGGCGGGTATAATTTTCAATATACCGCACCTTAGAGTTCTTTTATTGCTATGGAAGACATTACCCCAACTGGATGGGGTGATCAATTTGGAAATGGAAAAAGTTTCACAAATCCCATCACTGAGCAATATCAAAATACACCTAAAGAAGTTTGGGATACGCTAGGAAAGCCAAGTGGCAAATATGACTTTATGGTGAAATATTCCGCTCCTCCGAGCTCACAAGTTGCCATTGAAGACATTGTCCCAACTGGATGGGATGAACATTACGACGACAATTTTACTCTTGAAGAAGCCAGGGAAACACCAAATAACGAGGGTTATTTTCTGTCAGAATACACCCCTCACCAGAATGCACAAGTCTCTATCCAAAACATCATCCTGACTGGATGGGACGGCCTTATCGAGCATCTCGCTCAGCCAACAGAGATATCTCAGCCTGGGCTCTTGTATCCAGCAGAGTATATCACTTATCCCGAAAGATCACCAGCTCCTTTCCCCACCAGAGAAATCAATGTTGTGGGAGATGAAGAAGACAACTGCAACTGGAACAGCTGGATACTCCCTGCTCACAATAATGGATTGAACAACTGGGAAGCTAAGGATGTGATCTCCTTTGATCAGGAGTAAATGCAATTTCCTATTTTCGTTATTTATATTGTTCAAAGATAAAAATGGTTCCTGTACTATTGAACCATGAACTTGAAAGCCGTGTGCCTTGCCCGAAGCACGCTGGTCCTTTTTATAAGGGTTTGTCATATCATGATCATGTTCATTCAATAAAATCATGGGACGTTTGCATATTCAAATTTTTTGATCCTTTTTCTTTCTTTTCTTTATTCATTTTTCAAATAGCTATGTTTTCTTACACACACCCGCATAAATAAATGCAGATTCACATTTGGATCCAGTTGATAACGATTCTGCTATTGCCCGTCATGACTTTGAAAATCCGATCTACCAATTTGAGGACGAAGGTGAGGAAGATTGTGAAGTACCAAGAGAACTTGCAAGGCTGCTAGAACAAGAAGAGAAGACTATACAGCCGCATGAAGAACCAATTGAGGTTATCAATTTGGGCAGCGACGAAGAAAAGAAAGAAGTCAAGATAGGGGCTGATCTAGAAAACAGTGTCAAGCAAAGACTGATTCAAATGTTGCAAGACTACGTTGAGATATTTGCCTGGTCCTATGAAGATATGCCTGGCCTTGACACGGACATTGTGGTTCATCGCCTGCCAATCAAAGAAGGTAGCACTCTAGTCAAGCAGAAACTACGGAGGAGTAGGCCTGATATGTCAAAAAAGATCAAAGACGAGGTTGAGAAGCAATTCAATGCCGGTTTTCTGAAAGTTGTGAGTTATCCTCCTTGGAGAGCTAACATAGTACCGGTGCCCAAAAAAGATGGGAAAGTCAGAATGTGTGTAGACTACAGAGATCTGAACCGGGTAAGCCCCAAAGATGATTTCCCTTTACCTCACATCGATGTACTGGTTGACAATACCGCACAATGCAAGGTATTCTCCTTCATGGATGGATTCTCAGGGTACAATCAAATCAAGATGGCACCCAAATATATGGAAAAAACAACTTTCACAACACCCTGGGGAACCTTTTGTTACAAAGTAATGCCCTTTGGTTTAAAGAATGCAGGAGCTACATATCAGCGTGCAATGGTAGCTTTGTTCCATGATATGATTCATCAGGAGATAGAGGTTTATGTCGATGATATGATTGCAAAATCCAACACCGAAGAAGAACATCTGGGTCACCTACACAAGCTGTTTGACAGGCTCAAGAAATACAGGTTGCGACTGAATCCGAACAAGTGTTCTTTTGGAGTAAGATCCGGCAAACTCTTAGGTTTCATCGTCATCAGCAAAGGTATTGAGGTTGATCCTGCCAAGGTCAAAGCTATTCAAGAAATGCCTATACCCCATACTGAGAAACAATTTAGAGGATTTTTGGGACGTCTGAATTACATCGCTCGATTTATTGCCCATATGACTACTACTTGTGTGCCGATCTTCAAACTGTTGAAGAAAGATCAAGTGGAAAGGTGGAATGACAAATGCCAACTAGCCTTTGACAAAATCAAAGAATATCTCCAAAAACCGCCAATCTTATTACCACCAGTGGAAGGAAGACCTCTGATAATGTACCTAACTGTGTTGGAAGATTCAATGGGGTGTGTACTAGGGCAACATGATGAGTCCGGCCGAAAGGAGCATGCAATATACTATCTTAGCAAAAAGTTTACCGATTGTGAAACAAGATACTCACTACTCGAAAAAACATGTTGTGCCTTAGCATGGGCGGCTCACCGACTAAGACAGTATATGCTAAATCATACCACTTTCCTAATCTCCAAAATGGATCCTATCAAGTATGTGTTCGAAAAACCTGCTCTCTCTGGAAGAATAGCAAGATGGCAAATGATCTTAACAGAATATGACATCCAGTACACTTCACAAAAAGCAATCAAAGGAAGTCTGGTAGCTGATCATCTGGCTCATCAAGCAGTGGATGATTATCAAGCATTGAACTTTGACTTCCCAGATGAAGACATTATGCTAGTCACTGACTACGAGCAACCAGGACCGGAAGAAGGACCCGAGCCAGGATCCCGATGGACTATGGTTTTTGATGGAGCTTCTAATGCACTTGGCAATGGCATCGGAGCTGTGATCATTTGCCCTGCAGGAGGTTATACCCCATTCACTGCCAGATTATGCTTCTACTGCACTAACAATATAGCCGAGTACGAAGCATGTATTATGGGTCTCAAAGCTGCAATCGATCTAAGAATCAAGTTCCTAGAGGTTTACGGAGACTCGGCGCTTGTGATTTATCAAGTCAAAGAGGAATGGAACATGAAGCACCCGAATCTAATTCCTTACAAAGAATATGTGTTAAGTCTGATTCCTTATTTCGAAGAAATCACTTTTGAACACATCCCGCCCGAAGAAAATCAACTAGCTGATGCCTTAGCTACCATGTCATCCATGTTCAAAGTCAGGTGGGACAATGAGGCACCAATGATTACCATTTACAAACAAGATGAACCAGCCTATTGCAATGAGATCGATGCTAAAGGAACAGAAGAAAAACCATGGTTCCATGAAGTAAAAAGGTATCTCGAAGCCCAGGAGTATCCTGAAGGGGCATCCATCAACGACAGAAAATTTCTAAGAAGATTTGCTGCCAAATTCATTTTAAGTAATGCAACCCTATACAAGCGCAACCATGACTCGACTTTACTTCGTTGTGTAAGCAAGAAGGAAGCAGAACAGATTATGGAAGACATACATGATGGTGCCTTTGGTACTCATTCAAGTGGGCATACAATGGCTAAAAAGATCCTAAGAGCAGGTTATTACTGGTCTACCATGGAGACAGACTGCCATCATCACTCCAGAACCTGTCACAAATGCCAGATATATGCTGACAAAGTACATGTACCTCCAGTCCCGTTAAACGTTCTGATGGATCCTTGGCCTTTTGCAATGTGGGGTATTGATATGATTGGAGAAATCAAGCCTACTGCCTCCAACGAACATCGCTTTATCCTGGTCGCTATTGATTACTTCACTAAATGGATAGAAGCAGCTTCATTCGCTTCTGTCACCAAAAATGTCGTGGCCCAATTTATCAAGCACAATCTCATTTGTCGGTATGGCATCCCTGAAAGGATCATCACAGACAATGGAACAAATTTAAACAACAGAATGATTACTGAACTCTGCATGCAATTCCATATCAAACATCATAATTCCTCTCCATATCGACCAAATATGAATGGCGCGGTGGAAGCTGCCAACAAGAACATCAAGAAAATCATACAAAAGATGACAGTAACCTACAAAGACTGGCATGAGATGTTACCTTTTGCTCTTCATAGTTATCGCACATCTGCGCGTACTTCAACAGGGGCAACTCCATTCTCTTTAGTCTATGGTATGGAGGCAGTTCTTCCAATTGAAATTCAGATTCCTTCCCTAAGGATTATGAAAGAAGATGATCTAGACGAAGACGATTGGATTCAGACTCGGTTGGACCAGATAAACTTGATTGATGAGAAGAGGCTCGCAGTTATTTTTCATGGTCAGTTGTACCAAAAGCGCATGATTAAAGCCTTCAACAAGAAAGTCAAAAGTCAGGCATACCAAACCGGTGGCCTGGTTGTCAAACGCATCATCCTACCACAAGGTGACCCCAGGGGCAAGTGGACTCCCACTTATGAGGGACCGTTTGTAATCAAGAAAATATTCTCCGAGCGGTGCCATGTTGCTTACCACCCAGGATGGCGAGGATTTCCCACACCCTGTGAATGCGGACATAGTCAAAAAGTACTTCGCTTGAAGAAAAGCTCGCTAAGTTGAAAATCTGAAAGGGCAACTTAGGGAAAAAAATGAGCGTCTCGGTGGATTGAAAACCTGAAAAGGCGATCCAAGCAAAAATTAGAGACTAAATAAATATTATCCCGGTAGGCTGAAAACCTGAAAAGGCAGCCTAGGCAAAAGTTAGGGAATAAAGCGTACAACTATGTTCCGTTCATTTGCCTAATCACCTTCAGGATTAAACACGTCAAAGACGCCGGTCAATCCAATTACTTTCTTCCAACAAGTGAGGGATGAGATGCTCGAAGACAAATTGGCAATAGCAGAATTGAAACTTGACTGGATTGTTTTCACATAGCTATTTCACTTTATAAATATTTTCCAAAGCTTTATGACAATTTCCTACTACTAGGATTTTTGTCTCCTTGTACTAATCAGCCTATCATGGCTCTTTTTCAAAAATCAATGCAGCTTAGGCTCAAAATCAACATTTTCACTTTTTTTTCTGTTTTGAATACATAAACATCCCAATGATAATTTTGAATGAACATGTGCATTTGAATATGATTGATATTTACCAGGAAAAGCAGGAATAGCATTCAGGTAATGTCCCAATCATTTGGACATCATCCCGAAACCAGCATCAGAAGAAAAATCCCCAACAGAAATGCATTTCTCAGCAAATTCCTCAAAAATATTTTTCTTTCTAAACAAAGTGATTTGAGAAATCTTATTCCCCAGCAGGGCTGTTCCAGATTACTATCCCTAGAAGGTGTGATCCCCACAACAGGACTTGGTCAAATAGCGCATCGGAGGATTATGCATCTTCCTCATTCCCACTTTAAAGGGCATCAAAATCAGAACTTTCCAATTACCTTTCATCCCCAAGCGGTAGTCAAAGATCCTTCAATAGAGTACCATGATTCTCAAAGAAGGTCCCCAGCCGAGGGTACTCAAGCAAGACGATAAAAAAATCATCAACGGTCGCAATGCCTTCATTTCCAGATGGCTACCAGGGATTTATTTTCCCATCCAGAAGCTTGATACGCTCAAGACATCACTCATCATACATCATGCATCATACAACATACATCATACATCATACATCATACATCATACATCATACATCAGACATCATACATCATACGCATATTCATACACATCATATAATGTTTCATAACAAACGCATACATAACATACATATTTCTCCTTTAGTTCAAAAATCTCATACATTACATACATCATAACACTGCATATCAGTAACTTGTTTTTTTCAGGTAGACGGATGTCTTCAGCAAAGATGTTCTCAATCACATGCAGTGTTCCCCTTGAACTCTATTCAGATAAGCAGTCCTATCAGATATAATCAAGCCGAAGATTCATTCTGAAGAGATCTCTCTTTCCAAATCACCTATCAACTCAAAAAACAAGCAACACAGATCTAAGTGGATACCTCAGACGGTTCCAGAACGGTCTACTATCAAAGATCTAAAGCTGATACCTCAGACGGTTCCAGAACGATCTATTATCAAAGATCTAAAGCTGATACCTCAGACGGTTCCAGAACGATCTACTATCAAAGATCTAAAGCTGATACCTCAGACGGTTCCAGAACGATCTACTATCAAAGATCTAAAGCTGATACCTCAGACGATTCCAGAACGATCTACCATCGAAGATCTAAAGCTGATACCTCAGACGGCTCCACAATGATCAACTTTCAAAATCTAAAGCGGAAAAACTTTGGACAGTTCTGTAACGATCATCCTCCAAGACTTAAAGCGGTAACCTTAGACGGTTCTGAAACAGTCAACGCAGAGGTTTTCAAATCCTTCATCAAGATATAATCAATGGATTCATTTTGGTGAACAAACCATCAAATACATTTGCCAGATGGCATCTGAAAGCCCATCTCAGGTAATGTTTCAATCTGCCAACAACATTTCTCAAACAACATTCAAAGACAAATTCCAGCATCACTTCCGGTCAAGGTAAGTGCAAATTTTCAGGGCATCTAAAATATTCAATCATCTTCTACCTTCAGACTTCAAACAATCTCTTCAGGTTTAAGAAGATTGAATAGGGGCAACTGTTATACCCCAAAATTTGCCCGCATCTTTTTTCAAGAAAACTTCTGTCTAAAAATTAAGAGTTTCATATAATCTTGGATTTTTATATCCTGATTTATGAATACTTGGTTTTTAGAATTTTTCTTATACGGTATTTTGGCTCGCTGTTGGATTTACTCTTACGCAAACGCCAGTTACTGTTTATTACTTCACACACGCTACTTATTTGATATTTATTTACAGATAAATAGTACTGACGCAATTGGTACAGAGATAAATCTTTTGCAGGCGCAGAGTCGGGGATTCAGACTGTACTGGTAACAAGTAAATTATTATTAATTTTTGTTTCCCACTAATTTTTGTACTATATTCCATTATTTTCAAAATCTTTTCCTTTCTTTTCAAATCTCTTTTTCAAAAATCAAATCCTAACTTTATTTTATACATCTCTCTTTTTCCCAACACTATCATACACTTTCTTTCAAATCTTACTTCCACTCAAATTTTCCTTTTGTACGGAATCACTTCATTCCCCAACGTCTCTATCCCTCTTTTCATTCTATAAATACCTCTCATTTTTTCAATAAAATCTCACATAAAATTCTAACTCATCTCTCAAATTTCTACTTCATATTCATTCTCTCTTCTTCCCCCGGCAAAAATGGCGAAGCGGATAGAAACGTGTTTTCTTATGATCATCACCGTCGTGGTGGTAATCATGTCCTTCTTCTGTCTGCATAGACCTGAAAAATGTGGACCTGGGATGTTGACACTCCCAATCATCTACATGTTATTATTTGTAGCATGGGTTATTAATAGTCATTCTTAAAGTTTGCCGTATCTCTTATTTCTTAATGTACCGTTTACTCGTCGTACCGTTCATTATAGTATGTAATATTTGTAGTGTCAGTATTAAATGTCGTACTATTTGTCGTACTGTTGCTTAATTATTCAGATAATATTTTGTGTTTTTTCTGCCAGTTAAATATTTATTTTTCTGTGCATTAAGTGATTTTCAGGGTTATTATCGGTAATTTTGCTCGCGTACAGTAAATATTAGTTATTTATTATGTCTGTGTTTTTTTAAATAAGTCATGTAAATAAATTTTTATCCTTGACACAAAACAAAAATAACAAAGAAAATCAACTTTGACTGTTGAATTTTTCACTCTAACTACTACATTAATACCTGAACAGTCAGTTGACGGTCAAACCGCTGACAGTGCAATTCTCCGTGTTTTGTACCATCAATTAAATCAATCTTTTGCATCTCAAAATTCCAAGATTTTTGTTCTAGAAGTCTTCTGAATATCACATGATTAGCAGAGACTCAGCACTGCACAAAAATCAGGTACGCTTAACTGTCTCCTACACAAACAGTCCTTAACTAGGGTTTCTTGTTTTTTTCAGGAGAACAAGTTTTTGAGACCTCAAATGGATTTCATGGACCTCCATATATCTCAAAGTACCATCATACAAATTTTCAAACTTCAATTCGCTCAGACGCACAGTCAGCAGCTCAAACAGTCAACAGATGACCCGTTGACCAAAAAAGTCAACAGACAGTCAAAAATGAAATTTTTTGTCAACATCCATATTTTGTCAAAGGATTCATCATTTGATCATTGGTTGATCATAATTCATCAAGGAAAGATCAAAAATCAACAAAACCCTAAGTTTCAAAATTAGGGATTTCTCTTAAAAAGTCAACTGAACTTTGACTGGTCATAACTCTCTCATCCTTCATCCAAAAAATTCAAACCAAAGCTCATTTTGAAGGAAATTCAATTATCTTTCAAATGCAATTGGTCCCATGGTCATTAGATTCACCATTTGAAAAATATGAATCAAGACATTAGAGGTAATTTTCAAAGTCAACAAAAAGTCACTTTTTTCTAAAGGACACACAAGGAGCATGGAAAATCATTTTGAGGTACTTATGAGGTTTCCAAAAAGTACAAGATCTCCTTCATATGATAAAAACTGAGGGACTTATGCCTTGTTGAAGTTGACCATTTTTTGGGAAAATGCATGAAATCAACATTGATAAAAAATGTGTTTTTGCCAAATGGGGCCAAGTTTTCATGATCCATACATGTTTCCCATAATGTGAAGGGCCTCCCACGACCAAGACAAGGCCCATAACATTTTTTTTCTTTTTTTGGTTTAATTTTATCACATTTAAGAATAAATTAAAAAAGGAAAATGGAAGGATAATGTGTAGCTTAGTTTCTAAGCATGAGTCATCAAAGAACATTCAATTTTCTGCAGCAAAGGAAGTACAAAGCAAGAGAAGTAAAAGAGAGCAAGCTTTGGTCAAAGTTTCAAAGATTTTTAATATTTAAAAATCAAAGTTTCAACAAAGCTCATCAACGCTTCTTAGCTTCAATTTTAAGCACATCCTAGCTTATAAATGAAGCAGCATACTCCACAAAGAGAGGACATGAAATCATAGCAAGGGCATAGCCATCAACTTCACAAAATTCTCACAAAAATATCAAATACTTTGTAATTTTCATTTTGCAACTTCCAGCTTACTTCAATAAAAAATAACCATTCAAATCATCCCTTGGGGTCACATAGAGTAAGATTGATGCACTAAAAAAGTCCCATAATGATTTAAATATGTGTATCACCATCTTCATGTTCTTAACTTCATAACTTTCGTTTTCGTATGCATGCTTGATTAAAATAAAAAATAACCACTTTCATGGACTCATGGCATGATATAGAGTAGGTTTGAGTGATCACATGCAAGCTTTAACGTGGTTTTGAAGCTCCACCATTTTTGAGCTTCAAACATGTGAAGCTTTCGTTCTCCATGATACAAGCTCCAAATGAAAAAACTAACGACGCTATCATGTTCAGAAGGGTCCATTTAGGTGATCTGGGTGGCCCTTGTTCTTTTTTATTTTTCGTTTTGTAGGTCATTCAAAAGGTTAAAAAATTGAAAGCAAAATCCGCAGGAAAATCCGCAGGTAAGTTTGCAGGAAATTCCGCAGGTACTAAGGAAGAAGATGATGAATAGTAAGGAGGAAAGTTTGACCGCGTGCGTGGCGCTTTCCTCTCCTCTCATTCGCTGGTAAACCAGCGTGGACCCCACCTGGAATATTTGAATTCTGAATGATCACATGCAATCTCTCTATCCACGTGCACCATGTGCCCATCAATCTGAGCCATAGATCTCCACTAATCTTCAATCCAGCGCACCATAACGCACTCCCATATCATAGACTTTCAGATTAGTCACACAGGATCATAGCCTTATTTTTATTTTCTATTTTTATTTTAATTTCTTTGCAAAATTAATTTAAATTGTTTTAAAAATCCAAAAAAATACACAAAAAATATTTTTAAGTTGATAAAATAATATTTTATTTTCTGATATAAAAATATTTTATTTTTCTTCATAATTTAAATATTTTGCATAATTAATTAGTATATATTTATATATTTGCTTTTTAATTATTTCACCCAATCAAAAAATCATAAAAAAATTGTTTTTTATATTAAATATAGTTTATATATTATAGGCTAATTTTGTACATATTTAGAATAATTTTCTCTTTAAGTTTTAATTATTTGTGTAATTATTTGTATAATTATATGATTATTTAACTTAATAATTTCAAAATCTATTTCAAAAATTCCAAAAATATTAGTTTTATCTTAAAATTAATTGACAAGCATTTTGAACATATTTTAAGCTTAATTTTTAGGTTTAAATTTATTTCCATCTTTTTCTTATTTTAATTAAATTAATCATGCAGTAATTCTAATTAAAATCAACCATCAAAAAATCCAAAAATATTTATTTTATTTTCTTGCAATTTAAATTCCTAGATAAATGTATAGGTTGTCAAATTCATGTAAATAGCGTAGTTTACATTTCCCGCAAAATCGATGTAATAGCGTAGATTTACTTTCCGCATTTTACATTTCCGCATTTTAAATTCTAGCACATATAAAACTGCGTGTATGCCAAAGATTAAAATTAAATCGTTAGATCACTAACTTCAAAGATAGAATATCTGAATCAAAACACAATCACACTTGCACCTCTTAGGGTAATCCCTCTCTCACTCTTTTCAAAATCAAAATCAAATTCAAATGCAAAATCGAACTTTTGTTTTTATCCGATAAAAGGAGAATTTTCTAAAGGAAATAGGAAAAGACCTTATAACTTAGGGTAGACCTCCTAATTTGCTTGCTCAAATCAAAATGAACAAGTCTCTCATATATCATTGTTTTTCAAAATAAAACTTTCAAAAAAGACAATACTTTGTATATATCCAAACGAGGATCATTACGAAGTTAACGTTCTTTTTTTCAAAACATCTTATAAAAGATAAAAACACTTTGTATACATCCGCACCAAGATCATTACAAAGTCAATTTACAAAGGTTTTTGAAACCACATACAAGCATTTCAAGGCAATAGAAAAGTGATTTAAAACAAAGTGAGCTAAGCAAATTAAAGAGCCCATGGATAACCATGGATACAAAGGGTGCTAACACCTTCCCTTTGTATAACCTACCCCCTTACCCAGAATTTCTTAAAGGTCTTTTTTCTGTTTCTTTTATAAACCTTTCCTTAATTGGACAAAATAAAAGTCGGTGGCGACTCTCTGATTTTCAAAAACACAAAAGCAGAAAGAAAAGAGTCAGTTCGCGTATCTCTCCACGAGAGGTACGGTAAAAAACCGAGGTCCACACCAATCCTTTGAGATGAGGCTTGATTATTGTCATAGAGGTAATGTGAGATATGTTGAGCCGTATGAGATGTCTTGGAGCCATTGATTCACTGATTTTCCTTTGAATGAGCCAAACTGTAACACCCCATACATAACTGACTAGTATATTATGCATGAAACGTTAAAATTGATATTGAGTACATACAAAAGCTAAGGATACAAGATGATCCATTTAGAATACAACATGAAATAATAATAATAATTATAAAACATGTGTCTTCAATGGATCTTGCACAGCGGAATGTCAAAACCAACGAGGTCTTCGAGCCAACACCACTTCCAAGTCTTTAGTCCAAACCTGTTACTGACCAAACGCTACTAACTGCACCTGAAAAAAATATAAGTTGATTGGGGTGAGATTACTAAATCTCAGTGAGTCCTCCTATCCTATGGGTCCACTCAGTTCTACAGGGTACATGCATTAACAAACCGAATCCACCATTGATCTGGGGTTATCCTCACATCCGGTACAAGTACGGAGAAAACACATGAATCGTCCACCATAGGAGTCATCATATCACAAGTATACAAATAGTATAACAAACACGTATGCCAAGACCCATACCCGTGTATGGGGAATCCAGAAGTACGTTAATACCACTAGACTAGGTTACTAACACACCCTCGGTGGGTTCACCCAGGCCTATTTGTCAAGAGACTTGCACAAGCACCCTGCAAGAATGGTTAAACGGGTTCGCACAAGCCTACATGGCTGCGAGGTGACCTTGCCTAAGAGGCGACACCGTCCCATTTACCATCTATACGCACGTGGTGTTAACGGCAAGTGCAACACGCCGTCTCGACGCATGAGCCCATCCGGGTAGGAACATAATGATGTAGCCTACATGGCATCATTAGAGATGGTTTACCTGTTATGCGTAAGCTTACTTAGCCTCATAACGCCATCATACCGAGCACGCAAGTGTGTTAACGGCAAGTGAGTAAAACCCCGTACGGAAACTCACGAGCACACTGCAACGGTAGTTCAGGTATGTGCCTCTAGGATCCATGATCAGGGCAGTCCCACGGACAACTCAAGGACCCACGGTCCGAATCGTAACCTAGTACCTGGTCTACTTCGATTCAAGCATACACACGCATAACAAGCGTTAATCCATACAATACAACCAAAGCCGATCGTTTAACCAAAACGACGGTGTCAATAGGATTTCATGCACATCATATAATTGCATATCATCTCAAACATGGATATCACATTCATAATAAGCATTAGATAATAAATGCCACACATAACATGAGAATTATTGGTCAAATGGTAAAGGCATAAGTTCTCATACTAATTCATTGATTCACTAAGTGGGGCTCCACTATTATTCAATCAAACATTCTGGTTTGGGGACCAATTTTATTAGAAAGTAGACGTCGCTAGCTTTCCAACGATATAAAGTTTGCGCAATTCCGATACCCGAGCCGAAAGTTACGAATTTCTGAAGTTTGCTGATTTTTCCCTTTTAACCCAGCGTAACGGGTTACGCCAAATCCGTAACCGGTTACGGGCACGAAAAACAGCCCAGAATTGCATTTTCAGCAGCGTAACCGGTTACACCAACAACCGTAACCGGTTACACTGTACCAGAATCATTTTTCTGCATTTTAAGGGTTCTATAACAGTCCCAAATGCTCTATAATGAATCCCCTGCACTACCAATACAGTCCCAACAATTTATATCACACATATATTCATAATCATCAACATGCAACATATACTCATCAATTAAGCAAGTTGATCACATGCAATATGGATTATCACTCAAACCCCAATTCCCAACATAAACCCTTGCATACAAATTCCCCAAGGTATCTAACTAAGGACTCACCTTGCATCAATGGAGGTTAAGATCATGTTCTTGCTGCCATTGAACTATCTTCTTGACACAAACTACACCTTCAAGTTCACCAAACCCGTAACCCCTCCTTCTTCACATTCAGCATGCATGTCCCAACTTCAAACTCGTTTTTCTCCTTCAAAACAGAAGCTATAAATGCGAACCATAGATGCAAATCGAAGAGAAATTTGTTAGCTTTCTAATGGGACCAGAATCGTTACGATCGGAGTTACGAGTTGAGAGATATACCTGATTTAGTGAAGGCTGTTCTTAGGGTGCGAAAATGCAAAGGATGAACATAAGCTCTTCTTTCTCCTCCATGCTCTTAAGCTCTTTTCTCATAAATTCTGATTTTTGTAAGTCTTCCACCAAACATGGCCTTATGTTCACATGCAAGTGATGTTTATGGTCTCTTTTATCCTCCAACTAAGTGGTATTTACCACTTTGCCATCTAGTTCATTTCTAACCAAACTCTTGATTCTAACCATTCCACCACTCTTAATAATAATCATTCATAGATTAATGTAGGATATTACATTCTCCCCCCCTTAAATTGAATTCGTCCCCGAATTCTTTCCGATCACCACGGAAACGATTGTCCAAGTCTATTCCAACCAGGGGATAGAATGTTCCTTACATTCCTCCTTTAAATAGCATCATTACTCTGTCTGAGGGTCATTCCATATGAAGAAACGTAATCTGCCAAAACACCTGCGTCCCACTATGCATGATTATCTCTTTAACTCTCAAGCAACACGTCTATTGAGATACCTCGTCTTGACATATCTTGGGGAAGATCCTTCCAGGGACCTTGACCTTCACTGCTCTGCACTGAATCTCCAAAACTTCAAAAACTCTAATAATCCACTCATGTCAGATATCCTTCACTTCATTCTCTGGTGTGTTCACCCTCGCTCAACAAGCATTACTGTTTCACTCAGCTCCTTGAATTACTTCCCACTTGAGGATCACCGCTACAACGTCGCTTCTGCGATAACACTTCAAGTTATTCTCCACTTGAGTCCATACAATGTAATTAGGCGTTAGCCAAATGTCTTGGTCTCAACTTCCGGCTCCCAAGGTCTTAGGGTGATTGTTCCAAATTTACCTTTACTTATACAACTGTCACCGTAAACCGCGAAGGTGTAATCGTCTTGCAACTATCGCCTTGACATTCGACAACTTCGAACAAGATTCTACTGATAAGACGCGAAATTCAACAACTGACCTGTAACTATTGTCCAAGCCTTCCTGCACAATCGTAGTGCACAAGGTATAGCCACAAAGAACTTGCGCCAACTGAATGTCCTCTCTAGCCTTCAGCATTTTGACGGTCTGATACTCAGTCCAACCCTTGTGACTTGCAAGCTAAACTGATGACCTACGAACGTCGGACTGCATGCCATCCACAAAAACTATTCCCAAGTTGGCCCATAGATAACACCTCTCGAGTTTATGGTGGATCCTCGAGTGACTGGAATGGACGAAACGCTGCTTCGGCAATTTCCCTTAGGAAGATACTTTCATCCCAACATAAAATCCTACAAATAGTCCGTTCGTTCCTACCTCAAACTTATCTGATTCTTCCTTGATCCGTTGCGCTACTCTGATTCCAACAAGTCACACACCTTGAAATCCTCCGAGTCACGTTATATCCATAATTCACTTAGTTCCCATTAATACACAATAATTCCTTATCTACAGTCGTCCAATTACAACACGTGCCAGAACTCTATATACATCCATCATCGACTACTACTCTTTGAAGTTGCGTACTTTCCAGAATCAAGCTTCTACTTACTCTGCCATTCCATATAGTTCATCTACCACAACTTAGGTACACGTTTCATCCTCAGGACATTGAAACCCAAACACTCACTGACTTAGAGGTTCGTCCTTGTCACTGATTTCCACAGTGTACATCTGCTATGTTTTTCATTCCAACAAATCTTTGTTGCTCAACCGGTATATCGAATCCTTCACGACATACTGCAGTTCATGATAACTCTAGCAGTTTTACACAACTTCTACCCCAACCATACACTTTCATTCTCTTAGCGTAGTATCACCTCTGATAACTCGTGCGACTTACTGATATAACGATCCTCCCATAGCCACACTCCATTCACACAGTCATCTAACGTATGTTCCACCTCTGATTCAGACACTGAACTGACTTCCTCAGCGGCTGCATCCTTCATTGCAGTGCTTCTAACAGTCAGAGTGTAGCCACAATGCAAGAAATTGCACTTTGCACTTTGCACTTCGAACATCTCTCTTATAAACTCCTAAGCAGTTCTCAAACCAAAATGTCCATGCTTTACCAAGGTTAACACTTCTCTACTCAGAGTATCTAGCAATACCTTACCAGACACATCACACATCGAGCCGATCCAAGATACAACCTGCATATTCCATCACCGGTCGCCAATGATACATGATAGCCACTCACTATGCTGACCAGGATATCATGAGCGCACATGAGTCCCACTCTAGACACTCATGGAAAAATGCCAACTTAACACTTCACGAAACGATAACATCCCCAAGGTACAATCGGATATTAACTCATGCGATCACGATCACTCAGAGTCTCCATAAGTATAGTATTGGATCTTGATCCATCACACCATCGCCTGTCTAGTTATTCCTCTACTATCGAGCGTGACGTATGGATCCTCATCCCACATACCTTACGAGAGTCTGGACCTGTGTCTCACGAGTGCCAAATCAGAATTCTACCTTGAGCTTCAGATCACCTTTGTCCCACACATGTCGGAAAAATGATGACTCACGCATCTTGTGCACAGTAGTGATACTGTGGAATTATACTCGTTTGGTAGTACCAACATGGTGTTCCAACTCCGAGGCCATGTATCCAGGCAACCTACCTCAGTGGCGTATAACGATCTCCACACGTATCCTAAAGTCACAACCGACAAGTGTCTGAATAGACCTCCAATATCGTTCCTCAAGTCCTTCGAATCACACTCCTCAGGATGCTAAAACCTGAGAGTGCTTCACATCAAGGTTTACTTACTCGGAAAGCCAAAAGCCAAACCCGAAGGTTTGAAGTTCAACTTCGCATTACCATACAGTGCGCATACCCACTCGTCCCACGCATGCATGAGATTACAAGGATAATTCAGTCCAGATAGATCTTAGTTCTTACTCGCCTGTACGCCCAACGCCAAGCGTAGTTCTATGGCCTCACCCGGGGTCAGACAAACAACAACTAACAAGAACTTAGGTCACTGCATTTCACGCTTCTACATCATTTCATATTCCATCTAGCGTAGTTCTAGAACTTAAATACAAAATGATAAGAACAGAAATACACATCCTCTTCTATCGACCGGGTATTCAAGCCTCACCCAATCGTAAGCTACCACACTCGTACATTCCACCAACATTTACTAGGTATCTACTCTCGCTTAGGGTACTTCAAGTTAAATCAGGATCTAATACTCCGTCCATCCAATTATTGTCCATGCCAGCGTGATCAGAAAGGTCTGACTCCTCTATCCGCGCTTCCAAAGGTTATTCTGTCCTATCAGCCCACCAGCCACCCCTAACACCGGCAGCATCATCAGTACTGAATCCTAATAAATCCCAGCTCACACCTTCGGAGAATCTCACTTACAAGGCCCTATCTCAATCCTTACTGGTTTTCCCTTGCTATTACCAAGACTTAGAGAAAGTTTCACTCCGTCCAATCAAAATCCTGGGGGGTTCTAGTTATCTCGATTCCACACTTTGACAGTTTGGGTATCACTACTTCGCGTCAAACGCTCTCCTTAAGCTTGACGACTCCAATATCCCTTCTACTTACGTCGTCCAATAAATCCAGCTTCCATATATAATTCACCACCCAACTAATCCTTGCTACTTGGGTTCACGACACTTACAGGTTACAAGTCCTCGTGGCGGCTCTGCCGTAATTCTACTGTCTCACACTCAGTCGGTGAGTTGATCAAGTTCAACAACTAAATGTGATTTCAGTAAAATCAGGCTAGCAACGCACACTTGAGAGGAGGAAAAAGAATTGCTAGTGATGTCTCAAGGCTCGGCCGAGAATCGACCTGCTCTGATACCAACTGTAACACCCCATACATAACTGACTAGTATATTATGCATGAAACGTTAAAATTGATATTGAGTACATACAAAAGCTAAGGATACAAGATGATCCATTTAGAATACAACATGAAATAATAATAATAATTACAAAACATGTGTCTTCAATGGATCTTGCACAGCGGAATGTCAAAACCAACGAGGTCTTCGAGCCAACACCACTTCCAAGTCTTCAGTCCAAACCTGTTACTGACCAAACGCTACTAACTGCACCTGAAAAAAATATAAGTTGATTGGGGTGAGATTACTAAATCTCAGTGAGTCCTCCTTTCCTATGGGTCCACTCGGTTCTACAGGGTACATGCATTAACAAAACGAATCCACCATTGATCCGGGGTTATCCTCACATCCGGTACAAGTACGGAGAAAACACATGAATCGTCCACCATAGGAGTCATCATATCACAAGTATACAAATAGTATAACAAACACGTATGCCAAGACCCATACCCGTGTATGGGGAATCCAGAAGTACGTTAATACCACTAGACTAGGTTACTAACACATCCTCGGTGGGTTCACCCAGGCCTATTTGTCAAGAGACTTGCACAAGCACCCTGCAAGAATGGTTAAACGGGTTCGCACAAGCCTACATGGCTGCGAGGTGACCTTGCCTAAGAGGCGACACCGTCCCATTTACCATCTATACGCACGTGGTGTTAACGGCAAGTGCAACACGCCGTCTCGACGCATGAGCCCATCCGGGTAGGAACATAATGATGTAGCCTACATGGCATCATTAGAGATGGTTTACCTGTTATGCGTAGGCTTACTTAGCCGCATAACGCCATCATACCGAGCACGCAAGTGTGTTAACGGCAAGTGAGTAAAACCCCGTACGGAAACTCACGAGCACACTGCAACGGTAGTTCAGGTATGTGCCTCTAGGATCCATGATCAGGGCAGTCCCACGGACAACTCAAGGACCCACGGTCCGAATCGTAACCTAGTACCTGGTCTACTTCGATTCAAGCATACACACGCATAACAAGCGTTAATCCATACAATACAACCAAAGCCGATCGTTTAACCAAAACGACGGTGTCAATAGGATTTCATGCACATCATATAATTGCATATCATCTCAAACATGGATATCACATTCATAATAAGCATTAGATAATAAATGCCACACATAACATGAGAATTATTGGTCAAATGGTAAAGGCATAAGTTCTCATACTAATTCATTGATTCACTAAGTGGGGCTCCACTATTATTAAATCAAACATTCTGGTTTGGGGACCAATTTTATTAGAAAGTAGACGTCGCTAGCTTTCCAACGATATAAAGTTTGCGCAATTCCGATACCCGAGCCGAAAGTTATGAATTTCTGAAGTTTGCTGATTTTTCCCTTTTAACCCAGCGTAACGGGTTACGCCAAATCCGTAACCGGTTACGGGCACGAAAAACAGCCCAGAATTGCATTTTCAGCAGCGTAACCGGTTACACCAACAACCGTAACCGGTTACACTGTACCAGAATCATTTTTCTGCATTTTAAGGGTTTTATAACAGTCCCAAATGCTCTATAATGAATCCCCTGCACTACCAATACAGTCCCAACAATTTATATCACACATATATTCATAATCATCGACATGCAACATATACTCATCAATTAAGCAAGTTGATCACATGCAATATGGATTATCACTCAAACCCCAATTCCCAACATAAACCCTTGCATACAAATTCCCCAAGGTATCTAACTAAGGACTCACCTTGCATCAATGGAGGTTAAGATCATGTTCTTGCTGCCATTGAACTATCTTCTTGACACAAACTACACCTTCAAGTTCACCAAACCCGTAACCCCTCCTTCTTCACATTCAGCATGCATGTCCCAACTTCAAACTCGTTTTTCTCCTTCAAAACAGAAGCTATAAATGCGAACCATAGATGCAAATCGAAGAGAAATTCGTTAGCTTTCCAATGGGACTAGAATCGTTACGATCGGAGTTACGAGTTGAGAGATATAGCTGATTTAGTGAAGGCTGTTCTTAGGGTGCGAAAATGCAAAGGATGAACATAAGCTCTTCTTTCTCCTCCATGCTCTTAAGCTCTTTTCTCATAAATTCTGATTTTTGTAAGTCTTCCACCAAACATGGCCTTATGTTCACATGCAAGTGATGTTTATGGTCTCTTTTATCCTCCAACTAAGTGGTATTTACCACTATGCCATCTAGTTCATTTCTAACCAAACTCTTGATTCTAACCATTCCACCACTCTTAATAATAATCATTCATAGATTAATGTAGGATATTACACAAACCCTAGTTTTAGAGCCTTGTATAGGAGAGTGTGTCTTGGAGCTTTGCATATTTATTTGAATTTGTATAAGAGAAATTATATGGGCAAATTTTGCGGTATTACAGCTGCCCCTGTTCAATTTTCTTAAATTTGAGGATGTAGAATGGTTTGTATACCAGTCGGAGTCTGAAGGTGGAAGAGGATTGAACACTAGAATACCCAGGAATTTGCCCTAGCTGATGATAAAGGGACTTTTGTCGGAGATGGCCTTGAAGATGCCATCCGACTTGATATACTTGAGAGTCAGAATGTGTCGTATGTTAGACAGTTTCTGAGGAATAGACTTAAGTTGAGTCGTACGTTAGACTGGGTCTAGTTTGCATCAGCAGATGTCTGGAAAACCGTGCGTTAGGTCGAAGAATAAATCGTGCGTTAGACTATTCTCAATTGCATCCTCAGATGTCTGGAAAACCGTGCGTTAGGTCGAAGAATAAATCGTGTGTTAGACTATTCTCAATTGCATCCTCAGATGTCTGGAAAACCGTGCGTCAGGTTGATGGATGGGTCGTGCGTTAGACTAATCCAAATTTCATCCTCAGATGTCTGGAATGCCGTGCGTTAGGCTGGAAATTTTTTTTATGGGCTCTTTGTTGGAGATAGGCTTAAAGATGCCATCCAGATGTCGAGACCGAAGTGTTTGAGAAGTAGTTGTTTGAATGTTGATCGTATAGTAGATGAATTAGATTTTTGGAGAGTTGGTCGTGTCAGCACCGTTTGTAGTAACTGAATTAGACTTTGGAAACAGTTGATCGTGTCCACACCGTTCGTGATGATGGAATTAGATTCTTTAAAGGTCGATCGTGTCAGCACCGTTCGTGGTGACCGAATTAGACCCTGGAGAGATAATCGTGTCTACATCGTTCGTGATGATAGAATTAGATTCTCTTGTCGTGTCAGCACCGTTCGTAGTAACTGAATTAGACTTTAGAAAAAGTTGATCGTGTCCACACCGTTCGTGATGATGGAATTAGATATCTGAGAGTTGATCGTGTCAGTACCGTTTCTAATACCTGAATTAGATCCTGGAAAGATGATCGTGTCTACACCGTTCGTGATGATAGAATTAGATTCTTTAAAGGTCGATCGTGTCAGCACCGTTCGTAGTAACCGAATTAGATCATGGGGAGATAATCGTGTCTACATCGTTCATGATGATAGAATTAGATTCTCTTGTCGTGTCAGCACTGTTCGTAGTAACTGAATTAGACTGGGAAGGTCAGTGATCGTGTCTACACCGTTCGTGATGATAGAATTAGATCTCCGAGCGTTTGACCGTGTCAGTACCATTCTGTAATACGGTGAACTGACTTTATGTCGAAATGTCGCGGTTGAGCATGAGTCGCCACCGACTTTTATTTTATCCAAACAAGTTAGAAAGGCTAAAAGAAACAGGAAAAACCTTTTAAATAAAATAGGGTTCGGGGGGTAATTATGCAAAGGGAAGGTGTAAGGCACCCTTTGCATCCGTGGTTTTCCATGGGCTCTTAATTGCTTTGCTCTTTGTTTTTTAGAAAAGTAGATGAAAAAGATAAGGACTTTAGCTCGTAAATGAGCGTAGCCCTTTTGAAGAATTATGAGAAAGAATATAACAAAGGTTTAGAGCAAGGCAAAGCAATTAGGGGCAATTACCTTGAAGTTTTGAAAATAAGGTTTCTTTTAGCCTTTCGGGATGAAAGGATCTATCCTTGCCATAAGAGGGCAGGAAGCCTTTCGTTTGGAGGTTGATGGGTCATCGCATTATCGTTCTCCATAAGACTGACCCATGCCAGAGAGAGGCAGGTAGTCTAAGGGAAGGATCAGAATAGCCTTTCGTAGGCAGCCAGAGGATACCTTAGCCTTTTCGTAGGCAACTTTCGAGGGTCGAGATCATGTATATCGAAGGCAGCATCATTAGGGACCATGATCTTAGTCGAGGCAACTAGCTAAAGTATCCTCGTATTCGAGGGACTGGCTATTCTGCAAAGCAACACAAGGCAGCAAAGCAACACAAGGCAGCAAGGCAACAAGGCAACAAGGCAACAGACAACAGGCAACAGAGAGGTTTACCCAAAAGCGTGCGTGTGTGCACCAATCACGTGATCATATTCAATTATATTATCTTGTAATTAGGTGATTCTAATTTAGTTCAGAGTTACACTCCCTAAAATTACTAACCATAGCAATAATATAAACAATAATAATAGGGAAGGGAAATTGTAACCAGCGGAGGAGAGGGGAATTGAAACCAGCGGAATATAATTAAAACAAAAGGTTTAACATAAGTAATAATTGAGGACAGGGTTTAGGGTTACCAACGTTCGTAGATTTGGCAATTTGACAAACCCTGAAAAGGTAAAGATAAACAAAAATAGGGTGAGTGCATTTATCGGTTCAGAGGCAAACGGAATTAACCCTAAAGTAGGAATATAAAGAATTTAAGAGTGAATAAATAAACGAAAAGGTACTTAGCTTTGCATTTGATCTGATATGGTTGGCGGTCGGAGGAAGCCTCAAGGTTAACCCTGAAAGTGGCAGGGCAAAGGCAGAAAAATAATTAAGTGTATGCATAGTTCAAATAGATGTTAAAACGGGAAACCCTAAAAAAATAAAAGAAACAACATAAACTTTAAAAATTAAATTAAATACTTAGCTTCGATTGGCAGGTTGATGGGCAAAGGTTCGCCTCAAGCCTTAAGCATTGAACCTGATCATCAGAGAATTGACAAAAATATAAGTGTAGGAGGAGCTCTATTGACGAGGAAATTAAACCCTAATCACATGAAATAAACAACAATAATAATAATAAAAGAAGGGTTTAGAACTTAGCTTCGTTCTTTTGACGTGGCGCGTAGTCGGAAGGCACCTGGAAAGACAACCCTGAAAAGGCACAGAAAAAGAAATATTTTTTAGTGTATGGCAAATCCTTGAAAGTTGAATTGAATAACAATCGGATTAAATCGAGGGAAAAAATAGGTTTCGATTAAATATATGATCTTATTACAATTTTTGTTAATTAAAAGGATTTAATTAAGATTTTATAAAGTTTTTAACTAAATAGCTTAAATCAAATCAAATTAAATAATTAAATAAAATAGAGATTTTAAAAAAAATTAGGAAATGAACTTGTTAAAGGAAAAATAATATTATAGAAAAAAAAGAAAAAAACATGTATATATTTATAAATAAAAACAAGTTTATATAATAAATAAATAAAAAAGAAAAGATATATAAAAAAAGACTTAGCTTAGGAATTTGGTATGGCTGGCCCTATGAGCGTCCACCATAGACTGGCGTGTTTTGGACCTTTTGATATGAAGGGGGAAGGATCAGATGATTGCATGATGAGGGCGTATGGCGTTCTTCTTGTGTGTGAGGTGTGTGGGAGCTGCAGATTAATTCTTGCAAAAATATGTTAGAGATGGGGATCGAACCCATATCCCCTGAGTGAGAACTGAAACGCCTTGCCATCCAACCAGACGTCGCTAGCTGTTTATTGGATGCGCATCCTATAATATATAAAAAAGAAACAAGCATTGGGTAAAACGCGCGCGAGATTTTAAATCCTCCACTGACGCGTTGACACGCCATTGTCCCCTACCTCAGGGCCTGCAAATTCTGAATGAAATTAGCTACGACTTAGCTACGATTTCGTCCCTAGCCAATTCACCTGCATCTACGAAAACCTCATATACACGAAATAAATTTGGCGCGAGTGTATGGTTGTGTTCGTTCAACACTCACGAACATAAAAGACCCTGTAATTTCACATTATATTGCCTAGAACAAAAAGCCCCCTTTGGAACTCTGAAACCCTAACAATGGTGGTATATCCATAAGAGCATAGAAACGTGATTAATTGTCCAGAATCCATCAACACATCAAAAAAAGCATATATATACAAACAAAAACAACTTATGATGTATGAATGCGAGTAATCGAAAAATTTTATAATTGTGCAAACCGTGAGCTTTTTGGAGGTGTTTCTGGACTTGTTTCTCGGATGTAAAGATCTGGATTGCTTCCAAATGCTTTCAGGGACGTGTTAGGATTGATGAGATGCCTTGGACCTGCTTCAAATTCTGAATTTAACTTTTGAACTCCTTGGAATTTTGAACTCGGTTTTGAGTTCTTGTAAACCAGAAATTCATGAACCCTTATTCTGAATTGTTTAGGGCATTTATAGGAATGCATTAGGGTTGATCAAAACTAAAGAAAATCTTTGTTAAATCTTTGATTGCCTTTGAAGAAAAATTTGATTGAAATTTTCTTCATACTCCTTCTAATTTTGGCTAAAAGTGATCCAATCTTTTTTCTTTTATTTTGCACGAAAATTATATGAATAATGAGGTATAAATGTGATTGGATTTGATTCAAAACCAATTTCTTTCCAAATCTTTTAATTTTCCTTAATTTTATTGAATTTTAAATGAATAAAATTCTTATAAAATTAATAAAAATCAAATAAATTCGTGGCAAATGGTTTATGGGCTCTAGGAGACTTGAGGATCAAGATTGGATAAAAAGAACTTGGGCCCATTTGCAAAAATATTCAAGTTTCTTCACATTTTTCCCTCCAAAATAGCCCAACTTTAGCAAGGCCTATCTCCCTCAATTTTTGAGGTATGGGGGTGTTCTAGGACTTTTTAGAAACCTTAGAGAGTCCCCTAACCAGTGTCTTTGGTCTCATATCAAAATTATTTTCCATGTCCACTTTATGTCCTTTTGAAAAAAGTGTCTTTTTGTTGACTTTTGAAAAGGACCTATAATGTTTTGGTCCATATCTCTCAAATGAAGCATTTTTAGACTTGGCATGTGAGACACAATTTTGTAGAGAATCAAATTCCCTTCAAAATGAGTTTTGGATGGAAAATTTTGGATGTTCCATGTGAGAGTTATGACTGGTCAAAGTTCAGTTGACTTTTCCTATGCAAAACCCTAATTTAGAAACTTTTTGATTTGTTGATTTTTGATCTTTCCTTGATGAACCATGATCAGTTTTTGATCAAATGGTGAATGATACTTCAATATGAGGATCTTGACAAAAAATCAGGAGTTTTGAATTTACTTTGACCACAGTTGACTTTTAGGTCAAGATAGTCGACTGTTGACTTTCTGAACAATTGAGTGACCATTCCTTCGAATTGAGCCTTGATACTTGTCATAGAGATAGTGTGAAATATATTGAGCCATATGAGATGCTTTGGAGCCATTGATTCACTGATTTTCCTTTGAACAAATCAAACCCTAGTTTTAGAGCCTTGTATAGGAGAGTATGTCTTAGAGCTTTGTATTTTGTTTTGAATTTGAATAGGAGAAATAGTATGGGAAAATTTTGGGGTATGACAGTTGCCCCTGTTCAATTATCTTAAACCTGAAGATGTAGAGTGGTTTGTATGCCAGTCGGTATCTGAAGGTGGAAGATGATTGAACACTAGAATACCAAGAAATTTGCCCTAGCTGAAGTAGGGACTTTTGTTGGAGATGGGCTTGAAGATGCCATCCAGGTGTTTTGAGAAGATGTATGATGGAGATGGGCTTAAAGATGCCATCCGACTTGATATACTTGAGAGTCAGAATGTGTCGTACGTTAGACTGTTTCTGAGCCTTAGACTTAGGTTGAGTCGTACGTTGGACTGGGTCTAGCTTGCATCCTCAGATGTCTGGAAAACCGTGCGTTAGGTCGAAGAATAAATCGTGCGTTAGACTATTCTCAATTGCATCCTCAAATGTCTGGAAAACCGTGCGTTAGGTCGAAGAATAAATCGTGCGTTAGACTATTCTCAATTGCATCCTCAGATGTCTAGAAAACCGTGCGTTAGGTCGAAGAATAAATCGTGCGTTAGACTATTCTCAATTGCATCCTCAGATGTCTAGAAAACCGTGCGTTAGGTCGAAGAATAAATCGTGCATTAGACTATTCTCAATTGCATCCTCAGATGTCTGGAAAACCGTGCGTTAGGTTGAAGGATATGTCGTGCGTTAGACTAATCCAGTTGCATCCTCAGATGTCTGGAAGGCCGTGCGTTAGGCTTTGCTTTGAATAAGATTCGAATCTTTGTAATGTGTCTGTCACATATTCATTTGGTAACAATGTCAATTTTATGCAATGTATGTAATGAATGAGATGGAGTTCTCAAAAATAAATGGGACTCTTTGTATGTTATGCATGAATTAAAACCGCATGTAATGTATGAATATGCATGTGATGTATATGATATATGGCTATGATTTATGTTACTCGAAGCATCTTGATTGAGAAGATAAATCTCTATGTCATTGTGAGTTTGATGTTTTGATCTCGTCTTGAAGATGCTCTGCTGGAAATTTATGATTCTTGCTTGGGGATGATCAATAACTTGATGTACCCTGATTGGGAATAAAAGATATAAGTAAACCATGTTGGAGAAGAGCGAAGTGTTGGAGAACCGGTAGTGTTGAAGATGTAAACTCTGTTGGGGAGTCATGTCTTTGTCGGGACGAGTATGTTTGAAGATATCTTCTTGAGAATTTCTCTGTGGGGATATGATCTTGTGAAATCGGAGCTGTGGGAAGGCATGGATGCCTTGAACATTGCCCCCAGTATTATATTAACTACCATTCCTGGATTTGATTAGGACACACCGCTAAGTATTGATCAAGATGTCAAACTGGACTTTCATAGATTTGCCCCTGCTAGTAGGAACTTGAAGAGATTCACCTCGCGAGGACTTTATGAAGTGTATACTGTAGGCGACATGCCCCTGACTGTTTGGCTTTTTTGAGAGATTCTTGGAATCTTGACTTGATTGCCCCAGATTGATCGGGATATAGTTTGAAATCCCCTTGTGATGTATTCCTTTGACTTTTTGGTATTCGAGAGATTCTTCGAATCTTGACTTGATTGCCCCAGATTGATTGGGCAAACCATGTCATGCCCCTTGTATACGTAAGAGACATTGCTTCTTGGAGTAATACTGTCTGTCGGGATAACTTTCAGTCATTAGTTGTACCCTGCGCAAGTTCTTTCTGATGCTAACATTTGAAATTATGTAGCAGAATATGTTTAATAATGAATTCATGAGATGCAATGCATACGTTTGTTTTGAGTTTTTTTGAAAAACATTAAAGCAAGAGATGTAAAATCATGGTATTTGTAAAAACATGCTATTTTTGCAGAAGCGAAATATCAACTCAGCATTCGCGATAAACCTTAAGGAGTCAGGATACCTTTTGGTAACAATATGCTTTCGAACTAACCATGCCTCAATTAGGACTTTCAAGGGTTGTAACGTGGCTTGGTTCACATTTTAAGAAATAAAGGATAAAGGCTCAAAGTTCATTTGTACCCACCCCTCTTCGTGATGATCTTCAGTCCTAAGCTCAGTTAATTCAACTTATGCATTCAGGTTCCGAGAGACTTTTGGATTTGCACCTTTGATAATGATGATGGTTCACAAGCAAAGAGAGCTTTTGAGATGGCAGTCACTTCTTCCTTTTGGTAGTCACAACATTGTGTTGTTCAGGAATTTATTGACTTTTCTTTTTTCATTTTTTTATTTTGATATCCCTAACTTTTGCCTGAATTGTCTATTTTGAGATTACAGTCAGCGGGATGCCTTGATTTTTGCCTAAGTCATCTTTTTGATTTTTGACTTAGCAGGCTTTTCATTGTATATATGTTTTTTCATTTTTTATCTTTTTTTGAAAGATACTGACTGCCTTGCTTAATGATTGATGAACCATTGGTTTTTGGTTGACATCTCCAACACTTCTTTGATGTGTGCGGATGAACGCTTGAGGTTGAAACCCTTTTTGAAACGTGTACTGAATGATTCTCTTAAAATAGAATGCACAGCCAAATTAACTGAGAACTACCCTTCCCCAGGTTATAATCAAAGGTTTTAATTAGTACAAGAAAGAAACTTCTACTTCTTAGGCTCAAAGGGGTTGACGAGGGATTAACATCCTTATATCTCCACTGTTTAGGAATTGAAACAAATGCTTGTACATCGTCAGCATAGTCCGCTCAAAAGCATACCGTATGAGGTTGCGGTATCGTTTTCGTCATCCTCCCTTAAAAGGCTTACAGCTTAGCAGGAGTTGAATATGACAAAACCCATGCAAAGTAAAGACATAATTTAAAATGAGTGATAGCGAAATAATTAATTCAAGACAAACATATGCAATGCACTAATGATTATTATTAAGACAAATAATGTCTATCATAAGTCGAATGTTTAAACAAAGAGATTAGAAATTGAAAATGAAAGTAAAGCTAATGATTTAAAAGTTCATCCATTTAGACATTAATCAGTCTTATAGTGATTAGGTATGTGAGTAGTGTTCACTACAGGAGTTATTGGATGGTTGAATTCAATTTCTCCAGCATCGATCATGTCTTGAATCTTGTTCTTCAATGACCAGCAGCTATTTGTATCATGACCAGGACTATCAGAGTGGTATGCACACTTCACATTAGGATTATAGTTACGAGCAGAAGTACTAGGATTCTTGGGGGGGATCCCTTAAAGTGATCAACTTTGACTTCAACAGGTGTTGTAATGTTTGAGCCAGTGACATATTGATCTTTGTGAATTGACGTTTAGGTGCCTCTGACTTACGTCCTTGTTGTGGAACTGGTGTAGAGATCATAATTGTCCTCACAGATTGGTTGTGTTCATTGCGACCTTTCCGATTGTACACAGCATTAATCACATGAGGTTCCTTAGGTGAGTTAAAGTCAAGGATCTTGTCGTCGATTAAATCTTGGATCTTATGCTTCAACAGTCCCCAATCCTCTGTATCGTGACCAGGACTATTCGAATGATAGGAACATCTCGCATGATACTTGTACCCAGGAGCAGGGTTTGTAGGAAATGAATATGGAGGTAGTAGAGTTATCAAGTTCTGATTGAGCAATTGTTGGAGAACTTGAGACAGCGGCATGGGTAACAGAGAAAATGATCGCTTAGGCTTGGATCTCTGATTATCTTGACCACCTTGATGCTTATGTTGACTCTCCTCCTTCTCGATCAAAAGTGCCTTCAATTCTTCTTGCCCCTTAGCCAAGTTAAAGATCATCTCTTGGAATTGGTTGTTCTGGGCTTGGAGTTTTTTGACAGATTGTTCAAGGTCCATGATGCTGAAATAAACAGCAAGGGAGGATGAGAGACCTATTGTAAGAAACCTGTTATGCGATGTTATGAATGCAAATGCAATATTTTCAAGGATCTTTAGGCTTTTAGTTAGCAACATATGATTTGGTCGCGCCTTTGTCTGAAAAAATCTGAACTTTGTCTTTGAACGTCTTTCTTTTAAAATCAAGCTCACCATATCGAGTGGGTCATCGCCTCTGATTCGGGATATCTCTGAATTTGAAAGTATATGGCTAGAGGAAAATAAATCCTCTTGCCCCTTGATAGGTACATCGTCTCTGAATTGGAAGGTATGTGGCGAGAGGAAAGTAAATCCTCTTGCCCCTTGATAAGAGTTCAGCCCTTGATAAGAGCACCTGAAATTGTGCGCCCTAAATTCCTAAGATCCTTGAAAGGGTTAGTAAGCATGCAATTTTATGATGTCATGATGTCATGAATTTTATGTGAATGCAGTTCATTAGGCATAGCGTGAGATAGTAAGGGCAAACAAGTCCTTTAACAAAACCAGCGAGGAAACGAAGGTTAGTGGCAAACACAAACAAGTCACACAATTTTGCCTTATGGTTAGGCTTGCATGTGGTCCATAGGTATGTACCCTCCCCCTGAAGTTTAGTTGGTTCAAACCTGTCCTATATAAAGATCGGGTTCTAGGGAGCTCATATCATTGACCTTTCTCGAAGGCGCTTATCTCGGTTCGGCAATCGAATCGCCAACCGAAAAGGTCCTGAAAGTCCAGTCCATATGAGTGTAGCTTCGAGTATCAACCAACTTCGGTCGGAACCAAAGCCAGCCATCTCGCTACTTTCTAATAGGCCAAAGTCAAGTTCGACTAAGGTTCTAAGGGTAGATTAGTGCTTAATGACACCACGCGGCAACCAAGCATTTCCTCAGGTCGGATCCCAAAGAACACCAGGACAAACCAATGTGTCACACTAACGATGGCCATCAGATCAACCACATCAGTATACGCTATGCAGTCTCATTGATCTCATGCCATTTACCTAAGGTACTCAGATCCGGGTTAGGATCTTTCACACAGCAAAATACCCAAAACAGCCCTGCAAAAATAAAGCAAACAAAGCAAACAATAGAAAGCATTTAAGTGATTCCTAAACTTTTAAGGTAACCCCTCTTTTATCGAAATTTATCCCCAGCAGAGTCGCCAGTTCTGTAATACGGTGAACTGACTTTATGTCGAAATGTCGCGGTTGAGCATGAGTCGCCACCGACTTTTATTTTATCCAAAAAAGTTAGAAAGGCTAAAAGAAACAGGAAAAACCTTTTAAATAAAATAGGGTTCGGGGGGTAATTATGCAAAGGGAAGGTGTAAGGCACCATTTGCATCTATGGTTTTCCATGGGCTCTTAATTGCTTTGCTCTTTGTTTTTAAGAAAAGTAGATGAAAAAGATAGGGACTTTAGCTCGTAATTGAGCGTAGCCCTTTTGAAGAATTATGAGAAAGAATATAACAAAAGTTTAGAGCAAGGCAAAGCAATTAGGGGCAATTACCTTGAAGTTTTGAAAATGAGGTTTCTTTTAGCCTTTCGGGATGAAAGGATATATCCTTGCCATAAGAGGGCAGGAAGCCTTTCGTTTGGAGGTTGAAGGGTCATCGCATTATCGTTCGCCATAAGACTGACCCATGCCAGAGAGAGGCAGGTAGTCTAAGGGAAGGATCATGTTATACCCCTAAATTTGCCCGCATACAGTAAATATTAGTTATTTATTATGTCTGTGTTTTTCCTACAAGTCATGTAAATAAACTTTCATTTTTCACATAAAGCAAAAACAAAAACAACAAAAAAAAGAAAATTAGCTTTGACTGTTGATTTTCACTCTAACTGCTACGTCAATACCTGAACAGTCAGTTGACAGCCAAAACTGCTGGCAGTACAATTATCAGTGTTTTGTACCATCAATCAAATCAATCTTTTGCAATTCAAAATTCCAAGATTTTTGTTCTAGAAGTCTTCTGAATATCACGCGATTAGCAGAGACTCAGCACTGCACAAAAATCAGGTACGCTTAACTGTCTACTACACAAACAGCCCCTGACTAGGGTTTTCTTGTTTTTACAAAAGAAACAAGTTTCTGAGACCTTAAATGGATTTCATGCACATCCATGTATCTCAAAGTACCATCATACAAATTTTCAAACTTCAATTCACTCAGACGCACCGTCAGCAACTCAAACAGTCAACAGACGACCCGTTTGACCAAAAAGTCAACAGACAGTCAAAAATGAAATTTTTTGTCAAAGTCCATATTTTGTCAAAGGATTCATCATTTGATCATTGGATGATCATAATTCATCAAGGAAAGATCAAAAATAAACAAAACCCTAAGATTCAAAATTAGGGTTTTTGCCTGAAAAGTCAACTGAACTTTGACTGGTCATAACTCTCTCATCCTTCATCCAAAAAATTCAAACCAAAGCTCATTTTGAAGGAAATTCAATTATCTTTCAAATGCAATTGATCCCATGGTCATTGCATTCACCATTTGAAAAATATGACCAAAGACATTACAGGTCATTTTCAAAGTCAACAAAAAGACACTTTTTTCAAAAGGACACATAAGGAGCATCAAAAATCATTTTGACATGAGACCAAAGGCATTGGTTAGAGGACTCTTTGAGGTTTCCAAAAAGTGCAAGATCTCCTTCATATGACAAAAATTGAGGGATTTACACCTTGTTGAAGTTGGCTAAATTTTGTAAAATGCATAAAATCAACATTGCTCAAAAATGCATTTTTTCCAAATGGGGCCAAGTTTTCATGGTTCAAACATCATTCCCATAATATTATGGGCCTCCCACGACCAAGACTAAGTCCATAACATTTTTCATCCATTTTTGCTTGATTTTTTCTTATTTTAAGATTAAATTAAAAGGAAAAATGAAAGGATAATGGGTAGCTTGTATTCCAAGCATGACTCATCAATATGACTCATTCAACTCTGTCTCAAAGCAAAGTATAGAAGAGGGAGAGAAGAAAATCAAGCCATAGTGGCTTAAATGCCAAGCTACATATGTGGAAAAGTCAAGATTCTAGCAAAAGCACTTATTGCTTTCTAGCTTAGATTTTAAGCACTTCAATGCTTATAAATAGGCTAGGATACTTCAGTAACAAAAGAGACAAGTTCAGAGACAAAGCCTAGCTCATAACACACTTGTAATCACTTGGAACTTTTTGAAAGAAATTCAAAATTCGAATTTTAGTTTCTAACTAGTTTCAGTTCAAACTAAGCATTCAAACATCATCCTTGAACATCAATAAACGTATCCCAATCAATTGCAAGCCTTGAAGCTCACTAAATCGAGCTATATAGGTCATAATTTGTTCAAACCTAAATCAACTCGTATCTGGTTATTCACGCATGCTTAGCAAGATGTAGACATATATTTGAACTTGGCGTGGTGTGTAGATCATTTCTGGAACTTTAATTGAGTTTTGGATGCTTAAATACGAAGTTACCATTCTAGGGTTCATAGTTTCAAAATTAGGGCTTTCTGAAATAGGCAAAATTAGAGGTTCTAAGTGGTACCATTGAGTTCGTATGGATCAGACGAATTGAATGGATGGGTCGCGCCAAATTTATTTTTAGGTTTACCCCTATTCGTTATTTTGCAGGACATGTAGCTACAGCAAAAAACCGTCACTAAAACCTTTAGTGACAGTTGCAGGCCTAAGCCAACGGACGGAGGAAGAACACGAACTCGTGGCAGCCTCTCATTGGCTGCCCGGCGTGCGTTTGTTTTTTTTTTAAATATATGATTCAGTGCTTTGCAGGCTATGTACGCATCATGCTCCCTCGTTTCAGTGACCACATGATCGTTCCAGTCACATCATCCAACGCGCCAGACAAAGCACTCCTTACCATGGACTCTCAATCCCACCACACATGATCAGTATCCTTTTATTTTCTATTTTATTTTAATTTTCTTTGTAAAATTAATTAAAAATAGTTTTAAAAATCCAAAAAATATACAAAAAATATTTTTAGACTTCTAAAATAATATATTATTTTCTGAAATAAAAATATTTTATTTTTCTTCAAAATTTCAATATTTTGCATAATTAATTAGTATATATTTTTATATTTGCTTTTTAATTATTCTAACCAATCAAAAAATCATAAAAAAATTGTTCTTTATATAAAATATTGTTTATATATTATAAACTAATTTTGTACATATTTTGAATAATTTTCTATTTAAGTTTTAATTATTTGTATAATTATTTGTATAATTATGTATTAATTAGCTTAATCAATTTTCAAATCAATTTCAAAAAATTCCAAAAAATTAGTTTTGTTTTAAAATTAATTGACAAATATTTTGTACATATTTTAAACTTAATTTCTAGGTTTAAATCTATTTTCATCTTTTTTCTTCATTTTAATTTAATTAATCATGCATTAATTATAATTAAAATAAATCATAAAAAATCCAAAAACATGCCTTTTATTTTTCTTGCAATTTAAATTCCTAGATAAAAGTATAGGATGTCAAATTCATGTAAATAGGCTAGTTTACATTTCCTGCACAATCGATGTAATAGCGTAGATTTACTTTCCGCACTTTACATTTCCGCATTTTAATTTCCAGCAAATATAAACTGCGTGTATGTCAAAGATAAAATTGAACCATTAGATCACTAACTTCAAAGATAAAATATCTGAATCCAATCACAATCACACTTGCACCTCTTAAGGTAAATCCCTTCTCATTCTTTTCAAAATCAAAGTCAAAATTCTACTATTTCGAGTACAAAATCGAACCTTTTGTTTATATCCGGTGAAAGGATAGATTTTTAAAGGAAATAGGATAAAGACCTTACAACTCAGGGTAGACCTCCTAGTTTGCTTGCTCAAATCAAAACAAACAAAATTCTCATACATTGTTGTTTTTCAAAACAAAACTTTCCAAAAAGACAATATTTTGTATACATCCAAACACGGATCATTACAAAGTTAACGTTCTTTTCAAAACATCTTTCGAAAGATAAACAAACATTTTGTATACATCCGCACAAGGATCATTATAAAATTCAATTTACAAAGGTATTTGAAACCACATATGAGCATTCTAAAGCAATTGAAAATTGATCGAAAAACAAGTGAGCTAAGCAAACTTAAGAGCCCATGGATAACCATGGATACAAAGGGTGCTAACACCTTCCCTTTGTATAACCTACCCCCTTACCCAGAATTTCTTAAAGGTCTTTTTTCTGTTGCTTTTATAAACCTTTCCTTAATTGGATAAAATAAAAGGTCGGTGGCGACTCTGTGAATTTTCAAAAATGCGAAAGCATTAAGCGATAAAAAAGAGTCAGTTCACGTATCTCTCCAGATCAGAGGTATGGCCCGAATAAAACGGAGGTCCACAGAACTCGCGACTCTGCTGGGGAGTCACTTTAAAAAAAAAAACAAAATGTTTTTAAAAGGGGTTACCTTAAGAGAATAGATTACTTCGATGTTTTCAATTGTTTGACTTGATTGCTCTATTTTTCAAAGGTTTGTTCGGGTATTTTGCTTGTGTGGAAGATTCTAACCCGAATCTCGAGATACCTTAAGTATATGACAATAGACCAAGGAAACTGTACGGCATGTACCGATACGGTTGATCTGGTAGTCATCGTTAGTGTGATACTTTGGTTTATACTGATGTCCCTTGAAAACGATCAAGGAGTATATTAGGCTTCCGAAAAGTCATTAAACACTAATTTGTCTTAAGAACCTTTTTAATTGAACTTGACTTGTGGCCTATTAAGTGGCTAGCTTTGAAATTGATCGAAGTTAGTTATCCTCGAGGAATATTTTGATCGGCCGCTCGAGCGCCGTATTGAGATGTTACTTCCAAGGATCATAGAACCCGAATACTATTCTAGGACAGGTTTTAACCAACTCAACTTCAGTGGGGAGGGTATCACCTATCAGCTCCATGCAAGCCTTTAAACCTAAGGCTATTTGTTTGATTTGTTTTTGTGTGCCACATGTTTGCATCATAAGCATATCATTTTATCACAAAACACTTCAAGGATCAAAGAGTTTACCTTTGTTTTTTGTAGGTAATGGCTCCCGCCACCCGAGATTACATCCAAATCAACATCTCAACGGTACCATCTGAACTAAAAGACTTAGTGTCAGAATTCCCCAGGAATGTTCAATTTACTGAAAGGCATGGTCACCTACTCCATTTGGTTACCTCAAAATTTGAAGAAGACATGATACGGGTCCTATTCCAGTTCTTTGACACTGAACATCATTGCTTTACCTTTCCTGATTACCAGTTGGTACCCACTTTGGAAGAGTTCTCTGAGCTAATTGGATTACCTATTCGAGATCAATTACCTTTCACTGGTTTAGAAAGGATTCCAAAACCTGAAGTCATTGCTGCTGCTTTACATCTGCGAAAATCAGAAATCGAATCCAATTGGGAAACAAAGAGTGGAGTTAAGGGTTTGCTTGCCAAGTTCTTATTGGAAAAGGCTCGACTACTGCTAGAAAACAAAAGTTATCCAACTTTTGAGGAGGTTATGGCCCTTTTGATCTATGGGTTGGTTTTATTCCCAAATCCTGACCAGTTCATAAGTGTACACATCATCAACCTTTTCCTAATCCGTAACCCGGGGTACCAACATTGCTGGGAGACATTCTACATTCTCTACACACTCGTACCATGAAGAAACGAGGAACTCTCATGTGCTGTATACCACTACTGGCTAGGTGGTTTACATTTCATCTTCCCCGATCAGTGTTGAGAAATGAACAAAGAATGCAATGGTCTCGCAGGATTATGTCTTTGTCTCATTCAGATATCCAGTGGAACAACTTCTTTCAAAGAGACATTACTATCATTGATCATTGTGGAGAGTACCCTAATGTGCCACTCCTTGGCATCAAAGGAGGCATCACTTACAATCCCTCTTTAGCTCTACGCCAATTCGGATATGCAAGGAGCAACGACCCTCATGACATGATTATTCGTGGCATTGTGTTTGATTACGAGAATGATTCTCATAGACACCGACGAAGGTTCATACATGCATGGGACAGTGTCTATAGAATAGAAAGCAAAACTCTGGGGCAATGGAATTTTATCCCTATGGAACCTTACCTCAGATGGGTCCGCACTCATGCTCAGAAACTCCTTATGCCATATCCCGCTGTTCTACCTGTGACTATTGAACCAGAGGTCGAAGGATATGAACCTCAAGTTATTCTACACCCGGATATGCCAACTGACCTAGAAGAGTTGCAAAAATCTTGGGTTCAACTCAAAGAGGAAAGAGACACCTTCAAAACACACTGTTAGGACTATGAAAGAAGGATATTGGAGCTCACCGGACAGCTTCAAGAAGAACAGCAGATCAACACATTCCTGGGGGCAAAGAGAAAGCGTCCACGGGAGACCTGAAGCATCATTTATTTTATTTCTGTCTTGTAAGCCCAAATGAGGCAAAGAAAAAAGAAGCAAAAAAAAAAGAAGAAATAAATTGATTAACTAACGTTTGTTTCTTCTTTAACAAATCTAAACTCTAAGATCCTTGAAACATTGCACACACATTTCATTGCATATACATTTCATACATTGCATTCATATACATTGCATATGCATTTCATACATTGCATACACATGGCATTCAGTCATACACAATTCGTAACAGGTTCTCATGACGGATTTCTCATCTCCTCGCTGTTTATTTCAGTCAGAAGAGATGGAATCTGAGACAAGCATCAAGAATCTCGAAGCACAGAATGCCCAAGTTCAAATGGAAATTCTGGAACTGGCAAAGGGGCAACAAGAACTGAAAGCCCTGATAACCAAGAAGAAAAAGAAGTCCAAAGGATCTATAGGTGTGAGTCACCTGAAAAGAAAGATCAGAATCCCAGTCAAAAAGTTCAAAAAGCCGCCGAACCCTGAAATAGTCGGTGATGGTGAACAAGAAGACAATCAAAGCAACCAGGGTTCTGCTAAACCCTCTCTCTCTTCAAATGAAGAAGATGATCATTCTGGGGACAAACCGGATGATGACAAATACCAACAGCTGGAAGACCGTATGAAAGCTATGGAGATACAAAAAGTACCTGGTTTAGATTTTAATGATCTAGGACTCATCTCGGATGTTGTTATCCCTCCAAAATTCAAAGTTCCTGTCTTTGCAAAATATGATGGAGTTTCTTGCCCGAAACTACATTTGAGATCCTATGTGAGGAAGATACAACCTCATACCACAGATAACAAATTGTGGATTCACTTCTTCCAAGAAAGTCTGTCGGGTACACAACTCGAATGGTATTACCAGCTGGAAAATACGAAGGTTCATACTTGGGAAGAATTAGCTGCTGCTTTTTACAAACAGTACCAATACAATGCTGATCTTGCGCCAACCCGTACTCAACTAAGGGGCATGTCTATGGGACCAAAAGAAAGTTTCAAAGAATATGCACAAAAGTGGAGAGATATGGCTGGAAGGGTTCAACCACCCTTATCTGATCGCGAGCTAGTCGACATGTTCATGGGCACTTTAACTGGCCCTTTCTACAGCCATTTGCTGGGAAGCTCATCATCAGGTTTCACTGACCTGATACTGACCGGAGAACGTGTCGAAAGTGGCATTCAAAATGGAAAAATTCAAATAGGTTCCTCCTCTGGTACTACAAAAAGGCCCATCAGCGGGAGAAATGAAGTTAATGCAACGCAAATTCAGAAAAGTCGCAAAAGTGAGCAGCATCAATCTGTAGGGGCAGTTCTGATCTCCGCATCTGCGCCTCAAAAAGATCAACAGCCAAAATATACGCATCGACCAAATGCACCAAGAAGAAATTTCACCAGAATCAACATGCCAATCTCCCAGGCATTGCAGCACTTGCTAAAAGCATATCTGATCACCTTAAGAGGTCCTCCAAAGAATGTCAACGCTTCCTCTCCAAATTATCGTCCTGATGCGACATGTGCCTACCACTCAAACTGTCCAGGACATGACGCAGTTCACTGCTGGGCCCAAAAAAATAAAATACAAGATATGATAGATGCTGGTGAAATTGAGTTCGATCCTCCAGAAACTCCAAATGTCATCACAGCACCCATGCCAAAGCATGACAAAACTGTTAACGCTATCCTGGACACTGTTTACATCTATGATATGAACGAATTATCAACTCCACTCGGCGAAGTCAAAGGAAAGCTAATCCAAGCTGGTTACTTTCCAGGGTGTGACCCCGACTGCTTTTATTGCTCATACCTGCCCAATGGTTGTGTAAATATAAGAATAGGAATTCAAAAGTGGATGGATCGCCGTATCATTATGTTTGAAAGGCTCCCTTCTATGGATGAGCTGTGCGAAGTCTTTGCAAACGGGATAAGAATAGAGGATGCCTCAGTGATCTCCAGCTTACCATTCAAAATCTCTGCCAAGGCTCCATTCAAAATTTCTGCTACACTCAAAGTGGCATCAGTAGTCATTGCTAGTCCAACTCCATTTCCATACTCCTCAGACAAAGCTGTCCCATGGGGATACGACACTAATGTTTATGTTCATGGAGTTAAGCAGGGTACCTCGACTGAAGAGGCCGCAAAGTTAACTACTCCAACTGTGGGTAATATTGTGGGTACCAGCAAGATCACGAGAAGTGGAAGAATCTTTTCACCAGAAATTTCTCCAAATGTTGCTGCTGGTCCAGTCCGAGTCCCAGTTCCTAATCAAGATAACAACGCCCGAGGCAAAGAGCCACAAGTTGAACAAGTTCAAACCCCGGTGGAGATCACTGCTGAGGATCCGTCAAAGCAAGAAATGGAGGAAATATTGAAAATCATCTGCAAGAGTGATTACAATATTGTTGAGCAACTGGGGCACAACGCTTCAAAAATCTCAATGCTATCTCTGCTAAAATATTCAGAAGCTCATGCCAAAGCTCTGATGAAGTTCCTTAAAGCTGCGCATGTGCCTCAAGAGATCTCAGTCGACCAATTTGAGAATTGTGTTGCCAATCTAACCGTGAACAATGGTCTCGGTTTCTCTGATGTGGATCTAACCCCTGCTGGGAAAAATCACAACAAAGCCCTACATATCTCCATTGAATGTAATGGCACCACTCTATCTCATGTGCTAGTAGATAACGGTTCTTCTTTGAACGTGTTACCGAAAACAGTACTAGAAAAGCTTGACTTCGAAGGAATTGTGTTACAACCAAGTGATGTTGTGGTAAGAGCCTTTGACGGGTCAACAAGAACGGTATACGGAAAAGTGAATCTCCCAATCAGAGTGGGTTCTCAAATCTTTGATTCTATCTTTTACGTAATGGAGGATTAAAAGAATGATCAAGGTCCTCGTTCTGGAGGATTAATGTCACACTTCGTCAGCCAAGAAGTAAACGCTATTGAAGATGAAGGAGTGTTCTTGAACCATATCATTCAGCCATATCCAGATGAGATTCCACCCATTTCCATGGGAATGTGGGATGCTGTGGGAGAACCAAGTGACGGGTATAATTATCAGTATGTCGCACCTCAGAATTCTTATATTGCTATGGAAGACCTTACCCCGACTGGATGGGGTGATCAAATTGGAAATGAAGAAAGTTTCACAAGTCCCGTCACTGAGCAATATCAAAATCCACCCAAAGAAGTATGGGACACGCTAGGAGAACCCAGCAGCAAATATGACTATATGGTGAAATATTCTGCTCCTCCGAGCTCACAAATTGCTATGAAGGACATTGTCCCAACTGGATGGGATGAACATTGCGATGACAATTTCGCTTTTGAAGAAGCCAGGGAAATACCAAGTAACGAGGGTTGCTTTCTGTCAGCATACACTCCTCATCAGGATGCACAAGTCTCTATTCAAAACATCATCCCGACTGCATGGGACGGCCTTATCGAGCACCTCGCTCAGCCAACAGAGATATCTCAGCCTGGGCTCTCGTATCCAGCAGAGTATATCCCTTATCCCGAAGGATCACCGGTTCATTTTCCCACTAATGAAATCAATGTTGTGGAAGATGAAGAAGACACTGCAACTGGAACAGCTGGGTACTGCCTGCTCACAACAGTGGATTGAACAACTGGAAAGCTGAGGATGTGATCTCCTTTGACCAGGAGTAAATGCCATTTCCTGTTTTCTTTGTGTATATTGTGCAAAGATAAAAGTGGTTCCTGAACAATCGAACCATGAGCTTGAAAGCCGTGTGCCTTAGCACACTGGTCCTTCTATAAGGGCTTATCATATCATGATCATGTGCATTCAATAAAATCATGGGACGCTTGCATATTTAAATTTTGTGATCCTTTTTCTTTCTTTCTTCGCTTTCAAATAGCTATGTTTTTTCTTCACACACACTCACATAACTAACATGCAGATTCACATGCACTCTGGATCCAGTCAACAACGATTCTGCTATTGCCCGTCATGACTTTGAAAGTCCGATCTACCAAACTGAGGACGAAAGTGAGGAAGATTGTGAAGTGCCAAGAGAAATTGCAAGGCTTATAGAACAAGAAGACCAAGCCATACAGCCTCACGAGGAGCCAATTGAGGTCATCAACTTGGGCAGTAACAAAGAAAAGAAAGAAGTCAAAATAGGGGCTGATTTAGAACACAGCATCAAGCAAAGACTGATTCAAATGCTGCGAGACTACGTCGAGATATTCGCCTGGTCCTATGAAGATATGCCAGGCATTGACACGGACATTGTAGTTCATCGCCTGCCAATCAAAGATGGTAGCACTCCGGTCAAACAGAAACTACGAAGGAGTAGGCCTGATATGTCAAAAAAGATCAAAGACGAGGTTGAAAAACAGTTCAATGCCGGATTCCTAAAAGTTGTAAGTTATCCTCCTTGGATAGCTAACATCGTCCCTGTACCTAAAAAAGACGGAAAAGTCAGAATGTGCGTGGACTGCAGAGATCTGAACCGGGCAAGCCCCAAAGATGATTTCCCTTTACCACACATCGATGTACTGGTTGACAATACCGCACAATGCAAGGTATTCTCCTTTATGGACGGATTCTCAGGGTACAATCAAATCAAGATGGCACCCGAAGACATGGAAAAAACAACCTTCACAACACCCTGGGGAACCTTTTGTTACAAAGTAATGCCCTTTGGTCTGCAAAACGCAGGAGCAACCTATCAACGTGCAATGGTAGCGCTATTTCATGATATGATTCATCAAGAAATAGAGGTGTATGTCGATGACATGATTGCAAAATCCAACACCGAGGAAGAACATCTGGGTCATTTACACAAGTTGTTGGACAGACTCAAGAAATACAAATTGCGACTGAACCCAAATAAGTGTACCTTTGGAGTAAGGTCCGGCAAACTCTTAGGTTTCATCGTCAGCAGCAAAGGTATTGAGGTTGATCGCGCCAAGGTTAAAGCCATTCAAGAAATGCCTATACCTCGTACCAAGAAACAAGTCAGAGGATTCTTGGGACGTCTGAATTACATCGCCCGATTTATTGTCCACATGACTACTACTTGTGTGCCGATCTTCAAACTGTTGAAGAAAGATCAAGTGGAAAGGTGGATGACAAATGCCAGTTAGCCTTTGACAAAATCAAAGAATATCTCCAAAAACCTCCAATCTTGTTGCCACCTGTGGAAGGCAGACCTCTGATAATGTACCTAACTGTGTTAGAAGACTCAATGGGGTGTGTACTAGGACAACATGACGAATCCGGCCGAAAGGAGCACGCAATCTACTATCTTAGCAAAAAGTTTACCGACTGTGAAACAAGATACTCACTACTCGAAAAAACTTGTTGTGCCTTAGCTTGGGCGGCTCGCCGACTAAGACAGTACATGCTAAATCACACCACTTTCCTAATCTCCAAGATGTATCCCATCAAATACGTGTTCGAAAAACCTGCTCTCTCTGGAAGAATAGCGAGATGGCAAATGATCTTAACAGAATATGACATTCAATACACTTCACAAAAAGCAATCAAAGGAAGTGTAGTAGCTGATCATCTGGCTCATAAAGCGGTGGATGATTATCAAGCATTGAACTTTGACTTCCCAGACGAAGACATTATGCTAGTCAATGACTACAAACAACCAGGACCAGAAGAAGGACCCGAGCCAGGATCCCGGTGGACTATGGTTTTTGACGGAGCTTCTAATGCACTTGACAATGGCATCGGAGCTGTGATCATTTCCCCCGCAGGAGGTCATACGCCATTCACTGCCAGGTTATGCTTCAATTGCACTAACAATATAGCCGAATACGAAGCATGTATTCTGGGTCTTAAAGCTGCAATCAATCTACGAATCAAATTCCTGGAAGTCTACCGAGACTCGGCCTTGGTAATCTACCAAGTCAAAGGAGAATGGGACACGAAGCACCCGAATCTAATTCCTTACAAAGAATATGTGCTGAGTTTGATTCCTTACTTCGAAGAAATCACTTTCGAACACATCCCACGCGAGGAAAATCAACTAGCTGATGCTTTAGCTACCATGTCATCCATGTTCAAAGTCAGGTGGGACAACGAGGCGCCTATAATCACCATTTACAGGCAAGATGAACCATCATATTGCAACGAGATTAATACCAAGGGAACCGAGGAAAAACCATGGTTCCATGAAGTAAAAAGATATCTCGAAGCTCAGGAGTACCCTGAAGGGGCATCCATTAACGACAGAAAGTTTCTAAGGAGATTTGCTGCCAAATTCTTTCTAAGAAATGGAACATTATACAAACGCAACCATGACTCGACTTTACTTCGCTGTGTAAACAAGAAGGAAGCAGAACAGATCATGGAAGAAATACACAATGGTGCCTTCGGTACTCATTCCAGTGGACATACAATGGCTGAAAAGATCCTTAGAGCAGGTTATTACTGGTCTACCATGGAAACAGACTGCCATCATCACTCCCGAACATGTCACAAATGCAAGATATACGCTGACAAAGTACATGTACCTCTAGTTCCATTAAGCGTCCTGACGGCTCCTTGGCCTTTTGCAATGTGGGGTATTGATATGATTGGAGAAATCAAACCTACTGCCTCCAACGGACATCGCTTTATCCTGGTCGCTATTGACTACTTCACAAAGTGGGTAGAAGCAGCTTCATTTGCTTCTGTTACCAAGAATGTGGTGGCCCGGTTCATCAAATACAATCTCATTTGTCGGTACGGCATCCCTGAACAGATTATCACGGACAATGGCACAAATCTAAACAACAGAATGATTACTGAACTTTGCACACAGTTCAAGATCAAACATCATAATTCTTCTCCATATCGACCAAAGATGAACGGCGCGGTGGAAGCTGCCAACAAGAACATCAAGAAAATCATACAAAAAATGACAGTAACCTACAAAGACTAGCATGAAATGTTGCCTTTTGCTCTTCATGGTTATCGCACATCTGCGCGTACTTCAACAAGGGCAACTCCATTCTCCTTAGTCTATGGTATGGAGGCAGTTCTTCCAATTGAAATTCAGATTCCTTCCCTAAGGATATTGAAAGAAGCCAATCTAGACGAAGACGATTGGGTTCAAACACGGTTGGACCAGATAAACTTGATTGATGAGAAAAGGCTCGCAGCTATTTGTCATGGTCAGCTATACCAAAAGCGTATGATCAAAGCCTTCAACAAAAAAGACAAAAGTCAAGCATACCAAACTGGTGGCTTGGTTGTCAAGCGCATCATCTTACCACAAGGTGATCCCAGAGGCAAATGGACTCCCACCTACGAGGGAGCGTTCATAATCAAGAAAATATTCTTCGGCGGCGCCATGTTGCTTACCACCATGGATGGTGAGGATTTCCCACACCCTGTGAATGCTGACATAGTCAAAAAATACTTCGCTTAAAAAGAAAAAAAACAGCTCGCTAAGTTGAAAACCTGAAAGGGCAACTTAGGCAAAAAAATAAAAATGAGCGTCTCGGTGGATTGAAAACCCGAAAGGGCGGTCCAGGCAAAAATTAGAGACTAAACAAATACTATCCCGGTAGGCTGAAAACCTGAAAGGGCAGTCTAGGCAAAAGTTAGGGAATGAAACATACAACCGAGTTCCGTTCAGCTGCCTACTCACCGTCAAGATTCAACACCTCAAAGACACCGATCAGTCCAATCACTTTCTTCCAACAAGTGAGGGATGAGATGCTCAAAGACAGATTGGCAATAGCAGAGTTGAAACTTGACTGGATCATTTTCACATAGCTATTTATCTTTATAAATACTTTCCAAAACTTTATGACAGTTTCATACTTCTAGGATTGTTGTCTCCCTGTGCTAATCCGCCTATCATGGTTCTTTTTCAAAAAATCAATGCAGCTTAGGCTCAAAAATCACTATTTTCACCTTTTTTTTGTTTTAAATACGTAAACTGTTAGAACAAGATTTGTTCTGATCAATTATCTTAGTTTTGATGATAACAATAATATGAATTTTGCTTAAGATAATAAGGTACTCTAATCTAATGCAATTTCCTTTTCAGGAAATATATAAAGAGTATGCATAATTCAGCGCTCAGAAGCTTTGTCTCAAAGGGTTCAGCATGCAACATCAGAACATGGTCTGGCAAGACATCAGAAGATGGTCGAAGCAGAATCAGAACATGGGTCTATGGAAGCATCAGAAGAACATGAGATCAGAAGCACTGAAGTTCTGATTGTATCACGCTCAGAAGCACTTCAAGGTCAGAAGATCAGAAGATGCTTTGCACCAAGCTGTTTGACTCTGATGATATTCAAACGTTGTATTCACAAACATCAGATCAGAAGGAAGTACACGTGGAAAGCTACGCTGACTGACAAAAGGAACGTTAAAAGCTACTAAAGGCAACGTCAGTAGACACAGCGTGAACAAGGCTCGAGGTAGTTGACAAAAGCGTATAACATTAAATGCGATGCTGTACGGAACACGCAAAGCATTAAATGCACTCAACGGTCATCTTCTCAACGCCTATAAATATGAAGTTCTGATGAGAAGCAAGGTTACGAATTCTACACCTATTCAGTGAATATCAACTTGCTGAAACGCTGTTCAAATCAAAGCTCAGAATCTTCATCTTCATCAAAGCTCACTACATTGCTGTTGCAATATATTAGTGAGATTAAGCTTAAACGTTAAGAGAAATATCACAGTTTGTGATTATAGCTTTTAAGAAGCAATTGTAATACTCTTAGAATTGATTACATTAAGTTGTAAGGAACTAGAGTGATCGTGTGGATCAGAATACTCTAGGAAGTCTTAGAGGTTATCTAAGCAGGTTGTAACTAGAGTGATCGTGTGGATCAGTATACTCTAGAAAGTCTTAGAGGGTATCTAAGCAGTTGTTCCTGGAGTGATCAGTGTGTGATCAGAAGACTCTGGAAGACTTAGTTGCTGACTAAGTGGAAAACCATTGTAATCCGTGCGATTAGTGGATTAAATCCTCAGTTGAGGTAAATCATCTCTGCGGGGGTGGACTGGAGTAGTTTAGTTAACAACGAACCAGGATAAAAATAACTGTGCAATTTATTTTTATCTGTCAAGTTTTTAAAGCTACACTTATTCAAACCCCCCCCTTTCTAAGTGTTTTTCTATCCTTCAATTGGCATCAGAGCGCCGGTTCTAAGGTGCAAGCACTTAACCGTGTTTAGAAAAGATTCAGGAAGAGAAAAACGCTTCAGTAAAAGATGGCTGATGAAACTGCAAAGTCTACATCTACATCTACATCTGGCTCTGCTGAGCAACACAACGGTAACAATGGTTATACTAGACCGCCGGTATTTGATGGTGAAAACTTTGAATACTGGAAAGATAAACTGGAAAGTTACTTTCTTGGTCTAGATGGTGATCTATGGGATCTTCTGATGGATGGTTACAAACATCCAGTAAATGCCAGTGGCGTAAAGCTGACAAGGCAAGAAATGAATGATGATCAGAAGAAGCTTTTCAGGAATCATCATAAATGCAGAACTGTTTTACTAAATGCTATCTCTCATGCTGAGTATGAGAAGATATTTAACAGGGAAACGGCCTATGACATATATGAGTCCTTGAAAATGACTCATGAAGGAAATGCTCAAGTCAAGGAGACTAAAGCTCTCGCTTTAATACAAAAGTATGAAGCCTTCAAGATGGAGGATGATGAAGACATTGAAAAGATGTTTTCAAGATTTCAAACTCTTACTGCTGGATTGAGAGTTCTTGACAAAGGATACACCAAGGCTGATCACGTAAAGAAGATCATCAGAAGCTTACCCAGAAGATGGGGTCCTATGGTGACTGCATTCAAGATTGCAAAGAATCTGAATGAAGTTTCTCTGGAAGAGCTTATCAGTGCCTTGAGAAGCCATGAAATAGAGCTGGACGCAAATGAGCCTCAAAAGAAAGGTAAGTCTATTGCATTAAAATCCAATATCAAGAAATGCACTAACGCTTTTCAGGCTAGAGAAGAAGATCCTGAAGAATCAGAATCTGAAGAAGAAGATGAACTGTCCTTGATCTCCGGAAGGCTAAATCAACTCTGGAAGAACATGCAAAGGAAGTTCAGAGGCGTCAGAAGTTCAAAGAAATTTGAACGTGGAGAATCTTCTGATGACAGAAGATTTGACAAGAAGAAGGTCATGTGCTATGAATGCAATGAGCCAGGACACTTCAAGAATGAATGTCCAAAACTTCAGAAGGAAAATCCCAAGAAGAAGTTTCATAAGAAGAAAGGTCTTATGGCAACCTGGGATGAGTCAGAAGATGATTCAGACTCTGAAGATGAGCAGGCTAACTGTGCGCTGATGGCGACAGAAGATGACGGATCAGAATCTACATCAGAATCAGATTCTGAAGAGGTATTTTCTGAACTTACTAGAGATGAGTTAGTTTCCTGTTTAACTGAACTTCTGGAATTCAAGTCTCAGATTAGTCTCAAATACAAAAAGCTGAAAAAGCTATTTGAATTTGAAACAAAGAAGCTTGAGTTGGAGAATTCTGAATTAAAAGAAAAACTTTTAAAATTATCCAATAATGTTGGATCTCCTTCTGATTCAGAAAAATCCACTCCTAGTCTAAACCATATTCTGAAAGAATATGATTTAAGTTTCAGGAAGTTCTTATCTAGAAGTATTGGCAGAAGTCAGCTAGCTTCTATGATATATGCTGTGTCTGGAAACAAAAGAGTTGGCATTGGTTTTGAGGGTGAAACCCCATACAAACTTGAACCTGTTGATGAAATGAAATTTACATACAAGCCATTGTATGATCAGTTCAAGTATGGCCGCTCCCATGATATTAGGCACACCTCACATGCTCAAAGTTTTCACATAATACACACCAAAAAGCATGTGACACAACCTAGGAAATATCATGAAACTCACATTAAGAATTATCATGCTGTTCCTCCTATTGCTTACAATGTTAAACCCAAGTTCAATCAGAACTTGAGAAAATCTAACAAGAAAGGACCCAAGAAGATGTGAGTACCAAAGAAAAAGACTATTTCTTTTGCAGATTCTCTTGGCAACAAAGAAGATAAAAGTCAACATGTCAAGTCACCTGGACTCAAGTTGGTCTCAACACTTGAAGGGAAGAAGGACTGTCTTCCAAGTTCTGGTACTTAAATCTGTTGAAGAAACTATGTTCGTAGGAGATCAGAAAAGAAAGTTTATTAGTCTTGAAACCACTTGTTTTGTTTGTTTCTAAAGCAATGGTGTTTCGTTCTTGATTATTCTGAATGCTCTAAGTGCTACAGAATATACAATATTGAAACATTGATTGTGGACGAATCAATAAATATCTGGTTTGATGATAAACTTGTTTCTGATGAAACAAAGCAGCTTAAGAATTTCTGCAGATACAGTTCTATCTTATCAGAAGCTGCAGAACAAAGATGTAAATCTCCAGAAGTTGTGTATATCAGAAGTAATGGATCAGAAGATCATTCAGATTTACATCAGCACACTTCAGAAGGAGTGTTTCCAGAAGAGAAACTTGATCATTTCAGAAGCTGTGATCGGAATCAGAAGGTGTATAGCTTATTGAATATTTCACACCTGTCATCCATTATCTGATGATGAACACGTGTCTGTACGATTAGTACAAAGCGTGCAGTTGAAAAGACGCCGACCTAGGTAACTGTTCTAAATCATTTCATTTACCACGTTCTCTCTCCTTACGTCACTCATCATTTAATAAAATTGATTTCTTTTGATTCTGGAACTGTTCAGTTTATATTTTTTATTATTTTCTTTTTCAAATCCGTTTCTATATATTCTTTTCAAATCATCTCATATATCTTTTTCGCTCCCTTGTCTCTCTTTCTTCTTGCATACCTTCTTTTTGAAAGCTTCTTAGTCGTTTCTAAAACCCTAACCGAAAACCCAGAATTTGTTCTTCTCTTTTGATCATTCTGTTTCAATGGCGGCATCTTCATCTCAAAATGTTGGTTCATCTACTCTTCTCCATATGCATAATGAAACAAACCAGGAACTCACTCCTGTTGTTGCATGCTCCATTCCTAAAGATGAATTGGAAGTTCTATGTGAACTCATGGTTGACTTTGACAACCTTGAAGAAAACCAATTTCACCTTAAAGAAGACATCATCTTTCAAGGATGGACCTCGTTGTTTGCTGAGTTCGTTGGCCCAATTTATCCGGATCTTGTCAAGGAGTTCTGGGCACATGCTGTGGTTGCTCCAAAATCTATACTTTCTTTCGTCCATGGAAAGTTTGTTGTTATTACTGAAAACATCCTAAGAATGATGTTTGATCTGAAAAACCCTGAAGGGGTTTTTGAGTTTGATCAAAGGGCAGATTTGGGAGATGTTCTATCCACTCTCTATTCAAATGTCAAGAAAACAAAACACGTCAAGGATTTGAGAGATGTCTACAGAATCTGGACAAAGATCCTTCTTGGGTGCTTCTACCATAGGAAAGGAACACATGCCTCGGATTTCATCAATAATGATCAAAGGTATATTCTTTATTGCATTGCCACTCAGAAGAAGGTTGATGCGATCTACATCATCTTCAATCATTTGTGGAAAGCAGTAAAGGATTCCAGAAACGCTTTCAGAAAGGAAAATGCTGGAACAATCATTCCTTTTGGTAGAATTATTACAAACCTTCTGGTGCATTCCAAGATTGTTGAGAGTCTGGAGTCTGAAGGTATTATCAAAGACCTTGCTGTCACCACTGGAGCCTGTCTGAATGCCTTTTCTTTAAAGAAGATGAAAATAATTGACACTATCCTCAAAGTTCCTCAACCTCTAGCTGGAACAAGAATCAGAAGAAAACCAGTTCTAGCTGACTTTGAAACCTTCTTCAATAGTGAGGTACCTGAGGTCAGAACTAAGTATCTGAAGTCACAACAAGAGGATAAGAGTCTTAAAGATCAAGACAAAGGTGCTCCTATTAAAGTGAATCGCAAGAAGGAAGAAAGAACTAAAAGAAAGTTTGATCACCCCTCCTTTAATCAGGTGAAGGTTGTTAAGGAAGTTGCTGCTACCACTAAGAATGAGGTAGTCCCAGAAGAAGTAATTGCAGAAGTTGTTAAGGCCGTATCTGCTGATTTTGAGAAGAATAAGAAGGAAGCTGAGAAGAAGAAAAAGAAGAAGAAGTCAAATAACGATGATGAGACTGTTGAAGTTGTTAAGAAGAAGATAAACAGAAAAAGGAAGATGATTATTCAAAGCTCAGATGAAGAAAATGCTGCTCAAGAGGCTGAGAATCATCCAGAAGTTCTGGCTTATGTCAGAAGGAAAGAAATCTCTAGAGGCAAAGCAAAGATTATTGAAGAGCCGAAGAGTAAGAAGCAGAAGAAGACTGAGGATGTGGCCAAAGCTTTTCTGAGAGGTTCCAAAGGTATATGCATTTCTGAACCTGATTCTGTTCCTGCTGTTCGTTCAGAAGTTGCACCAATAGAGGTTGTCCCTATGCCTGAACCAGAAAAAGCCACATCAGAATCACCTGTTTTTGTCCATGTTCTTACACCTCCATCTTCTCCCATAACCATTCCTTCTTCTCATACAAACAAACCCAATTCTCCTCCTCTCTCACCAATCCCAGATGCCTCCATCCCTTCTCCTTCACCCTCAACTAACCTTGTTTCTGACCAAGCTGCTGATGATCATGTTCTGGATATACCACCCATTCAAACTCTCTTTCCACCACACACAAATATCTCCATCTCTCAACCACCTCCCCATGCCAACTATGAATCTTTTCCTTCGACCACTCTAAATAACCATAGTGACTCTATTCTTCCAACCTCTGCATCACATGAACAGCTGCTCCGTGATTGCAACTACACTTCCAAGCCTCGTCCTGAAGCTGAAGTGGTAGTATTAGATTCTGATACTGAAGCAGAATCTTCTTATAGGATGAATAGAGAACCTCAACCGTACTTCTTTCCCAATCCTGTCTTTTCAAAAACCCAATTAAAATCCCAACCCACCTACCCTATTGGTGAATTTTTTGAAAAAGTAAAAAGGAATCTCAGAAGCATATTTGATACTCTCAGAATTGCTGAAAGTTCTGGATTGAATGATGTTGCTATGCGGAACTTCTGGAGGATCTTTCGCAAAGAATCAGATGCTCTGTTTTTAGAACTTCAGGAAGCCTGTGCAGCTGCTGCCCCACGACCTCGTGGAATTCTGAGGAATTATGAAGACTTCTGGTTTGCTAGTCTCAAAGGAAGACATCTGTTGGAAGAGAAGCCCTTCTTGGATGAGATGGAACAATTAAGACTGGCTGCTGAAGTGGAAGCAAATCCATGCAGGGATATAGTTATCTGGATTCCTGATTATCCTGTTCTTCTTGGAGATTTCAAGACCCTATTTGACTATCTGAGGGAAAACCCTTCTGAGAAAGACCCAAGCTTGGTCATTCCAGAAGTTGTTGACCCACCAGAAGTTGAAGGTCCTTCTGCTCCCAGGAATCTAGCTGCCATTCTCCAGGCACTTGAGAATGGAGACTCGGAAATTCCTGCTGCAGAATATGGAGATGCTTCTATGCAAGAAGCAGATGCTGAAGATCATGTTGCTAAAACTGATCCTGTTGAGGAAATCCCTGCAAATGATCTATCTATGGAAGCTGCAGATCAACATGTCATCCCTGTGGATAGAAGTTGTGAAGCTTCTTCTGATGAATCTTCTCGTCTTGCAAGGACTCTGGAAGAAATTCAGAAGAGATAGGATGAGCAAAGCTCACTCAATGATAAGTATAATGCTTTCATGGTGAGGCAAGAAGGACACAACAATGAGGTTAAAGAGATGCTGGCCAAGATCTTGTCAAGGCTAGGGCCATCTTAGATTGAGTCTGTGCTGTTTCTTTCTTTTCGTTGCATCTGTTTTGTTTCTGTGCATCTGATCTTACTTCTCTTCATGTACTTCTGTACCTGCTGTTTGAACTTAAATGGAATCATCTTCTTCCTCCGTGTGTTTCGTTCTGTTTGTCTCTGAATCTTTTCTGTTTTTTGATGATATGACAAAAAGGGGGAGAAATATGTGATAAATGATTTGATTTAATCAGTTGCATTTACTAACAAGAACTGCAAGTTCTATATGGCTTAAGTGTTTTGCAGGTATAAAGAAGTGAAGAGAATCTTCAGAAGCAAACACAAGAAGCAAAACCATAAGAAGTGTTATTCTGTAAAAAGAATAAACTCTTGGAAACTGAAGCAAGCTGAGTGCTGTCAAGCTTCAGAAATCAGAAGCAAGAAAGAAGAATGAATCAGAAGCACTGATAAGAGAATTTGATTAATATTTGTCTATTTGCTCTGACAAAATTCTATTTGCTCTGATACATTATTTTAGCATATATGGCTCTGATACATATCATGTGTTTTAATATACATTTTATGTTCTGACTCGTTCATGCTGACTTTTGTCGTTTAGTTTTTGTTCTGTAACATTTCAGGATGTAGAGATGCTCTGATGATGCTCTGGTACATTCAACAATGTTCTGATACAAAACAAGCATGAAGTGATGTTGGTAGAAATTCAAAGCTCTGAAGCTATCCGAGGGAAGCAGAAATCAGAAGCTGTGAATGTTCTAAAGATCAAAGAAATTCAAGTTCTGAAGCTGTCCTAAATGGAAGCAGAAATCAGAAGCTGTGAATGTTCTGAAGATCAAAGAAATTCAAGTTCTGAAGCTGTCCTAGATGGAAGCAGGAATCAGAAGCTGTGAGTGTTCTAAGGATCTAAAGAAATTCTAGTTCTGAAGCTGTCCAATGGAAGCAGAAGTCAGAAGCTATGAATTCTCTGAAGACAGAAGCTTATGTGATCGTCTCTACCGAAATAATCAGGGAAGTCTTTTATTAAAGTTCTTCGGGTATTTATTTCAGGGGGAGATTATTTATCTCAGGGGGAGATTGTTAATCTCAGGGGGAGACATATTCATATGCTTATGCTATAGCTGTGTAATTTGTCTTTTGCCGTCTGCTCTTTCTGATCGCAAATTCATATCATTTATATATGTTTTTGTCATCATCAAAAAGGGGGAGATTGTTAGAACAAGATTTGTTCTGATCAATTATCTTAGTTTTGATGATAACAATAATATGAATTTTGCTTAAGATAATATGGTACTCTAATCCAATGCAATTTCCTTTTCAGGAAATATATAAAGAGTATGCATAATTCAGCGCTTAGAAGCTTTGTCTCAAAGGGTTCAGCATGCAACATCAGAACATGGTCTGACAAGACATCAGAAGATGGTCGAAGCAGAATCAGAACATGGGTCTATGGAAGCATCAGAAGAACATGAGATCAGAAGCACTGAAGTTCTGATGGTATCACGCTCAGAAGCACTTCAAGGTCAGAAGATCAGAAGATGCTTTGCACCAAGCTGTTTGACTCTGATGATATTCAAACGTTGTATTCACAAACATCAGATCAGAAGGAAGTACACGTGGAAAGCTACGCTGACTGACAAAAGGAACGTTAAAAGCTACTAAAGGCAACGTCAGTAGACACAGCGTGAACAAGGCTTGAGGTAGTTGACAAAAGCGTATAACATTAAATGCGATGCTGTACGGAACACGCAAAGCATTAAATGCACTCAACGGTCATCTTCTCAACGCCTATAAATATGAAGTTCTGATGAGAAGCAAGGTTACGAATTCTACACCTATTCTGTGAATATCAACTTGCTGAAACGCTGTTCAAATCAAAGCTCAGAATCTTCATCTTCATCAAAGCTCACTACATTGCTGTTGCAATATATTAGTGAGATTAAGCTTAAACGTTAAGAGAAATATCACAGTTTGTGATTATAGCTTTTAAGAAGCAATTGTAATACTCTTAGAATTGATTACATTAAGTTGTAAGGAACTAGAGTGATCGTGTGGATCAGAATACTCTAGGAAGTCTTAGAGGTTATCTAAGCAGGTTGTAACTAGAGTGATCGTGTGGATCAGTATACTCTAGAAAGTCTTAGAGGGTATCTAAGCAGTTGTTCCTGGAGTGATCAGTGTGTGATCAGAAGACTCTGGAAGACTTAGTTGCTGACTAAGTGGAAAACCATTGTAATCCGTGCGATTAGTGGATTAAATCCTCAGTTGAGGTAAATCATCTCTGCGGGGGTGGACTGGAGTAGTTTAGTTAACAACGAACCAGGATAAAAATAACTGTGCAATTTATTTTTATCTGTCAAGTTTTTAAAGCTACACTTATTCAAACCCCCCCTTTCTAAGTGTTTTTCTATCCTTCATAAACGTCCCAATGATAATTTTGAATGAACATGTGCATTTGAATATGATTGATGTTTACCAGGGAAAACAGGAATAGCATTCGGGAAATGTCCCAATTATCTGGACATCATCCCATCAGAAGAAAATCCCCAAGAGAAACGCATCTCTCAGCAAATTCCTCAAAAAGATTTTCTCTTCAAAAGAAGTGTTATCCCCCAGCAGGGTGGTTCCAGAGTACTATCTTCAGAAGGTGTGATCCCCGCACCCGGACTTGGTCAGATAGTGCATCGGAGGATTATGCATCTTCCTCATTCCCATTTGAAAGGGCATCAGAACTTCCAGCTACCTTTCATTCCCAAGTGATATTCAAAGATCCTTCAACAGAGTACCATGGTTCTCAAAGAATTTCCCCAGCCGAGGGTACTCAAACAAGACAAAAGATCATCAATAATCACAAAACATTCATGTCCAGATGACTGGCGGAAATTTATTTTCGCAAAAAGAAGCTTGACATCACATTCATACATCACACATTCACATTCATACATCATACATCATACATCATACATCATACATCATACATCATACATCATACATCATACATCAAACATCATGCATCATGCGCATATTCATACGCATATTCATACACAACATAACATGCATATTTCTCCGGGAATATCTTACATTACATAAACATTGCATATCACTAACTTTATTTTTTAGGTAGACGAATATCTTCAACAAAGATGTTCTCAATCACATGCAGTGTTCATGAACGGTTCTCTCAGATATAATCAAGCCTAAGATTCATTCTGATCACTTACCAACTCAAAAACAAGCATTGCAGATCTAAAGCGATACCTCAGACGGTTCCAGAACGATCTAACATTGCAGATCTAAAGCGATACCTCAGACGGTTCCAGAACGATCTAATATTGCAGATCTAAAGCGATACCTCAGACGGTTCCAGAACGATCTAATATTGCAGATCTAAAGCGATACCTCAGACAGTTCCAGAACGATCTAACATTGCAGATCTAAAGCGATACCTCAGACGGTTCCACAATGATCAACTTCCAAAATCTAAATCGGAAAAACTTTGGACAAGTTCCGTAACGATTATCTTCCAAGACTTAAAGCGGTAACCTTGGACGGTTCCGAAACAGTCAACACAAAGACTTTCAAATCCTTCATCAAGATATAATCAATGGATTCATTCTAATGAACAAACCCTCAACACATTTACCAGGTGGCATCTGAAAGCCCATCTCAGGTAATGTTTCAATCTGCCAACAACATTTCGCAGACGACATTCAAATGCAACTTCCAACATCTCTTCTGATCAAGGTAAGTGCAAATTTTCAGGGCATCTAAATATTCAATCATCTTCTAGCTTCAGATTTCAGACAATCTCTTCAGGTTTAAGAAGATTGAATAGGGGCAACTGTTATACCCCAAAATTTGCCCGCATACAGTAAATATTAGTTATTTATTATGTCTGTGTTTTTCCAACAAGTCATGTAAATAAACTTTCATTTTTCACATAAAGCAAAAACAAAAACAACAAAAAAAAGAAAATTAGCTTTGACTGTTGATTTTCACTCTAACTGCTACGTCAATACCTGAACAGTCAGTTGACAGCCAAAACTACTGGCAGTACAATTCTCAGTGTTTTGTACCATCAATCAAATCAATCTTTTGCAATTCAAAATTCCAAGATTTTTGTTCTAGAAGTCTTCTGAATATCACACGATTAGCAGAGACTCAACACTGCACAAAAATCAGGTACGCTTAACTGTCTCCTACACAAACAGCCCCTGACTAGGGTTTTCTTGTTTTTACAGGAGAAACAAGTTTCTGAGACCTTAAATGGATTTCATGCACATCCATGTATCTCAAAGTACCATCATACAAATTTTCAAACTTCAATTCACTCAGACACACCGTCAGCAACTCAAACAGTCAACAGACGACCCGTTTGACCAAAAAGTCAACAGACAGTCAAAAATGAAATTTTTTGTCAAAGTCCATATTTTGTCAAAGGATTCATCATTTGATCATTGGATGATCATAATTCATCAAGGAAAGATCAAAAATCAACAAAACCCTAAGAATCAAAATTAGGGTTTTTGCCTGAAAAGTCAACTCAACTTTGACTGGTCATAACTCTCTCATCCTTCATCCAAAAAATTCAAACCAAAGCTCATTTTGAAGGAAATTCAATTATCTTTCAAATGCAATTGATCCCATGGTCATTGCATTCACCATTTGAAAAATATGACCAAAGACATTACAGGTCATTTTCAAAGTCAACAAAAAGACACTTTTTTCAAAAGGACACACAAGGAGCATCAAACATCATTTTGACATGAGACCAAAGGCATTGGTTAGAGGAATCTTTGAGGTTTCCAAAAAGTGCAAGATCTCCTTCATATGACGAAAATTGAGGGATTTACACCTTGTTGAAGTTGGCTAAATTTTGGAAAATGCATAAAATCAACATTGCTCAAAAATGCATTTTTTCCAAATGGGGCCAAGTTTTCATGGTTCAAACATCATTTCCATAATATTATGGGCCTCCCATGACCAAGACTAAGCCCATAACATTTTTCATCCATTTTTGCTTGATTTTTTCTTATTTTAAGACTAAATTAAAAGGAAAAATGAAAGGATAATGGGTAGCTTGTATTCCAAGCATGACTCATCAATATGACTCATTCAACTCTGTCTCAAAGCAAAGTACAGCAGAGGGAGAGAAGAAAATCAAGCCATAGTGGCTTAAATGCCAAGCTACATATGTGGAAAAGTCAAGATTCTAGCAAAAGCACTTATTGCTTTCTAGCTTAGATTTTAAGCACTTCAATGCTTATAAATAGGCTAGCATACTTCAGTAACAAAAGAGACAAGTTCAGAGACAAAGCCTAGCTCATAACACACTTGTAATCACTTGGAACTTTTTGAAAGAAATTCAAAATTCGAATTTTAGTTTCTAACTAGTTTCAGTTCAAACTAAGCATTCAAACATCATCCTTGAACATCAATAAACGTATCCCAATCAATTGCAAGCCTTGAAGCTCACTAAATCGAGCTATACAGGTCATAATTTGTTCAAACCTAAATCAACTCGTATCTGGTTATTCACGCATGCTTAGCAAGATGTAGACATATATTTGAACTTGGCGTGGTGTGTAGATCATTTCTGGAACTTTAATTGAGTTTTGGATGCTTAAATACGAAGTTACCATTCTAGGGTTCATAGTTTCAAAATTAGGGCTTTCTGAAATAGGCAAAATTAGAGGTTCTAAGTGGTACCATTGAGTTCGTATGGATCAGACGAATTGAATGGATGGGTCGCGCCAAATTTATTTTTAGGTTTACCCCTATTCGTTATTTTGCAGGACATGTAGCTACAGCAAAAAACCGTCACTAAAACCTTTAGTGACAGTTGCAGGCCTAAGCCAACGGACGGAGGAAGAAGACGAACTCGTGGCAGCCTCTCATTGGCTGCCCTGCGCGCGTTTGTTTTTTTTTAAATATATGATTCAGTGCTTTGCAGGCTATGTACGCATCATGCTCCCTCGTTTCAGTGACCACATGATCGTTCCAGTCACATCATCCAACGCGCCAGACAAAGCACTTCTTACCATGGACTCTCAATCCCACCATACATGATCAGTATCCTTTTATTATCTATTTTATTTTAATTTTCTTTGTAAAATTAATTAAAAATAGTTTTAAAAATCCAAAAAATATACAAAAAATATTTTTAGAGTTCTAAAATAATATATTATTTTCTGAAATAAAAATATTTTATTTTTCTTCAAAATTTCAATATTTTTCATAATTAATTAGTATATATTTTTATATTTGCTTTTTAATTATTCTAACCAATCAAAAAATCATAAAAAAATTGTTCTTTATATAAAATATTGTTTATATATTATAAACTAATTTTGTGCATATTTTGAATAATTTTCTCTTTAAGTTTTAATTATTTGTATAATTATTTGTATAATTATGTATTAATTAGCTTAATCAATTTTCAAATCAATTTCAAAAAATTCCAAAAAATTAGTTTTGTTTTAAAATTAATTGACAAATATTTTGTACATATTTTAAACTTAATTTCTAGGTTTAAATCTATTTTCATTTTTTTTCTTCATTTTAATTTAATTAATCATGCATTAGTTATAATTAAAATAAATCATAAAAAATCCAAAAACATGCCTTTTATTTTTCTTGCAATTTAAATTCCTAGATAAATGTATAGGATGTCAAATTCATGTAAATAGGCTAGTTTACATTTCCTGCACAATCGATGTAATAGCGTAGATTTACTTTCCGCACTTTACATTTCCGCATTTTAATTTCCAGCAAATATAAACTGCGTGTATGTCAAAGATAAAATTGAACCATTAGATCACTAACTTCAAAGATAAAATATCTGAATCCAATCACAGTCACACTTGCACCTCTTAAGGTAAATCCCTTCTCATTCTTTTCAAAATCAAAGTCAAAATTCTACTATTTCGAGTACAAAATCGAACCTTTTGTTTATATCCGGTGAAAGGATAGATTTTTAAAGGAAATAGGATAAAGACCTTACAACTCAGGGTAGACCTCCTAGTTTGCTTGCTCAAATCAAAACAAACAAAATTCTCATACACTGTTGTTTTTCAAAACAAAACTTTCCAAAAAGACAATATTTTGTATACATCCAAACACGGATCATTACAAAGTTAACGTTCTTTTCAAAACATCTTTCGAAACATAAACAAACATTTTGTATAAATCCGCACAAGGATCATTATAAAATTCAATTTACAAAGGTATTTGAAACCACATATGAGCATTCTAAAGCAATAGAAAAGTGATCGAAAAACAAGTGAGCTAAGCAAACTTAAGAGCCCATGGATAACCATGGATACAAAGGGTGCTAACACCTTCCCTTTGTATAACCTACCCCCTTACCCAGAATTTCTTAAAGGTCTTTTTTCTGTTTCTTTTATAAACCTTTCCTTAATTGGATAAAATAAAAGGTCGGTGGCGACTCTGTGAATTTTCAAAAATGCGAAAGCATTAAGCGATAAAAAAGAGTCAGTTCACGTATCTCTCCAGATCAGAGGTATGGCCCGAATAAAACTGAGGTCCACAGATCAGAATAGCCTTTCGTAGGCAGCCAGAGGATACCTTAGCCTTTTCGTAGGCAACTTTCGAGGGTCGAGATCATGTATATCGAAGGCAGCATCATTAGGGACCATGATCTTAATCCAGGCAACTGGCTAAAGTATCCTCGTATTCGAGGGACTGGCTATTCTGCAAAGCAACACAAGGCAGCAAAGCAACTCAAGGCAGCAAGGCAACAAGGCAACAGACAACAGGCAACTGACAACAGCCAACAGAGAGGTTTACCCAAAAGCGTGCGTGTGTGCACCAATCACGTGATCATATTCAATTATATTATCTTGTAATTAGGTGATTCTAATTTAGTTCAGAGTTACACTCCCTAAAATTACTAACCACAGCAATAATATAAACAATAATAATGGGGAAGGGAAATTGTAACCAGCGGAGGAGAGGGGAATTGAAACCAGCGGAATATAATTAAAACAAAAGGTTTAACATAAGTAATAATTAAGGACAGGGTTTAGGGTTACCAACGTTCGTAGCTTTGGCAATTTGACAAACCCTGAAAAGGTAAAGATAAACAAAAATAGGGTGAGTGCATTTATCGGTTAAGAGGCAAACGGAATTAACCCTAAAGTAGGAATATAAATAATTTAAGAGTGAATAAATAAACGAAAAGGTACTTAGCTTTGCATTTGATCTGATATGGTTGGCGGGCGCAGGCAGCCTCAAGGTTAACCCTGAAAGTGGCAGGGCAAAGGCAGAAAAATAATTGAGTGTATGCATAGATCAATTAGATGTTAAAACGGGAAACCCTAAAAAATAAAAGAAACAACATAAACTTTAAAAATTAAATTAAATACTTAGCTTCGATTGGCAGGTTGATGGGCAAAGGTTCGCCTCGAGCCTTAAGCATTGAACTTGATCATCAGAGAATTGACAAAAATATAAGTGTAGGAGGAGTTCTATTGACGAGGAAATTAAACCCTAATCACATGAAATAAACAAAAATAATAATAAAAGAAGGGTTTAGAACTTAGCTTCGTTCTTTTGACGTGGCGCGTAGTCGGAAGGCACCTGGAAAGACAACCCTGAAAAGGCACAGAAAAAGAAATATTTTTTAGTGTATGGCAAATCCATGAAAGTTGAATTGATTATCAATCGGATTAAATCGAGGGAAAAATAGGTTTCGATTAAATATATGATCTTATTACAATTTTTGTTAATTAAAAGGATTTAATTAAGATTTTTATAATGTTTTTAACTAAATAGCTTAAATCAAATCAAATTAAATAATTAAATAAAATAGAGATTTTAAAAAAAATTAGGAAATGAACTTGTTAAAGGAAAAATAATATTATTGAAAAAAAAGAAAAAAAACATGTATATATTTATAAATAAAAACAAGTTTATATAATAAATAAATAAAAAAGAAAAGATATATAAAAAAAAGACTTAGCTTAGGAATTTGGTGTGGCTGGCCCTATGAGCGTGCACCATAGACTGGCGTGTTTTGGACCTTTTGATCTGAAGGGGGAAGGATCAGATGATTGCATGATGAGGGCGTATGGTGTTCTTCTTGTGTGTGAGGTGTGTGAGAGCTGCAGATTAATTCTTGCAAAAATATGTTAGAGATGGGGATCGAACCCATATCCCCGGAGTGAGAACAGAAACGCCTTGCCATCCAACCAGACGTCGCTAGCTGTTTATTGGATGCGCATTTTATAATATATAAAAAAGAAACAAGCATTGGGTAAAACGCGCGCGAGATTTTATATCCTCCACTGACGCGTTGACACGCCATCGTCCCCTACCTCAGGGCCTGCAAATTCTGAATGAAATTAGCTACGACTTAGCTACGATTTCGTCCCTAGCCAATTCACCTGCATTTACGAAAACCTCATATACACGAAATAAATTTGGCGCGAGTGTATGGTTGTGTTCGTCCAACACTCACGAACATAATAGACCCTGTAATTTCACATTATATTGCCTAGAACTAAAAGCCCCCTTTGGAACTCCGAAACCCTAACAATGGTGGTATATCCATAAGAGCATAGAAACGTGATTAATTGTCCAGAATCCATCAACACATCAAGAAAAGCACATATATTCAAACAAAAACAACTTATGATGTATGAATGCGAGTAATCAAAAAAATTTATAATTGTGCAAACCGTGAGCTTTTTGGAGGTGTTTCTGGACTTGTTTCTCGGATGTAAAGATCTGGATTGCTTCCAAATGCTTTCAGGGACGTGTTAGGATTGATGAGATGCCTTGGATCTGCTTCAAATTCTGAATTTAACTTTTGAACTCCTTGGAATTTTGAACTCGGTTTTGAGTTCTTGTAAACCAGAAATTCGTGAACCCTTATTCTGAATTGTTTAGGGCATTTATAGGAATGCATTAGGGTTGATCAAAACTAAAGAAAATCTTTGTTAAATCTTTGATTGCCTTTGAAGAAAAATTTGATTGAAATTTTCTTCATATTCCTTCTAATTTTGGCTAAAAGTGATCCAATCTTTTTTCTTTTATTTTGCACGAAAAATTATATGAATAATGAGGTATAAATGTGATTGGATTTGATTCAAAACCAATTTCTTTCCAAATCTTTTAATTTTCCTTAATTTTATTGAATTTTAAATGAATAAAATTCTTATAAAATTAATAAAAATCAAATAAATTCGTGGCAAATGGTTTATGGGCTCTAGGAGACTTGAGGATCAAGATTGGATAAAAAGAATTGGGCCCATTTGCAAAAATATTCAAGTTTCTTCACATTTTTCCCTCCAAAATAGCCCAACTTTAGCAAGGCCTATCTCCCTCAATTTTTGAGGTATGGGGGTGTTCTAGGACTTTTTAGAAACCTTAGAGAGTCCCCTAACCAGTGTCTTTGGTCTCATATCAAAATTATTTTCCATGTTCACTTTATGTCCTTTTGAAAAAAGTGTCGTTTTGTTGACTTTTGAAAAGGACCTATAATGTTTTGGTTCATATCTCTCAAATGAAGCATTTTTAGACTTGGCATGTGAGACACAATTTTGTAGAGAATCAAATTTCCTTCAAAATGAGCTTTGGATGGAAAATTTTGGATGTTCCATGTGAGAGTTATGAATGGTCAAAGTTCGGTTGACTTTTCCTATGCAAAACCATAATTTAGAAACTTTTTGATTTGTTGATTTTTGATCTTTCCTTGATGAACCATGATCAGTTTCTGAACAATTGAGTGACCATTCCTTCGAATTGAGCCTTGATACTTGTCATAGAGATAGTGTGAAATATATTGAGCCATATGAGATGCTTTGGAGCCATTGATTCACTGATTTTCCTTTGAACAAATCAAACCCTAGTTTTAGAGCCTTGTATAGGAGAGTATGTCTTGGAGCTTTGTATTTTGTTTTGAATTTGAATTGGAGAAATAGTATGGGAAAATATTGGGGTATGACACATTCGTAGTAGCTGAATTAGATCTTGGAAAGTTGGAGATTTCGTTCATTTGTCTGTACCTGTATCCTGCCATAGGTATAGTTAGTCTTTATGCAATGTCATGATGCATGTATTATGTAATGAGTCCCTCTAAATAAATGAGAAACTTTGTATGTTATGGATGAATTTGTTACGAGGTAATGTATGCAATGTATGAATATGTTTATGACATATGATATGTGAATATGATTTATGTTATTTGACACATCTTGATTGAGAAGGTGGATCTCCATGTCATTGAAATTTTGATGTTTGATCTTATCTTGAAGATGCTCAGTTGGGGATTTATGATTTCTGCTTGGGGATGATCAGTAACTTGATGTTCCCTGATTGGGGATTAGAGATATTAATAAACCATGTTCGAGAAGAGCTAAGTGTTGGAGAACCTGTAGTGTTGAAGATGTAAACTCTGTTGGGGAGCCATGTCTTTGTCAGGACGAGAGTATTTGAAGGTATCTTCTTAGTGATTACTCCGTGGGGATGTAATCTTGTGAAATCAGCTTTGTGGGAGGACATGGATGTCTTGAACGTTGCCCCCAGTATTATAGTACCTACCATTCCTGAATTTAATTAGGACATGCCACTAAATGTTGATCACGATGTCAAACTGGACTTGCATAGACTTGCCCCAGTTAGTAGGAGCTTTGGAAAAATTCGCCTCGCGAGGACTTTATGAGATGTGCACTCTGGGCGACATGCCCCTAGTAATCATAGGCCAAAGACAATATCCGATGTTGGTTGGGAAGTAGCTTCAGATCTATTTGGATGCATGCCCTTGATTGTTTTGGCGCCTTTGAGAGATTCTTCGAATCTTGACTTGATTTCCCCAGATTGATTTGGGCAAAGCGTGCCATGCCCCTTGTATACATAGGAGATATTGCTTCTCGGAGTAATCTTCTCTGTCGGGATAACTTTCAGTCATTAATTGTACCCTATTGCAAGTTCTTTCTGATGCTAACATTTGAAATTATGTAGCAGAATATGTTTAATAATGAATTCATGAGATGCAATGCATACGTTCGTCTTGAGTTTTTGAAAAGCCTTAAAACAAAAGATGTAAAAGCGTGATATTTGTAAAACATGATATTTGTAACAACATGACATTTGTAAAAATGAAATATCAACTCAGCATTTTTTGGTAAACCTAAAGGAGTTAGGATACCTTTTTTGGTGACAGTATGCTTTCGAACTAACCATGCTTCAGTTAGGACTTTCAAGGGTTGTAACGTGGCTTGGTTCACAGTTTAAGAAACAAAGGATAATAGCTCAAAAATTTATTATACCCACCCCTCTTCGTGATGCTCTTCAGTCCTAAGCTCAGTTAATTCAACTTATGCATTAAGGTTCCAAGTGATTTTTGTGTTTGCACCTTTGATAATGATGATGGTTCCCAAGCAAAGAGAACTTTTAAGAGGGCAGTCACTTCTTCCTTTTGGTAGTCACAACATTGTGTTGTTCAGGAATTTATTGACTTCCCTTCTTTCATATTTTTGATATCCCTAACTTTTGCCTGAACTGTCTATTTTGAGCTTACAGTCAGCGGGATGCCTTGACTTTTGCCTAAGTCTTTTTTTTTTGACTTAGCAGGCTTTTCTTTGTATATATGTTTTTCCATTCATTCATTTTTTGAAAGATATTGCCTGCCTTGCTTAATGACTGATGAGCCATTGTTGACATCTCCAACACTTCTTTGATGTGTGCGGATGAAAGCTTGTGATTGAATCCTTTGTTGAAAGGTGTACTGAATGATTCTCTTAAAATAGAATGCTCAACCGAATTAACTGAGAACTACCCTGCCCCAGGTTATGATCAAAGGGTTTTGATTAGTACAAGAAAGAAACTTCTACTTCTTAGGCTCACAGGGGTTGACGAGGGATTAACATCCTTATATCTCCACTATTTAGGAATTGAAACGATGCCTGTACATCGTCAGCATAGTCCGCTCAAAAGGTATACAACTTTAGCAGGAGTTGAGTATCACAAAACATATGCAGAATAAAGACATAATTTAAAATGAGTGATAACGAAATAATTTATTCAAGACAAACATATGCAATGCACTGATGATGATTATTGAAACAGATAATGTCTATCATAATTTGAATGTTTAAACAAACAGAATAGAAATTGCAAATGAAAGTAAATCTAATGATCTAAAGTTCATCCACTCTGACATTAATCAGTCTTGTCGTGACTAGGAATGGGAGCAGTGATCACTACAGGAGTCTTGGGATAATTGAATTCAATTTCACCAGCATCGATCATGTCTTGAATCTTGTTCTTCAATGGCCAACAATCATTTGTATCTTGTCCAAGGCTATTGGAATGATATGCGCACCTCGCATTGGGCTTATAGCTAGGAGCGTAAGTGTTGGGCTTTACAGGAGGATCCCTCACAATAATCAAGTTTGCTTTCAACAACTGTTGTAATGCCTGAGCTAGTGACATGTTGATATTCGTGAACTGACGCTTAGGTGCATCTGGCTTGCGTCTTTGTTGTTGTGGAAATGCCCCAGCGGATAGGTTGTGTTCATTACGCGCTTTCAGGTTGTGCACAATATTAGCCATAGGAGGTTTCTCAGGTGAATTGAAATCAATGATCTTTTCATCAATTAAGTCTTGAATCTTGTGCTTAAGTTGCCAACAATCCTCTGTATCATGACCAGGACTATTCGAATGATAAGCACATCTCGCATGGTACTTGTACCCAGGAGCAGGAATAGCAGGAAATGAATATGGAGGCAATAGAGTTATCAAGTTCTGATTGAGCAGTTGTTGCAAAACTTGAGACAGCGGCGTGGGTAACAGAGAAAATGATTGCTTAGGCTTGGATCTCTGATTATCTTGATCACCTTGGCGCTTATGTTGATTCTTCTCCTCTCGATCAGAAGTGACTTTAATTCTTCTTGCCCCTTGGCCAAGTGAAAGATTATTTTTCGGAACTGGTTATTCTGAGCCTGAAGATGTTTGACATATTGTTCGAGATCCATCTTTCTTACTGAAATAAACAGCGGAAAGATGAGGCATTTTTTTTTTATGAAACCTGTGATGCGATGTTTATGAATGATGTGATTATGCATATGCAGTTTTTTCAAGGAATTAAAGGGATTTTTAACACACATTAAAAAGAAAGAAGAAGAAAAACATTATTATTAATTAAGTTACGAGCTCATAATGTCATAATTCTTTAGTTACATCAAACTGAAAAAGAAATAAATAATGACAAATAAAACAAATAAAAGTCTAAATTCCAGGATTTTTGTCTTCTTGACGACGCCTCCTTTTCAGAACTCTGACTTCTTCCTTCTGTTCCTTGATCATTTCTTCTCTTTCTTGAACGAGCCTAGAAATTTCATTTTCCCGTGAGTTGATTTGATCCGGGGAAACAAAATCTTCAATTTTCCATTTACGAGAAAAATAGTCAAGTAAAGTCTCTCGCTCTTTAGCATCCTGTGTCAACACTTCTTTTTCAGCTTCAACCTTTCGTAAGCGTCTCTCAAAGTCATCCCTTTCCCTCTTCAGTTGGTTAACAGTTGCAACAAGATCTTCATTTGGAATAGGAACATACGGTTCAAATGCAACTGGGACAACAGGAGGAGCTACTCTTGGTACTATGGGCGTATCAGAAGGGTAAGGCATCCCAAATTCCATAACTCGATCATAAACCCATTGGAAGTACGGGTCCCATGGCATGTAATTTCTTCTTCCTATATCTTTTGCACAACTTTCTTTACTTTCGACCAAGCCTTAATGAAGAGATCTCTTTTCTTTGACTTTTCTGAATCATAGCTGAAGTATTCTGAACTGAGATACAAGGAACGTGGCTTATCCTTCAAAGCGAATCCAAACTGATGTCGAGCTAAAATAGGATTATACATTATTCCCCCACGAATGCCAAGAAGCGGTATATTAGGGAATTCCCCACAACTATCAAATAGTAAAGTTCTTTCAAACTCCTTTTGGTACCAAATGACGTTGTCAAAAGAAAGCTTCACAATTCTTTGAGCCCAAGTCAAGCCTTCTTCATTCTTTCTTACGGAGAGAGGTAAGTGCGAAATAAACCACTGATGCAATAGCGGAGCACATCCAAGGACACAACCTTTCCTTTTTGATACTCGGAAGTGAATAGAATGTAACAAATCACCAGGTAAGGTAGGAACGGGGTTCTTACTTAGAAATATCTTGATAGCAGCCACATCAACAATTTTGTCATAATGGAAGAATAGAACTTGTCCATAGATTAAAAGAGACAAACTTGCTTCCAAAGCATCCATACTTGAGGCCTTAGCAAAAATCTCCGCTTTTTCGTAGAGGAAATTAAGGGGTAGTCCGGAGTACTCTTTCTTACTAATCCAAACTTTCTCAATCTCCGATCTTGGCAAGTGTAGGGCAGCAGCGATGACTTCCAACTTAGGGTCTTCTTCTTTACCAGTATAAGGGATTTGGTTGAGCACAGGGAGCCCCAACAAATGTGAGAATTCTTCCAAAGACGGTACCAACTGAAAATCTCTATAAGTGAAGCAATGGAGTAACGGATCGTAGAATTGAATCATGGTGTTGAGAAGAACTTCATCCACATTAGTTCGCACTAAACTGATAAGCATGTTGAGAGACTCACTAAATCTGAGAGAACCAGAAACATTGTCGCAGAAAACCTTTAATGGAGTAGGCACTTTCTTGAAATTGAGGAAGAACGGTTTACGATCTTTGGTTTCCATATTCAAACAACCTACAAAATAATATTCGGTTAAGAGTCCCCCATTCCTTGAAATGGGTTAGTCATGCCATGTATGAATGATGCATGTAGGCATGATGCACAAACACAAACAAGTTCACACAAATCACACAATTTCCTTAGCCTTGGCTTGCATGGAGTTTCAAAACATGTGAGATACCCTTCCCAAAGGTGTTTCTAAGGATGAAGATGATATCAGCAACGGGTTCTACCGAGTTACCCAGAATTGTCAGCCCTCCTAAAGCACCCTCGAACATGATACATACATACCATGCAATGATACTTTGAGAAAGAACCTATCTGAGTTGTAGTATCGGGTAGCGACTATGCTCTCAACATACATCAAGAGTAGTCCCCCCACTACGTTCCTAAAAGTCAAGATGGGTTAAAGGTAACTAAAGGTCCTTAAGCTCCGACTCACCCACGGACATCCGCACGAACCTCCCTCATACAAGAGAAGCATGCAAACACCCATAGAGGCCTAACTTAAGCGTGAACTCTCATATTGACCAATCCTCCACATACATGAAGGAGGTCGCCATGACTATACCACTTCTTATCTTAGATGTTCTTGAATCCGGGTGTAGGATTCGTCCTTCAGTTAATTCCCAAAACGCCCATGAAAAATAAAACAAACAAAGCAAACAATAGAAAAAATTTAAAGTGTTCCTAAACTTTTAAGGTAAACCCTCTTTTATAAGAAAATCCTCCCCAGCAGAGTCGCCAGTTCTGTAATACGGTGAACTGACTTTGCTCTTTGTTTTTTCAGAAAAGTAGATGCAAAAGATAGGGACTTTAGATCGTAAATGAGCGCAACCCTTTTGAAGGATTATGAGAAAGAATATAAAATTTTAGAGCAAGGCAAAGCAATTAGGGGCAATTACCTTAAACTTAGATGATAGGTTTCTTTTAGCCTTTCATGATGAAAGGATCTATCCTTGCCATAAGAGGGCAGGAAGCCTTTCGTTTGGAGGTTGAAGGGTCTTCGCGTTATCGTTCTCCATAAGACTGACCCATGCCATAGAGAGGCAGGTAGTCTAAGGGAAGGATCAGAATAGCCTTTCGTAGGCAGCCAAAGGATACCTCATCCTTTTCGTAGGCAACTTCCGATGGTCGAGATCATGTATATCGAAGGCAGCATCATTAGGGACCATGATCTTAATCGAGGCAACTGGCTAAGGTATCCTCGTATTCGAGGGACTGGCTATTCTGCAAAACAACACAAGGCAACAAGGCAACAGGCAACAGGCAACATAGAGGTTACCCCAAAATTATCTTATAATTAATTATCTAAATTGATTTAAGGCTTGCACTCCCTAAGATTACTAACCACGCAATAATATAAACAATAATAATGTGGAAGGGAAATTGTAACCAGCGGAGGAGAGGGGAATTGAAACCAGCGGGATATAATTAAAACAAAAGGTTTAACACAAGTAATAATTGAGGACAGGGTTTAGGGTTACCGATGTTGTAGCTTTGTCAATTGATAAACCCTGAAAAGGTAGAAAAACAAGAAGGCAAAATATAGTGAGTGCATTATCGGTTCAGGAACAATTAGGGTTAGCCCTAATAAAATAAAATAAAATTTAATAAATAAGTATTTAGAATAGGAAGGATACTTATCTTTGATTTGATCTGATATGGTTGGCATTCGGAGGGACTCTCGGGGTTAACCCTAAAAAATGGCAAAGGCATAAAAGTAGATGAGTGTATACACATTTCAGATAGATTTTAAAGGGTAAACCCTAAAAATCAAAAGGGAAACATAATAAACCTAAAAATTAAATTGAATACTTAGCTTCGATTGGAAGGTTGGTGGACAAAGGTTCGCCTCGAGCTTTAAGCATTGAACCTGATCATCAGAGAATTGGCAAAAGTATAAGTGTAGGAGGAATTCTATTGACGAAGGCACTAAACCCTAATTAAATAGAAAATTAGGCAAATAAATATTTAGATAAAAGAAATTAAGACTTAGCTTCGTAGAGTGCGAGGCGCGTAGTAGGAAGGCACTTGAAAAGACAATCCTGAAAAGGCACAGAAAAAGAAATATATTCAGTCTAGAGAAAGTTCTCGTAAACCCTGATTAGGGCACAGATTAAAAATAATTAACAGAAAATATAATCGATTTAATTAATTATTGGTTTTTCAACCTAATTAATTAAATCGAAGAAAGAAAATAAATTAGGCAAAAAACATTTTTTATGATTTTTATGATTTAAAATAAAATACATATGAATTATTTAAATAAATAAATGAAATATATAATTAAATAAATAAATAAACAAATAAAATAAAAATAAATAAATAAATAAATAAATAAATAATAAATATATTAATTATTAGAAATGAAATAAATATGTTAAAAGAGATAAATTAAATAAAATAAAATAATTTAGGGAATATTGTAAAAGGAAAATAAATGAATAAGTATTAAAAGAATATAAATAAAAAAGGGTATTAATATAAATGTTTATATAAATATTAATATTATTATAGAAAAAAGATTTTGAAATTAATTAGTTTTTATGAGTAAAAGGGAAAAAACAAATAAAAACTAATATATATATTAACATAAGTAAATAAAAGAATTATGTAATTAAAAAGAAAAAAATTTGAAAACTTATCCGGTCGATCCTGTGTGGCGCATGTATGGTGGTCTTTGGTGGACCGGCGGATCAGGGAACGTTGGATGAGCCTGGAGGTGGATCTGATGGCTGCAGGAGCGAGGGGACATCATGTACGCATGGACTGGCACGCACTGAATCCTCCAGCCTTTTAAAATTTTTGCGCGCGCGTGAGGTGCCAATCCGGGAGAGACACGTAATTGTCTCCACCAAATTTTCAGAGATAGCTTTTTACAGCGCTTTTTGCAAGAACGCTGTAAAAGGACGATATCTTCTACACCTGCAAAATAGCGAACACGACCAAAAGGCTGCGGAAATTTGGCGCGTCCCCCTCAAAAGGATCGTCTAGTGCCACTGGACTTAAATATGGCTTTGATTTTTTCCAATTTTGGCTGAATCAAAAAGCCCTAATTATGAACTTCGAGATCCATCCCTGGCGGACTCACATACCTGCACTTAAACTTGACCAAACTTTCCAGAAACGTTCCTCATATTCATACAATCATATTTATACAGTTTAAATCCATGAATGATGCATGTATTATGCAAATCGAAGGAAAGTAAGTATTTACAAACCGTGATGAATTGAGGGCGATTAAGGGAGTGTTAACCTTCGAGATTGATCTGAATCCCTTCAATGATCCCCCAGGAATGTTTTGGAACGCTTAGAGCACCTTGAGTTGGCTTGCAACTTGGAATCCAAGTTTGAGTTTTCTTTGAAATTTCAAGAGAAATTTAGGGTTCTTGGAGGTAGCAATCCTTGTCAATCTCCTCCCCCCAGGGTTTTGTGACTGTTATGTATATATATCGGAAGGTTTTAGGGCAACAAAACTGAATTAAATCTTCATCAATCTTTGATTGGAATTATGAAAAATTTGATTGATAAAAGTTTCTAATTTAATCCAATATTGGTTCAATCTCTTTTCAATCACATGTGCACGAAATTATGATGATTATAGGACATAATTGAAGATTGGATTTGATTCTCTTGAGCTTTTGAATCAATTATTTGATTTTATTTTAATTTATTTAATTTTATTTTAATTTATTTGATTTTAATTCTTTTTTAATTGAATAAAAAATCATACTAATTTAAATAAATCAAGTAAATTCGTGGGGATTGATTCTTAGGCTTTGGATGACTTGTGGATCAAGACTGAATGAAAAGATCTTGGGCCCATTTGCAAAAATCTTCCAATTCTTTCACATTTTTCCCTCCAAAATAGTCTAACTTTGACAAAGCCTATCTCTCTCAATTTTTGAGGTATGTAAGTGTTCTAGGACTTTTTAGAAACCTAAGAGAGTCCTCTAACGAGTTTTCTTGGTCTCGTATAAAAATTCTTTTCCATGCTCATTTTATGTCCTTTTGAAAAAAATGTCTTTTTGTTGACTTTTGAAAAGGACCTATAATGTTTTGGTCCATATCTCTCAAATGAAGCATTTCTAGACTTGGCATTTCTAGACTTTGTAGAGAATCAAGTTTCCTTCAAAATGAGCTTTGGATGGAAAATTTTGGATGTTCCATGTGAGAGTTATGGCTGGTCAAAGTTCAGTTGACTTTTCCTATGCAAAACCCTAATTTAGAAACTTTTGGATTTATTGATTTCTGATCTTTTCTTGATGAACCATGATCAATTCTTGATCAAATGGCGAATGATGCTTCAATATGAGGATCTTGACAAAAAATCAGGAGTTTTGATTTTACTTTGACCACAGTTGACGTTTTAGTCGACTGTTGACTTTCTGAACATTTGAGTGACCAATCCTTTGAGATGAGGCTTGATTCTTGTCATAGAGGTAATGTGAGATATGTTGAGCCGTATGAGATGTCTTGGAGCCATTGATTCACTGATTTTCCTTTGAATGAGCCAAACCCTAGTTTTAGAGCCTTGTATAGGAGAGTGTGTCTTGGAGCTTTGCATATTGATTTGAATTTGTATAAGAAAAACTGTATGGGCAAATTTTGGGGTATGACAATATACAAGGGGCATGGCACGCTTCGCCCGATCAATTTGGGGAAATCAAGTCAAGATTCGAAGAGTCTCTCAAAATGCCAAAAAGTCAAAGGCATACATCCCAAATGAACTTCAAACTATTTCCCGATCAATCTAGGGCAATCAAGTCAAGATTCCGAGAATCTCTCACGGATGCAAAAAAAATCAGGGGCTCGATCAGTAAGGGGAATCATCCTAAGTTTATGATTACTAGGGGCATGTCGCCCATAGTGCACATCTCATACAGTCCTCGCGAGGCGAATCTTTCCAAAGTTCCTACTAGCAGGGGCAAATCTATGCAAGTCCAGTTTGACATCTTAATCAATACTCAAATCTAGGAATGGTAGTTACTATAAAACTGGGGGCAACTTTCGAGGCACCCATGTCTCCCCACAGAGCCGGGTTCACAAGATCATATCCCCACAGAGTAATCATTAAGAAGATATCTTCAAATGTTCTCGTCCTGACAAAGACACGGCTCCCCAACAGACTTTACATCTTCAACACTACCGGTTCTCCAACACTTTTCTCTTCTCCAACATGGTTTATATCTCTAATCCCCAATCAGGGTACATCAAGTTACTGATCACCCCCAAGTAGAAATCATAAATCCCTAGCTGAGCATCCTCAAGATAGGATCAAACATCAAAATTACAATGACACGGAGATCCACCTTCTCAATCAAGATGTGTCAAATAGCATAAATCATAGTCATACGCCATAAATCATAAACATATTCATACAATTGCATACATGTTCATACATGTTACATAATGCATCGAGACAAATGCGTACATAACATCCAAGGTTCTCATTTATTTTGAGAATCCCGTCACATAAACGCATTACATGCATCATGACATGGCATAAAAAACTAACTTTGCTTTTTTCAGGTTACTGCTGCAGTTAAATAAACAACTTCAAAACCTTTCAGATCTAAGTCGATACCTTGGACGGTTCCTTAATGATCTACCTTCGGATCTAAGTCGATACCTTGGACGGTTCCTTAATGATCTACCTTTGGATCTAAGTCGATACCTTGGACGGTTCCTTAATGATCTACTTTCAGATTTAAAGTCGATACCTCAGACGGTTCCTTATACAATCTACCCTCAGATTTAAGCCGATACCTCGGACGGTTCCTTAAACAATCTACCTTCAGATTTAAGTCGATACCTCAGACGGTTCTTTAAACAATCAACTTTCAAAATATAAAAGCGGTAACCTCAGACGATTCCGTAACGATCAACTCTCAAAGATCTAATTCAGTTACTACGAACGGTGCTGACACGATCAATCTCGAACAAACACTTCTCAACATACTAAGCTCAGATTCAGCCTAACGCACGGCTTTCCAGACATCTACGGATGCAATTTGGATTTAGTCTAACGCACGACTTATCCTTCGACCTAACGCACGGTTTTCCAGACATCTGCGGATGCAAATTGGATCTAATCCAACGTACGACTCATCCTTCAGCCTAACGCACGGCCTTCCAAACATCTACGGATACAAATTGGATTCAGTCTAACATACGACACATCCTCCAGCCTAACGCATGGTTTTCTAGACATCTACTGATGCAAACTAGACCTAGTTTAACATACGACTCAATCTAAGTCTATTCCTCAGAAACAGTCTAACATACAACACATTCTGGCTCTCAAGTATATCAAGTTGGATGGCATCTTCAAGCCCATCTCAATCATATATATTTTCCAAACACCTGGATGGCATCTTCAAGCCCATCTCCGACCAAAGTCCCTACTACAGCTAGGGCAAATTCCTAGGTATTCTATTGTTCAATCCTCTTCTACCTTCAGATTCTGACAGGCACACATGCCAATCTACATCCTCAGATATAAGAAGATTGAACAGGGGAAGCTGTCATACCCCAAAATTTTTCCACCACATTTTTACACTCAAACTCATTTGAATAGCAGAAGCTCAAAATTTGATTGACTGTACACTCTCCTAAACAACAACCCTCAAACTAGGGTTTTGATCTTTTCAAAGAAAAATCAGGTTCTGATGCCTCAAGTAGATTCCAGGGTCTCTCATATGATTCAAATAATTCTCCTGCCTACTCTCAAGCTCTGAATCAAAAGACTGCTCATCCAATGGCCCAAACAATCAATAGTCGACTGGTTGACCTAAAAGTAAAAACTTATGATTTTTGGTCAACATCCTCATCAAGTATTGATCATGAATCATCAAGAAAAGTTTCAAAATCATCAAAATTCAAAGTTTCTAAATTAGGGTTTTTTAACTAAAAGTCAACTGAAGTTTGACCAGCCATAACTTTCACATGGAACATCAGAAATCTCCCATCCAAAGCTCAATTTGAAGGAAATTGAATTATCTACAACTTTGTCTCTCACATGCCAAGGCTAAAAATGAACCATTTAAGTGATATGATCCAAGACATTATAGGCCCTTTTAAAAGTCAACCAAAAGCCATCTTTTTCAAATGAAGCATACATGAACATGGAAGATTGAATTGAGATGAAACCAAAAGGAGGCTTTAAAGGACATCTTTAGTTTTCTAAAATGGTCAAGAGCATATCCATAGGGTTGAAATTGAGAGAGATATGCAGTTCACAAGTTGGTTAAAATTTAAGAAAAACACAAAACCCTAATTGAACAATTTTGTGTTCCTTGACAAATGGACCTAAGACTTTGATTGTAAACATTATCATGACATAAACAAGGGCTTGTAAATCCATCCTCATCCTTTTATGGTTTTTATTTTTATTTATTTACATTTATATGGATTTTTATTCATTTAAATACTAAATAAATTAAATAAAATACAAAATAAATGAATCAAATGACATGGCTTGATTTAGGACAATTTTAAGGCCCAAGCAAAGTCCAAAACGTGAAAGATGAGATTGGAAAGGGATTTGAGTAGAAATAGAAAGATTGGAATCAAATTTCAAACAAAATTTTCTCTTAACTTTCAAGTCATCAACTACTCATATCCAATCCCAAATTCGTACCCTAATTTACTCATATATATGTCTAATAACATGGCAGCCAGGGGAGGACGAAATTGGAGGAGGAGCATAAGGGTTTCCAAGTTGTAAAAAACAACAAGAACTAGGACAAACGGGAATTCCTTGTTTCAGACCGATCCAAGGACCAACAACCATCCTAATCATCTCCTGAGTAATTATAAAGAAGGTGCAGGTAGTCGGTAATGTTCAATCATTCATAGAATTCATACACCATGTTCATTATATTTGCATACATTCTTGGTTCTTGTGTTGTGCGATTTAGCACATTTAAATGAAATCTAACCACATATTCAAGTTCCTGATGATGTTTAGAGCGATATTGGACATTTGGTTTGGAGCTTTAACGCATGGATTAAGATGCACCATGGTTAGGGCATGGAAGAAAAGAGCTCGCGTTTTCATGGAATCATAATGTTTCAGTCCAAATAAATGACACCATGGAACTCGTAGCGTGTTTTTAATGTAATTTGGGCGCTTTTAACTATTGCCTAACGTGATTTATTTGAGTAAGCTATGTTGCAGAGTCTGCTACGCAACATCCGTAGCAAATGTTACATGTATTTGGAAGCAAAATCGTAGCCATCGGATAAGCCCAAGGAGGAAGACGATCAACTGCTTCCTTTGACTTTTGGAAACACGCGCGCGACATCCAATTGGACAGTCAACGAATCGAAGCTCTCTCTCTCTGCTATTCATTGGTTGAGAGCGTGTGCAGTGGGCCCAGTTCTGGTTATCTTTGTCTCTTCCATTCAAGTCATTGTTTTTATATTTATTTTATTCAGACTTAATCAATAACGACAAAGGAAGATAGCTCAGATGGTGATTGTAACACCCCAAATTCTACCCAAAAATATCATGCGAGAAATCAGAGTATTTTAAAAACTATCAACAATGCATTTGGGATATCACATTTACTTCCTATAAACAACTCATAAATAGATACATAGCACTTTAATCTCAGAGAAGCACAAAACAACTTATAACAGCTCTTAGACAAACCAACTTCATTTTAATATGCAGCGGAATCATAACATTCGAATTTATAATCAAATCATCTTATTTAATCGGAAACAACTTCAAACATCATAGTACTTCTCATTATCCAATTTTGAACTCAACAACTAAAACATGAACAACATAGAAACAACAATATAGACAACCCCCGAGTGCTACGTATCAGAGCGACACACCAACCAGACACGGTGAATCTACAAACTTCCACAGCTATACTTGAGTACCTGCCCATTTCCCATGGTAGGGGAAACATCAGCAGAAGGGGTGAGATATCAAACATTATAAAGGAAAGTATGATAATACATATAGCAAAGATAAAATCATACACAATTCACCACTTCTCAATATAAGCAATTTGCATCACAACAATAATGTTAACTATCAACTATAACAATGTATTCAAGTTTACAAGTATGTCATTCAAGCACATAATAACATATACTTCATAATCACAACGTAAATTAATACAACTATCAACAATGGCAAAACATGGTTCATATATTCCACATATATACATATATCATTAATACATATATATATATATATATATATATATATTTGCATTCTCATCATATACGTTTCATTTACATATATCACCAAAATCATGTATCAAACATCACCAAATTTAATTATCACATCTCATGCACACATAACAATCACCTAATCACATAATTACATATATTCAAACATCACATAACTCCAATGTAACTCAATGCAAGACATGTGACTCTATGCATGTGGTACCCAATATGGACCCAAAGTTCCACCGCTTCCGATTCATATAGAATCTAGCCACGCTTCAGATCCGGACAAGACCAAAGCTACCAAATGTAAACATATAGTTTACCGTTTTCCGATTCACTCTAGAATCCAAGCCACGCTTGTGTTTCAAAGCAATTCCACCTATGTTTCAAGGCACACTATGATATGAATGTATGTACAATCGCACAAATATATGCAATTAAGATCATCTCTACCATCTTAACTTTCCACATATCACAATAATTCAACTCTATGAATTATCCACCAATTGTACACAACATTCACAACACACACACATCATTCACATATGAGAGGTCAATTAATCAATTACGATTCACACAATCCAATTAACACTAGTAATCATACTATCTCATGTTAATTCTCATTTTTGTCAATTATACATGAACACACATTTTCAACATCAAGCAATTAATCATTAGAATTAATGCTAACCAACTAACCATAAAGAATCAATATCAAAACAACATCATTGGCATGACAATATATATTTCTCAACATACATATTCAAGCCATAACACAATTACAAACAATTTCTCAAAATACCGTAATTTTCCGATAAACCGAATAATTGGTCCAAGTCCAAGTATATTCCAATCACATAGACTTATTGGAATCAATTCAACTAATAATTTAACTATCCAATTAATAATTAAACTATATTAATTTCAATTCAACTATTATATTTCTATTCCATTATTTTCCAATTCTATAACAAAACCCATTATTTCACTATCGATGGTTTACTCACAACAAACATAACAATCTAATACACATAGATTATCAATTGCACACAACTTATCACATTTATATCATCACCTTCCAACAATCATCAAATACCCAAAATTGCAACATAGAAGAACATGGATATCAAAGTATAGAATTAAACCCACTATAACATACTATCATACAACCCTTTAGCAAGAAAGAACCCCACCCTTACCTTGGCAAATATGAAATCTTTCACCATAGCTCTAAGCTTTTCTCCAAAATAAATCCTTCAAACATAATTTGGAGACACACCTAAAAACCAGTTCGGAAATCAGCTTATCAGACGAACTTAAAATCCTCAAAATCAAAATCGCTCCGGTCAGAACTTACCTCTATGGGTCAGGAACGTTGTGTCCAGGTACCGCAACGATCCAACGGTTGGATTGAGAGATACGTCCGTTTTGCTAAGGCGACTCTTTGCTGAAACATAGCTGCGAAAATGAGAGTTCTTCTACCTTTTCTCTTCCACCATTGTTCTCTTCCCTTTTGCCTCCTTTCTCTTCTTCCTATCTTTTCTCCCAAATGAAAATAGTAACATCTAAAACCCTAACCTTCTCTTACTATCTCACTTATGTAAATTGGGCTTAACCCACCAATCTATCACTTAGGCCCATTTAGCTATATCTCTCATACAACTTAATAAACCCAAATAACACTAACACAAACACACATACAATTAAATATTTCAAATAATTATTATATCACATAATAACTAAATAAATAAGCAATTATTAAAAACACCAAATAATATAATTACTAATATAATTAATAAAAATATTAATAAAAATTGGGATGTTACAACTCTCCCCCACTTAGAATATTTTCGTCCTCGAAAATACAATCGACACAACCAACTCATCGCCAAAACTACACTTACTCTCTCCAGACTCACACGAACACAAAGGCATTCCACAGCTTCGACCATACAAAGCTTCAAAATACAAGCTCTCAAGAGATCCTCAAGTTACTAAATTGTCTTCTTCGTTTGACCATCAGCTTGCGGATGATAAACAGAACTCAAACACAACTTAATAATCAAAGCACTCTGCAAAACTTTCCAAAATCTATAAGTAAACTTCAGATCTCTATCAGAAACAACACTCGACGAAATACCATGCCAACTCACAATTTTTTTCAAAATACAACTTTGCAAGTCTCTCCATCGGATAATCCATGTTTATCGGAATAGAGTGAGAAAATTTGTCAATCCATCTACAATGACCCAAATTGCCTCACAATTACTCGATATCCTTGACAAACCCAAACAAAATCCATAGAAATGCTATCCCACTTCCACTCAGGAATGGACAACGGTTGCATCAAACCGGACGGTTTCTGATGTTCAATCTTTGACTTCTGACAAGTCAAACACGAATACACAAATTCCGCAATATCCTTCTCCATACCTCACCACCAAAAATAACTTTCTCAAGTCTTGATACATCTTAGTAGCACCAGGATAATTACTCAACCACTTTGATGCCCTTCATCCCAAAAATTATCTTTTTCAAATCCGAAACATCTGGAATACAAATTCAATCACGACATCTCATGACACCGTTTTCGTCAATCCGAAAATTATCACCTTATCCTCGACCAATCAATGTCATCTTGTCAGCCAATTTCAAATCCGATTTCTAACCTTCTCTAATCTCATCAGGAATACCACAAGTAAGCTTCAACATACCAAACTCAAATCTCGAAATTATTCCAACAATTCCAATTCTTGAATCATCAACATAGACATATGCAATTATTTCCTACTCAATGCATTGGCTACAACATTCGCTTTTCCCAGATGATAATTCAAAGCAAAATCCTAGTCCTTCAAGAATTCCAACCACCTTCTCTGTCTCATATTCAACTCTTTCTGATCAAGAAAATACTTCAAACTCTTGTAGTCACTATACACATCGAATCTCGATCCAAATAAGTATTGCCTTCAAAGTTTTAAAACAAAAACAACGGCGGCCAACTCAAAATCTTGCGTCAGATAATTTCTCTCATGAATCTTAAGTTGCTTTGGAGCATAAGCTACAACTTGTCCTTTTTGATTCAACACAAAGCCTTGCAAAACCTTCCTTCTTCTTAACCAACAAAAACAGATGCACCTCACGGTGACACACTCGAACGAATCAACCTCTCCTCAAACAAATATTCAAATTGACTCTTCAACTCTTTCAACATCAGAAGCAGACATCCTATATGGAGCCCTCGATACAAGACTAGTTCCAGGAACTAAATCGATCGAAAACTCAACTTTTCTTTCTGACGGTAAATCACTTACATCTTCAGGAAACACTTATGCAAATGCGCCAACTATCGATAATCCCCCAATCGTTATTTCCTCATGAACATCCAAAGTTGCAAACAACCTAAACAACATCGCACCATCTTACACAGACTTATTCACTTCCAATATTATCAAGCTGGTAAGACAAGTTTATCTCATTCCAATACGATTTCGTATACTATCAACAAGAGATTAAGGGTGATCAGTTCCTCAATTTGTCAATAGATAGCCGACAACCATAATGGTAGCGTAAACCATCGTTACTTAACTGCAATAGAATCCTTTACGTCACCAAAAGTACCATACTTCATTAACTCCCAAAATCATCTGAACATGCTAATACACACCTTGTGATAACATTAGAACATAATTCCTTTACACCACTATCAACACTTTTTATTCTTGGAATCATACTCGTCCCTTCGCATTTCTAACTCCGACTTGAACGTTCCAACAACTTCGACAACTTTTCCAATCTCTTTCCAAGGATCCCTTGACAAGGTCTACCGTAATTCGTCGCTTAATAATTATTCTTACGTCAACATCCTACGCAACGGTTACTTAAACTGATAACTTCACAGTCCACCAATAATGCTGAATATGACAACTTCCTAAATTCCATCTTATAACAATTGTCCTTATTCCAAGACGTTCTGACTTATTAAACAACCAAAATCTTAAATCCATGTTACCTTCGAATTCGAAAACCAATAAACTTTTACACTGCCTGCTCTGTCTCCTTAAGCAATATATTGCACCAACAACTTACAACTGAAACATATCCGAGAAGCACAGCTTCTCCCCCACTGCTCTCAACCTAACCCTGCAACAAAACGAACAAGTACCAACAGTGTTTCACACACATGTCGCGTACTAAGGAATAAAACACTAACAACATTCAACTGTCACACAACTAAACTGACTCGACAACTTGGTCGGACGGACCAACCAGGCTCTGATACCACTAATGTAACACCCCAAATTCTACCCAAAAATATCATGCGAGAAATCAGAGTATTTTAAAAACTATCAACAATGCATTTGGGATATCACATTTACTTCCTATAAACAACTCATAAATAGATACATAGCACTTTAGTCTCAGAGAAGCACAAAACAACTTATAACAGCTCTTAGACAAACCAACTTCATTTTAATATGCAGCGGAATCATAACATTCGAATTTATAATCAAATCATCTTATTTAATCGGAAACAACTTCAAACATCATAGTACTTCTCATTATCCAATCTGGAACTCAACAACTAAAACATGAACAACATAGAAACAACAATATAGACAACCCCCGAGTGCTACGTATCAGAGCGACACACCAACCAGACACGGTGAATCTACAAACTTCCACAGCTATACTTGAGTACCTGCCCATTTCCCATGGTAGGGGAAACATCAGCAGAAGGGGTGAGATATCAAACATTATAAAGGAAAGTATGATAATACATATAGCAAAGATAAAATCATACACAATTCACCACTTCTCAATATAAGCAATTTGCATCACAACAATAATGTTAACTATCAACTATAACAATGTATTCAAGTTTACAAGTATGTCATTCAAGCACATAATAACATATACTTCATAATCACAACGTAAATTAATACAACTATCAACAATGGCAAAACATGGTTCATATATTCCACATATATACATATATCATTAATACATATATATATATATATATATATATATATATATATATATATATATATATATATATATATATTTGCATTCTCATCATATACGTTTCATTTACATATATCACCAAAATCATGTATCAAACATCACCAAATTTAATTATCACATCTCATGCACACATAACAATCATCTAATCACATAATTACATATATTCAAACATCACATAACTCCAATGTAACTCAATGCAAGACATGTGACTCTATGCATGTGGTACCCAATATGGACCCAAAGTTCCACCGCTTCCGATTCATATAGAATCTAGCCACGCTTCAGATCCGGACAAGACCAAAGCCACCAAATGTAAACATATAGTTTACCGCTTTCCGATTCACTCTAGAATCCAAGCCACGCTTGTGTTTCAAAGCAATTCCACCTATGTTTCAAGGCACACTATGATATGAATGTATGTACAATCCCACAAATATATGCAACTAAGATCATCTCTACCATCTTAACTTTCCACATATCACAATAATTCAACTCTATGAATTATCCACCAATTGTACACAACATTCACAACACACACACATCATTCACATATGAGAGGTCAATTAATCAATTATGATTCACACAATCCAATTAACACTAGTAATCATACTATCTCATGTTAATTCTCATTTTTGTCAATTATACATGAACACACATTTTCAACATCAAGCAATTAATCATTAGAATTAATGCTAACCAACTAACCATAAAGAATCAATATCAAAACAACATCATTGGCATGACAATATATATTTCTCAACATACATATTCAAGCCAAAACACAATTACAAATAATTTCTCAAAATACCGTAATTTACCGATAAACCGAATAATTGGTCCAAGTCCAAGTATATTCCAATCACATAGACTTATTGGAATCAATTCAACTAATAATTTAACTATCCAATTAATAATTAAACTATATTAATTTCAATTCAACTATTATATTTCTATTCCATTATTTTCCAATTCTATAACAAAACCCATTATTTCACAATCAATGGTTTACTCACAACAAACATAACAATCTAATACACATAGATTAACAATTGCACACAACTTATCACATTTATATCATCACCTTCCAACAATCATCAAATACCCAAAATTGCAACATAGAAGAACATGGATATCAAAGTATAGAATTAAACCCACTATAACATACTATCGTACAACCCTTTAGCATGAAAGAACCCCACCCTTACCTTGGCAAATATGAAATCTTTCACCATAGCTCTAAGCTTTTCTCCAAAATAAATCCTTCAAACATAATTTGGAGACACACCTAAAAACCAGTTCGGAAATCAGTTTATCAGACGAACTTAAAATCCTCAAAATCAAAATCGCTCCGGTCAGAACCTACCTCTATGGGTCAGGAACGTTGTGTCCAAGTACTGCAACGATCCAACGGTTGGATTGAGAGATACGTCCGTTTTGCTAAGGCGACTCTTTGCTGAAACATAGCTGCGAAAATGAGAGTTCTTCTACCTTTTCTCTTCCACCATTGTTCTCTTCCCTTTTGCCTCTTTTCTCTTCTTCCTATCTTTTCTCCCAAATGAAAATAGTAACATCTAAAACCCTAACCTTCTCTTACTATCTCACTTATGTAAATTGGGCTTAACCCACCAATCTATCACTTAGGCCCATGTAGCTATATCTCTCATACAACTTAATAAACCCAAATAACACTAACACAAACACACATACAATTAAATATTTCAAATAATTATTATATCACATAATAACTAAATAAATAAGCAATTATTAAAAACACCAAATAATATAATTACTAATATAATTAATAAAAATATTAATAAAAATTGGGATGTTACAGTGATAGAAAGGATCTGCAATTAGGAGGGCGTGGGTTCGACCCCTTGCTTCTTCAGTTATTTTTGTAATAACATATTTCCAGGTTCCATGCGCACGACCAAAAAGAGATATACGGTGCGCCCTCATGCCAAGACCTTTGGATCAACCGGAAGCCTGATCTAACGTCCACCAAGCTGGAGGTGCACCAAGTACCTTCCAAGAGCCATCATACCAGATTCCCAGCTAAGTTTTTTTATCTTTTTTATTTATTTAATTGCATAAATCACTTTTTTTTATTCCTTTTTTTTCCTTCTCTTGGTTTAATTAAACTATTTTATTTAAGCTTTATATTTTTAATTAAATATTTGTATAGCCATTTAATCAAAGATTCGATTCTTTCTTGACATTAAAATTACCTTTTTTATACATCTAATAATTAAAATGGGTTACTAATTATTATTATTTTTTAAATATACATTTTTATTTTTAATTTTAGGATTGTTAATTTTAACCATCAATTGTTTTGTTCGTTAAGATTTGGAATTTATCACCATAAAAAACCCTCTAATCCTTATTGTTTTACAAACCTTTTGGGTCACAATAAGTTTTCCTAAAAAAGGGTTTAGGATTAGGATTTGTAAATTTTTAAGGGTTCTCAGTTAATACACTAAAAACCTCTTCTCTTCTTGGCGCAAATTTTCAGGGTCATTTCAAGTTCTTCAGCCACGCGCTTCGCTCGACCAAAAGCTAAGTCTTCTAATTTTTTTTATATATATTTATTTTTTATTACATAATTCCTCTTTTATTTATTATCAATGCCTTGTATTTGCCACAAAAAGTTCTCTACCTTTCTCTTCTTCATTTTTCAGGGTTAGCCAAGATCCTCCGACTACGCACCATCAGAGCTAAGTTTCTAATCCTTATTTTATTTTATATAAATATTATTTTAATTTTTGCCTTTTGCCCAAAATAGGGTTTGCCTCGAATAGTCAATACATTCACCCCTATTATTTTCATTTTAATTTTCAGGGTCGGAAGGTTCGAGGGAGATCAAGGCATTCAATGTTTAAAACTAATTATTGATCCTTCTTATTTTTTCCGTTTGTTAATTTCCCCCATCCCCGCAGGTGTTTATTGTAATAGCGTTGGTTTTAATTCCGCCTTTAATTTCTGCGATTTTTAAACTGTGTGGTTAGTAATCCTAGGGAGTGCAAGATTATTAACTGAACCTAGATCACTAATTACAAGATAACAATATCTGAATCAACCACCTGATTGTGCCACCCACACACCTTTAGGGTAATCCCTCTGGTTGCCTTGTTGCCTTATATAGTTGCTTTGTTGCCTTTATTTTGTTACCTAAAAACAGTCAAGTCCCTCGATTCCGAGGATACCTAAAGCAATGTTGCCTGTTGCCTTCAAAATTATTGAAACTCTCTCGAGGTTGCCTTATATAGAATAATTGTCCCTATTGCTAAGGTATCCTCGCATGATGCCTAAAAAGATAAAATGACTATTATATCCTTCCCTCAGACTATCTGCCCTCTTTATGGTAGGGATAGTCTTGTGGCGAACGATTATTCTCGATGACCCTTAAACATCCAATTGAAAGACTTCATGCCCTCTCATGGTATGGATAGACCCTTTCGCCCGAAAAGCTAAAAGAACGAATTTTAATATTTAGGGTAGTTACTATTAATTGCTTGCTCTATTTCAAATTCAAACTCTTTTTCCACTAATTTTCAAATACTTTTCAAAAAGACTACGCTTATTTACAAGCTAAAGTTCTTCTACAAACTTTCAAAATACTTTTCACACCTCTTTTCAAATACTTTCAAAATAAGGCTACGTTTATTTACAAACTAAAGTCCTTAACGAAATCTTTTTACTATTCACACACGACACTTCAAACTTTTCAAATAAACAAACAAAGTGAGCTAAGCAATTAAGAGCCCATGGATAACCATTGATGCAAAGGGTGTCTTACACCTTCCCTTTGTATAACCTACCCCCCTAACTCAAAGTCTTTTCAAAGGTCTTTCCTGTTCTTTTTGCCTTTCCAATTGGATAAAATAAAAGTCGGTGGCGACTCTTGCTATCCGCATATTTTCGATAAAGTCAGTCACCGAATTACAATGAGTCACCAAAACAAGCTGATGTTGTAGATGATGTTGGAACATTCCTTCCTATGGATAATGCTGAAACATCTCCTCCTACAGAGAATGTTGAAACATCCCCTCCCCTGGTTGGTAATGGTGGTGACTCAAATGCAAATGCTGAATCCGCAGACACAAAGACAATTGCTAAAGGATCTTCTATCAGGATACAGAAAGATCATCCTAAGGAGATTATCATAGGAGATCTAAATAAAGGGGTAACCACCACGTAAATAGAAGTTGTGTCAAACTCCTACTTTGTTTCAAAAGTTGAACCAAATAATGTCAAGGAAACCTTGACTAATGAGTTTTGGATTAATGCTATGCAAGAGGAACTTGAACTCTTCAGGAGGAATGAGGTAGGGACTTAGTTCCAAGACCTGAAGGAAATAATGTTATTGGAACAAGTTGGATGAACAAGGTGTTGTTACCAAAAACAAAGCCAAACTTGTTGCTCAAGGATACACTCAAATTGAGGGAGTGGACTTTGATGAGACATTTTCTCCTGTAGCTCACCTGGAATCTATAGGTTACTACTCGGAGTTGCATGTATTTTAAAGTTCAAGTTGTTCCAAATGGACGTAAAGAGTGTCTTCCTAAATGGCTATCTGAATGAAGAGGTGTATGTTGAACTGCTAAAGGGTTTCAGTGATCCCGCCTTTCCAGACCATGTGTTCAAACTGAATAAAGCCTTGTATTGTTTGAAAGAAGCTCCCAGAGCTTGGTATGAAAGATTTACTGAGTTTCTAGTTTATCATGGATACAAAAAGGGTGGAATAGATAAGACTCTCTTTTTCAAAAAGAAGGGTGTAAAACTTATGGTAGCTCAAATCTATGTTGATGACATTGTCTTTGGTGGGATGTCAGATGAGATAGTCCAACATTTTATCAAGCAAATGCAATATGAGTTTGAGATGAGTTTGGTTGGTGAAATAATCTAGTTTCTTGGGTTACAAATCAAGTAGATGGAATACTATATTTTTCTTTGCCAAGCAAAATATGCAAAGAATATTGCGAAGAAGTTTGGGTTGGAGAGTTCCAGTCACAAAAGAACTCTTGCTCCTACACACCTGAAGCCTGATTGGTAGCCTTCTCTACCTTATTGCAAGCAGACTAGATATTAATTTTTATGTAGGAGTATGTGATAGGTATCAAGCAGAACCTAAATTAAGTCATCTCAATCAAGTAAAAAGAATTATGAAGTATGTGAATGGTACATGTGACTATGGTATATTGTATTTACATAACTCAGATTCTGCGTTATCGGGTTATTGTGATGCTGATTGGACTGGAAGTGTTGATGATAGAAAGAGTACTTGTAGTGGATGTTTATTTATGGGAAACAACTTGATCTCGCGGTTTAGCAAGAAGCGGAATTATGTATCGCCTTGATCAACTGAAGCTGAGTATATAATAACAGGTAGCAGTTGTTCTCAACTTTTATGGATGAAGCAAATACTGTATGAATACAATGTCACACAAGATGTTATGACATTATTTTATGATAATTTGAGTGCTAAAACTATTTCCAAAAATCCTATTCAACACATTAGGACTAAGCATATTGAGATAAGGCATCATTTTATTAGGGACCTTGAAGAAAAAATCATAACACTCGAGTGTAGCGGGGAAATTCTGATATCGAAGCCATGAAATTGACTCGAATCAATATTTCGCTTGAAATCGCCACCGCGCTTTATTGTTTCCAAAGGAAAAGGGAAAAGAACGAAAAACCCAAAGTTTTGTTTTTAAAACAAGAAAGAGATCTCAGGTACGGGTGTTGATTATATGAGGGGAAGGTTTAAAGCACCCCTCATATCTGTGGTACTCCACAGGAACCTTTTTGAAAATTTGTGTCGTGTGTGCTAAAAAAGGGTTTGTTGTATTTTTAAAATAAGCTCGGCAAAGCATTAAGCTTTGTGCCTACATAACTCCTCGGTGCAATGGAGAAGTCAGAGCTAATGTAGTTCCGCTTAAAAGGGAAAACATTTTTTAAAAACGAATAAACACTTTATTGTCGTCAGAGAGAAATACTCAACCATTAATCTTGAGCATGAGAACAAATGAGTTCTTTGCATCGCAAATGAAATAAGGGCTCCAACTCAGATAAAATCAACGAGTATGCCACTAGCTCTCTCACGCGGAAAAGATCTCATTATATCAATCAATTTCAAAATCGTGGGGTATAACCACTCGTTTCAACAATTAATTGTGTCTAAACTTTTTGAAGAAAAGCCGCTAAGGGCAAAAGATATTTTTAAGAAAAGGTTTTGAAAAGGTTGCAAACATAATAAGGTTTTTGAAAAAGGGAGAAGATTTTGAAAATCTAAGAAGTGGGAGGAGATGAAGAGGCTAACCTAATGCATAAAATAAAAGCTAAGGAAAGAAACGGTCTAACCAAATAAGAAGCCAACACTTGACATCAAGAGTCAAAGTAGATTTCCCATCCTTTGGAATATCAATACCAAACCAAAATTATCACTTGGGGATCCAGATGAACTTATTATCTTAGCACCACTTTGCATTAAGCACATTAAAATTCTGACAAAAATCGGGCAGAGTAACGGCTGTTTTCGGGTAAAGTCCTTATCTCAATGCCTTGGAATTAACCATCAAGGACTTTCAAGGAAATACCTGCATACACAAACAGACAACAATCCAATGCCAGACAGACAGATTAACAACAGAGTAATAATAGAACAAGGGTCCAGAGGTACTAAGTCCATAAGTCCAAATCTCCAAAATGCTCAGGATAGTAACCGATAGTCCGAAAGAGAGCCTTATGTGTTTTTTAGATTTTTGTTGATTATTAGTGTTTTAGCATAAAAGTAAAGTATGGTCCAAGTGGACAAAAAAAAATAGCGGAAACATAAAAATAGTGCCCAAGTGGACAAAGAGAAAATAGCGGAATGTAAATATGATGAAATGACAAAATAAAGCGATAAAGCGAGAAATATAAAGAGCAATATAATAAATTGCGGAAATTAAAGTCAATTGTTAGATGTTAAAGATAATCATCTTGAGACTTGTCAAGTATGTTATCAAAGTTAGTAATGAAGATCGATGGTGAGTGAAGGATGTACTCAGATTTAAATTCAATGGACATTTATCAGAAGCTTGATAAAATCATAGCGACCACACGATAAACCTCCAAAAGTCTTAAATCAACCGCATACAATTCTCTTCCATATTTTATCTTTTTATTCGGGACACGGAATAATGCGTTATGTTAAGCAGATCGCCAAGTGATTTACGTAGAAATCACCCTACAACGAGGCCGGTCAAAACTTTATGTGCTAATGCATGCGAGAGAAGCGATATGTAGATCACTCTCCGAAAGCAATACCGCACGAAAGGAAAAAAGGTAGTGATCTAGTCTTTACCAAGAATCCATAGAAATCTCAAGGTGTTAATACTTTCAGCGATCAAAAGAAAAAAAAAGAGAAGAAGATGATAAAATGCATAAAGTAAAATCAACTCACACTATCATTAATATCATTCATCTAATATTATGGATTTGGTCATTTCAAACCTATCAACATCCTAGATCCAATGATATTAATGAAATGGAGGAAGAAGAAAGCTAAAACAAGCATAAAAAGGCAAAAAACCACATTCTGCCAGCAGGAAATCGATTTCATGCAGGGGAAATCGATTTCCATAGTGCGGTTTTCAAAAAAAACAAGTTACGCACAACATGAAATCGATTTCAGCCTTGAGGAAATCGATTTCACCAGTGCAAATTTCGGCAAAAACATCATTTAAAGGCATGAAACTTGATTTGAACAAATATACAAACACCTTATGGTCAAACATCAACTTGAGCACGAAATTTCCATCACAAAACCAGCAAATATCATCAATATAGCATCTAAGATGCATTAAACCAAAACAACAAAGATCTACATCATGGATTTAGCAAATTACCACTTCTTGAACAAAAATCTTTGGAGTAGCTTCAAGAACAAGCACAAAGTGTGTAGATCCTTCAAATTTGGAGATGAACAAACAAAGAAAAGAGTGAAATGTATGAGTTTTAGTTCAAAAGTAGCAAGATTCAATGTGAATCTCACTAATTCTATGAAAATGAACTTCGGGTGAGGGTTTTGGAAAGGGTGAGAAATGAATTTGCAAGCAATTTTTTGGCTATCCAAGCTTGAGAAATGAGAGAGTAGTGACCTCTATTTATAGGATGAAAGCAAGAGCTGTGGCAATTTGGTCATTTGCTCTTGGTTAATTAACTTGTGTTTAATGGGTAATTAAATGGCATTTAAATGGTAAAAAATGGTAAAATGAGGTTAAAATGGAATTAATGAAGGGAATTATTTTGGTGAGGTGGAAAATTGGTAAAATGACAAAAATGGTCAAAGAAAATAGGTGCCAAAATCAAATCAAGCTTCCCTCTCTATTTTTTTTTTTTGAATTTCGCCTCAAAGAAATCGATTTCCCCAAGAGTGAAATCGATTTCACTCTATTCTAGAAGAGAATTTGGTGCAAAATACACTAGGGAAATCGATTTATCCAAGAGGGAAATCAATTTCATGCTGTCCAGAATGTGATTTTGTTGAAAATTGTTGTAGGGAAATCGATTTACCCAAGAGGGAAATCGATTTCAAGCTGTCAAAAATGTGGAAAATACCTTGCTTATGGATGTCTTGGTTTAGTACCTACAAAACAAAAGCGTACAAAGAAGCAAAACAATATTTTTGGTATTTGGTTAGTATAAAACAATCATTGGTGCTAGATGATTCCCCTCAGAGATGATCACAGTATCAAAGATAGAGCTTCAATATAGTGCTCTTGATTAGAGATTAAACTGCAAATGATGTATGATCTTAGGGTCAAAAATTGGGGTATGACATCGAGCATGCAAAAACAGAAAATCAACTTGCTGATAATTTTACAAAGGATTTGGATGCAGTTCAGTTTGAAAATTAAGAAGCAAATTGGGCGTCTGTATGTGTGAAGAATTATAGCAATTATCGACTGGGCTGCAGTCAAGAACTGAAGAGAAAGAACAAAGATCAAAACACTGTCTCTCTCCCAATGAGACGAGTGAGCAACTTCAGTGAGGATTCAGATATCTTGTTACCATCAAGTGTATCCGTTTGATCCAGGAATTTCAGTGTAACTTGCTAGTGTTGGCCTAATATTTGTTTAGCATTATTAATTATATGCTACTGTTTGTGTGTGGTTTCTCTTTGTTGGTTACTTACTTACCTTTTCTTTGTCCTATTATGGCTAAAAAGGGGGAGTAATATTGTATGATTTTACACTAACCACTAACCACTGAAGGAGGGGGAGAGAGAAATTTATTTTTTCTGTAGTGTGTTACTGATGAGTTGTTGCTATTGAAGGGGAGTGTTATGATTCTCCTTAATAGGTGTGAAGAGAAGCTGGATTGGCATGTGTGTAGAGATGTCAAACAAAATGTCTTGATATTATACTGATTGGTTGGGAATTGCCTATCTCAACTAATGTGTGCAGATTCAACTGACTACTAACATGTCTTGCATGTTCATTTTTCTGTTGCATCTCTGATTGTAGAATTTCTGATGTGTATTCTCTACAGGGCTGAGAATTACTTTTTTGTTTGATTTATTTTCAAACATTAGGTTGTTAAGTTGTTTTTGCAAAAATAAGCCAAAGGGGGAGATTGTTAATTCTCTGTGTTATGACTGGAATTATGTTTGGTAAAACTAACTCATGGGAACATGTTGAACAATATGTTCTATTCACTTCAAATAAAGAAGATATGTCGAGAATGATGTCCTATGCAGGGTCCATTTGACATTGTGTCTAATAGGTTACGTCTAGATCTATTGAAGTCGGTTTTATGTATAGGTGGAGAATATTTTTGAATATTATGTAATCCTATGTGGCGCTTGATTTAGGGATAAGAGATTGCCTCTATTTTCAAGATATTTGATTGGTTTCTAAATATGGAGAATATTTAGTAAACTAATGATTGAAGCCTTATCTTCATGGAGAGGATTGTGGAGTATTTTCTTGAATGCCCTGCTGCGATTTGAAGCTCTAGTCTAGTCCAGAAGATTGTTTTAAATAGCAAGCATCCAACCTAGTATTTGTGTGGAACTTACATTGTAGTTTTTGTTAGGGTTTGTGCAGTCTTGTCTGTTGTGAGCCTCTCTAATATCATCTTGATATAAGAGTTTGGTGTTTTCATTGATTTGTAAGTTTTCTGTTCATTCATAAGCTTTTAAGCATTGAGTGACTGTGTTTTGGAAGCGTGTCTTCTAACATTTTGTAATTGATTATCACGATTTTGATTGAGGGGGGTTGAGGTGGGCCTCATACCTAGGTTAGTCTTAGATAGAAGTATAGCACATGTAGTGATTAGGCGGGAAAGCTGTAAACCGGAGGTTGTTTACGTGTGAACCGAAGGTTTTTCGCATATTACTTCAAATTGATACTATCATAGTGGACTTAACCCTGCTTGATAGCCCCCCAGAGTAGGTATTGTTGATACCAAACTGGGTGAATAATTATGTGTGATATTTAAGTTTATGTACTGCACTTTTATATACCTTGATAAAAGCTTTTAAATAAGATCAAGTATTGTTCTTAGTTTAGGTTCTTGACTAAGTATTTTTTATTGGAAAGTGTAATATTTCTATTGGGTTCCCTTGGTACGTGGTGTGTGACTGTTGTTCATCAGTGCGGTAATTAAAAGTTGGATGTCGATTTCTCATATCTATATGTTGATTTCTAGGTTTAAGTTGCACTAGGTAGTGATTAGGAGATAAGTTGTAAACTGAGACTGTTTAGGCTTTGAACTAGTACTGCTAATAGTGGATTTCCTTCATGACTTGGTAGCCCTCACAATAGGTGTTATTGCACTGAACTGGGTTAACAATTCCTTGTGTTATTTATCATTCTGCATTTAGTTTTCAGTTTTGATAAGTGTGTTATAAGTCAGCAGATGTTATAACATTTGTCTGAACATTATGTGTTGTTAGAACATCTATCTTGACATCTGTTGCGTAAGTGCTATAATTTCAATTGGCATCAGAGCAGACACCTTGTTCTGCTTTTTGGGTGAGCTCTAGGTAGAATATTTTCGGGTACTATGGATAAAAAAGGAGTATACAACAACTGACGTCCTTTATTGGATGGTTCTAATTATGAGTGGTGGAAAGTCAAAATGGTTGCTTTTCTAAAATCCATGGATAGAAAAGTCTTGAAGGCTATTCTAAAAGGATGGGATCATCCCATTATAAAGGAAAAAGATGGGAATGTGTCATTAAAATCAGAGGAAGAATTTTCTGATGAGGATGATAGACTAGCTCTTGGAAATTCTAAAGCTATGAATACTCTATTCAATGGAGTATACAAGAATGTTTTCAAATTAATTAATACATGTACTATAGCTAAAGATGCTTGGGAAATCCTCAGAACAACTAATGAAGGTACATCAAAAGTTAAGATGTCTAAACTTCAACTTTTAACCTCAAAATTTGAGAAGCTAAAGATGAATGATGATCAAAGCATTTAGGACTTTCATATGAATATTCTTGAAATTGCAAATATATCTAGTGCCTTGGGAGAAAATATGTCTGAAGCAAAACTTGTCAGAAAAATTCTCAGGTATTTACCTAAGAGGTTTGACATGAAGGTAACTTCCATTGAAGAAGCTCAAGACATTAACAACATGAGAGTTGATGAAATTATTGGGTCACTTCACACCTTTGAAATGATAATAAGTGACAGAACTGAAAAGGAGAAAGATAATAGCTTTAGAACTTCCGAAAATAAAAATGAAAAAAATCAATATGACATGAACACTGATGAAGGATTGTCAATAGCTATTGTACTTTTAGGGAATGAGCTCAATCAACTATTAAATAAAGTAAAGACTAGACCAGATGTCTAAAACATCATAAGGGATAATACTGATCAAGGAAGAGTTTTCACAACATATAATCCTCTAAAAAATAATAGAGAAGTTGCAAAAAAGGCCATAGCCCTAACAAGGAGGTATGAATCTGATTAAGACTCTTATAAAAAAGACTTATATTATTAAAAGTTAGCTATCTCCTACAAAGATCTTTGTGATAAAACTGAACAAGTTTGCAAGATAAGTGAAACATAGAAAAACTGAAAAAAGATATGGTAAATCTTCTATCTTCCAAACTTGAAAGCATAGCTAGTAAATCTGGAAAGTTAGATAAAGTTTCTCAAACTGAAAAAAGAGGTAGAAAATTCATTGGTATAAGTTTTAACTACCAGTCCTTCAATAATAAAAGGAGAACATGTGTGACAAAAGATACCTTTATTAAAAAGAAGGATTAATCAACAATGTCAGACCAAATGTTCCAACATCCTGCCCAGCCACAAAAAGGTCAAACTAGAATTAAGTCCAGATTGTGGAAGTGTCATTTCTATGGAAAGTATGGTCATATCAAACCCTTTTGCTTCAGATTTTATGGCTTTCCAAGACACTCCCCTCATCACAAAGACAATCATAATAGAAATTGGCAAAGATGGAAAGAAAATAATTCTATCATTGGTCCTATGATCGATGCCTCTTCCAAAACCCCTTCTGAGGTTGTTGTCTGCCTACTCACATTCTCAACAATTAAAAATAAAGGAATCAAAAGGGATAGCCAGACTTTTCTCCAATTAAAAGTGGGATAGAGTCCATACTTTTCTCCAATTCTTCTCTTCGTTGCTTCACGTTCCCTGACTACCACTTGGTTCCTACCTTGGAAGTGTATTATGCTTTCCTATATATCTCTATTAAGGATAAGATACCCTATTATGGCACCTTGAAGGCTCCTACCTCTCTTGAGATTTCAACTGCTCTTTATTTGAGCAAATATGTGGTGGAAGCTAACATTGCTGAGAAAGTGAAATGTCTTGGTTTTTATCTGAAATTCTTGATTGAAAAGGCGTGCTTCGCTGCTAAAGATGATGAATGAGACAAATATAGAACTCTCTTAGCTTTGGGGGTCTATGGCATAGTGATGTTTCCAAATATTGTGGATTTCATTGATATGAGCGCCATCCACATCTTCGTCATGAAAAATCCAGTGCCTACACTTTTGAGCGATGTTTATCATTTTGTCCATCACAAGAATAACTAGAAAGGAGGGTTGGTCATATGTTGTGCTCCCCTGTTGTGACAATGGTTCAAATCACATCTTCCCAATCGTGGTGCTTTTGTTGATACTAAGGACACATCGAGGTGGGCTGATAGAGTAATGGGACTTGTAGCCAAGGACATTGTTTGGTACAATAAGCAATTGGACAAGGCAGGGATCATTGTATGATAACACTAGGAAAGAGATCCCCTTATTTTGTATGTTCCCCAATGTGCATTTAAAAACTAAATCTCTAATTCTTAATAAAATGCCTAATAAAGGATGAAACTCATAAAAAGGGAAGAGAAGCTCAAGTCTCGCTTGTTTAAGGGAGTCACTTGAGTGTATTTTCCCAATAAAAACACAAACCACACTCTTTCTTTTCTTTTGCCTTATGGCGCTTAAGAGCATGTTATTTCCTTCCTATCTCCCCTACATAATTCTCCAAAGGTCGAGCTTCTTATAGGATGCGAATGTAACTGTTTAACTAAAAAGCACACAACAGACAATAAAAAACAGAGAAATTATTGAGCAGAACTACGGTGCACTGACTTCTCCACTACACTATGGAGGTACATAGGCATAGAGTTCAGGAAACTCTAGAGAGCATAATAATTATTAAAACACCTTAGTTTATTCATGCATTGCATTCCCCCTTTAGCCAGTAAAAAGTAAAGCAGATACTGTCATACCCCAATTTTTGACCCTAAAAATCATACATCAACTGCATATTAATCAGTAATCAAGAGCTTCACTTGGAAGTTTTGTTTGTGGTGTTGCACTCACCTCATCAATAAGAGGGACCATCAAGCACCAATGATTGTTTATCTTGTATGCATATTATACTAACCCAAAAACCAAAAATATTGCTTTGTTTCTTTGTATACTTTTGTTTTGTAGGTACTAAGCCAAGACATCCATAAGCAAGGCATTTTCCACATTTTTAACAGCATGAAATCGATTTCCCTCTTGGGTAAATCGATTTCCCTACAACAATTTTCAACAAAATCACATTCTGGACAGCATGAAATCGATTTCCCTCCTGGGTAAATCGATTTCCCTACAACAATTTTCAACAAAATCACATTCTGGACAGCATGAAATCGATTTCCCTCCTGGGTAAATCGATTTCCCTAGTATATTTTGGTAGGGAACAGAGTGAAATCGATTTCACTCCTAGGGAAATCAATTTCCTTGAGGCGAAATTCAAAAAAAATAGAGAGGGAAGCTTGACATCATTTTGGTACCTTTTTTATTTGATCATTTTACCAATTTTCCACCTCACCAAAATAATTCCCATCATTAATTCCATTTTAACCTCATTTTACCATTTTTTTACCATTTAAATGTCATTTAATTAGCAATTAAACACAAGTTAATTAACCAAGAGAAAATGACCAAATTGCCACTACTCTTGCTCTCATCCTATAAATAGAGGTCACTACTCTCTCATTTCTCAAGCTTGGAGAGCCAAAAACTTGCTTGCAAATTCATTTCTCACCCTTTCCAAAACCCTCACCCAAAGTTCATTTTCATAGAATTAGTGAGATTCACATTGAATCTTACTAGTTTTGAACTAAACCTCCTACATTTCTCTCTTTTCTTTGGTTGTTCATCTCCAATTGTGAAGGATCTACACATTTTGTGCTTGTTCTTGAAGTTATTTCAACATTTGTCTCAAGAATTTGTAAATTCCTCAATTCTAAGATGTAGATCTTTGTTGCTTGTGTTCAATGCATCTTTGATGCTATATTGGTGCTATTTTATGGTGATTTGATGGAAAATTCGTGCTCCAATTGATATTTGATCATAAGGTGTTTGTATATTTGTTCAAATCAAGTTTCATGCCTTTAAATGATGTTTTTGCTGAAATGTACACTGATGAAATCGATTTCCTTAAGGCTGAAATCGATTTCATGCTGTACGTAACTTGTTTTTTTGAAAACTGCACTATGGAAATCGATTTCCTGCTGGCAGGATGTTTTTTTTTTTCCTTTTTTATGCTTGTTTTGGCTTCCTTCTTCCTCCACTTCATTAATATCATTGGATCTAGGATGTTGATAGGTTTGAAATGACCAAATCCATAATATTAGATGAATGATATTAATGATAGTGTGAGTTGATTTTACTTTATGAATTTTATCTTCTTCTCCTTTTTTTCTTTTGATCGATGAAAGTCTTAATATCTTGAGAAATCTTATGGATTCTTGGTAAAGACTAGATCGTTACCTATTTTATTTTCGTGCGGTATTGCTTTCGGAGAGTGATCTACATATCGCTTCTCTCGCATGCATTAGCACATAAAGTTTTGGCCGGCCTCGTTGTAGGGTGATTTCTCCATAAATCACTTGGCGATCTGCTTAACATAGCGCAATATTTCGTGTCCCTGTTACTACCGCGAAAAATGGAATCAGAGTCGCTCCTAATATATTTATCCCATAAGGGAAAGGAATACCAAAAAACCTAACTCGGAATAAGAACAAGGTCTTTCGACAAGAGAATCTAGGCACAGGAGTCGGTTACGCAAGGGGAAGGTGTTAGCACCCCTCGCGCCCATCGTACTCGATGGTATCCACCTATGTTTGTTTCTATCTAAAGGGTGTATCTATGTCTAAACCTAAATGCGGATGAATGAAAAAGAAAAACGGGGAAAAGAAGGAATTATTTACAAGTGTGCTCGCTTAGGCCCCGCGACCCAATGCCTACGTATCCCTTACAAGGAATCAGAGCGACCGTAGTTCGGCTCCATAGTTTCCATTTGTTTTGTGTTTTTTAGTTGAACAGCGGTTAAGGTCACAGTCCACGATGCTCGACCTTTGGAGACTTATACGCCTACTTTTGGAAAGGACTTAACTTGTTCTTAGGTGCCTAACAAGGCAAAAGAATAAACTTGGGTTTGTGTTTTTTATGTAACTACATGATGAACAAAACCCAATACAAGGTTTCGCATCACTTCGTCACTTTGTTTTAATTTGAGCCTTTATTAGGTGTTTTAAATGTTTTTGGTTGGGTATTTTTTAAGGGGGTTTACTTTGCGATTCGAATCACATAGAAATGTATAATGATCGAGAAGCAGATTAGGGAATGAATCCCACTCACTTCTATCCCATTATATAATGTTCAAGAAACGGATTAGGGAATGAATCCCACTCATTTCTATCCCATTAATTAACGTTCAAGAAACAGATTAGAGAATGAATCCCACTCATTTCTCTCCCATTAAGTAGTGACCGAGAAACAGATTAGAGAATGAATCCCACTCATTTCTATGCCACTAAGTGATTGAGAAACAGATTAGGGAATGAATCCCACTCATTTCTCTATCACTTTCTTAATGTGATTCGCATCTTTATTTGTTAATGTTTTAAAGTTGAAAAGAAAAAGAAATGAAAGAAGGGAGACTAACCTATTTTCTAGCCTAATTGTTATTCTAATCTAAGTCTAATATTAACATGGAGATAAGGATTTGACATGAAAACAGCCGTTACTTTGCCCGATTTTCGTCAGAACTTTTAATGTGCTTAATACGAGATGGTGCTAAGATAATAAGTTCATCTGGATCCCCAAGTGTTAATGTGTTGGTATTGATAAGTCCAAAGGATGGGAAATCTACCTTGACTCTTAATGTCAAGTGTTGGCTTCTTAATTTGGTTAGACCGTTTCTTTCCTTGGCTTTTATTTTATGCATTAGGTTAGCCTCTTCATCTCCTCCCACTTCTTAGATTTTCAAAATCTTCTCCCTTTTTACATAACATTCTTATGTTTGCAATCTTTTCAAAACCTTTTCTTAAAAATATCTTTTGCCCTTAGTGGCTTTTTCTTCAAAGTTTAGACACTGTTAATTGTCGAAACGAGTGTTTATACCCCACGATTTTGAAATTGATTGATAAAATGAGATCTTTTCCGCGTGAGAGAGCCAGTGACATACTCGTTGATTTTATCTGAGTTGGAGCCCTTCTTTCATTTACGATGCAAAGAACTTGTTTGTTCTCATGCTTAAGATTAATGGCTGAGTATTTCTCTCCGACGACGATAAAGTGTTTATTCGTTTTTAAAATGTTTTCCCTTTAAGCGGAACTACATTAGCTCTGACTTCTCCATCGCACCGAGGAGGTATGTAGGCACAAAGCTTAACGCTTTGCCGAGCTTATTTTAAAAATAAAACAAACCTTTTTAGGCATATTATTGGCGCCCATGAGCAATTGTGCGTGCAGGTAATATCCGATAGAAGATTGAAAACTCTAGGAACCTTTGTAGAACCCGATTGGCAGGTACAAAATTCCCTAGATCACGCCTTGTGGAATGGGTAGACCCATGGCTCCATGCTCGTGACGTCGAACCTAAGAACCTGGACTATGTGATTTTGTGTGATTTGATGTGATCTTGTGTGCTCTTGATTGTGATTTATGCATAAACCATGCATTCATGCATTCATAAAAATGACCTTCACAAATGGTTTTCAAGGAACTTAGAGACATTTTTTGTAAACATCACAGGTACCATGGATCAAAAGAGAAGCATCAAAAGTACACTTTCAGAAATTCAAGTGCAAAGGAATTGAAAGAGCTAGCAACTTTGGTTCCTAATCTTGACAACTTCAAAAACCGTTATGGGAAATTGATTTCTATCTTGAAGACCAAAGTGGAAAAGGGGATTCTTGAGACTCTTGTGCAGTTTCATGACCCAGTTTATCATTGTTTCACCTTTCCTGATTATCAGCTTATGCCCACTTTGGAGGAGTATTCTTATTGGATTGGTTTGCCAGTTACGAATGATATACCGTTTAGTGGTCTGGAGAAAGAGCCTCAGGTTGGTGAGATAGCAGAGCTTCTTCATTTGAAGATATCAGATGTGAAAGCAAACATGACCAAAAAAGGAGGAATTTGGGGGATGACTTCTAAGTTCTTGATTGGAAAGGCTTCTATGTTGGCTAGTAAAGGAAGTATGATTGCTTTTGAGACATTTCTGGCCTTGCTCATCTATGGTTTGATACTCTTTCTTAACATTGAGAACTTTGTCGATGTTAATGCTATTCGGATTTTCATGATTGGGAATCCCGTTCCTACTTTGCACGGGGACACTTATCATTCCATTCACTATAGGACTGTTAAGAAGGGTGGACTTATCAACTGTGGCACTCCTTTGCTCTATAAGTGATTTATTTTGCACTTACCTCAGGCTAAGAATTTCTTGAACAATCCTGATGGTCTCTCATGGTCTCAGAAGATCATGCCTCTTACTAATGGGAATATCCATTGGTATAATCCTGCTTATGACATTGGTGAGATTATTGATAGTTGTGGAGAATTCCCTAATGTACCTCTTCTTGGTATACAAGGAGGAATTACCTACAACCCCATTCTTGCAAGGCGTCAATTTTGCTACCCCATGAAGGAGCGACCTGCTAATATTCTTGTGTCAGGAATCATTTATCTTAATCAAGATGGAAATTCGGATATGAGAAATCGGTTTGTGCGTGCTTGGCACCATATTGATAGGAATAGACATTTGGGAAAGAAACAATGTGTTGCTCTCAAAGACTATACTGATTGGGTTCAATCCAGAGCTCACACGTTTCATATGCCTTATTTACTCGAGGAGCCTTCTCTACTCATTACTCCACCATTGTCTTTCACTACTCCTGTTGAAAGTAGTGAGGAGCATCTAGAGCTCGTGGCTAAGTTGAGAGCGGAAAGAGATACTTGGGAGAAGAAGTTTCATGCTTCTGAGTTTGAAAACAAAGAGTTGAAGATACATTTGAAAGAAAAGGATGAAATGCTTGATATCCAAGATGGTTGGTTGATGGAAAAGGATGATCAGATTCGTCATCAAGAAGAACTACTTCAACAACATGGAGAAAAGCGAAAGAGACAACAAGAGGATTTGTTTTCCTCTAGTAGTCATGAAGATTCAGTTGCATGGAAGGAAGTTGCTGATAAGTTGATGGTCGAGAATGCTCATTTGAAGGCCTTTTATGAAGATGATTTGGAGAAGCTCCGTAGGAAGCTGCAGAGAGGAGTTGGATCTTCGTCAGAAGTGTTCCCTTCTAGTTTTTAGCTTTTCCTTTGTTTTGTAATTTTGGATCTTTGAATCCTTTTGTAAGCTTTTCTATTATTAATGAAGATTTTGTTATGTTGTTTTTGCTAATGTTTACAATTAATGTCTTAAAGTTCCTTGAAAACCAATAATAAAAATCATTTGCATTGCATTTCATGCATCATTCTGCATTTTGGTCTTGCTTCCGAGAGTATTCCCGAGGTCTTATTCAGTGTTCTTCATACAGAATCAAGCTGTCTCACCGGTATAATACTCGAGCTAACTGCAAGAAGAAAATGGAAGGTCTTGAACAAGAGAATCGTGAGCTACGTGAAGAGGTTGTTACTTTGAGATCTGGTGTGGATCGTCTCACTGCTCTAGTTGAGACATTGATGGCTGCTCAGAATCAGAATCAGGTTCCTCCTCCCAATGCCTAAGCTCGGGGTCAAACCACTGTGATTTCTGAAATTGCTGCTATAACCATTCCTGCTGTTCCTGTTGGTGCTACTCAGCAACGTATGCCTAATGGATATCCCTGGGGCATGCCTGAAGGTTATTTGTCTGTTCCTGAGATGACTCGTCCGTTGACTCCTGTTATGGTCAACACATCTCCTATTGTTCATACTGGTCCTTTTGTCCCAGAGCCCATTTATGATGCTGCTCCAAGTGAAATTCAAGACAGAATGGATGGTTTCCAAGATCAGTTTGAAGAACTGCAGAAAGAGATGAAAGCTCTCCGTGGGAAAGAACTGTTTGGAAAGAATGTGCATGATCTTTGCCTTGTTCCCAATATGAAAGTACCTTCTAAGTTCAAGTTGCCTGAATTTGAGAAGTATAAAGGAAATTCATGTCCTCAGGCACATCTGGTGATGTATGTAAGGAAGATGTCCACTCACACTGATGATCAACGTCTGTTGATTCATTATTTCCAAGATAGTTTGACTAGAGCTGCTTCTAAGTGCTATATGGGCCTTGATAGCACCCATATTCACACTTTTAATGACTTAGCTGAAGCGTTTGTGAAACAATACAAGTATAATATGGACATAAATCCTGATAGGGATCAATTGCGAGCTATGATGCAGAAAGAGAAAGAATCCTTCAAGGAATATGCTCAGATATGGCGTGAGGTTGCCGCCCAAGTGATTCCTCTGATGGAAGAAAAAGAGATGACTAAGATTTTTCTTAAGACTCTTGGTCCGTTTTACTATGAGAAAATGATTGCAAGTGCTCTTGTAGACTTCACAGAAATGGTGGGTATGGGTGTCAGATTGGAAGAAGTTGTGCGAGAAGGTCGTCTGGTTCGGAATGACAATTCGTCTGGTGGTGCGAAGAAGTATGGTTCTTCATTCCAGAAGAAGAAGAATCGGGTGCTAATGTTGTTTCTCATGGGAGGAATAGTCGATTCAGAAATCAATTTCAACAAGTGGCGTCAGTAACTCCTATCGTGAATTCAGTGCCTGTAGCTCCTGTTAATCAACAACCAGCAAGGCGGAATCCGTATCCTCGAGTTAATATTGATCCTATCCCCATGACGTACACTGAACTGTATCCTGCTCTAATTCATAAGAAGTTGGTTCAACCAAGGTCACCGCCTCCTGTTCCAGAGAAACTCCCTTGGTGGTACAAGGCCGATGCCACTTGTGCTTTTCATCAGAATGCTCCTGGACATGACTTAGAGAATTCCTGGCCTTTGAAGAATGAAGTTCAGAGATTGGTTCGTTCTGGAATACTTTCTTTCCGTGATATTGGCCCAAATGTGCAAAACAATCCATTGCCGACTCATGAAGCGTCTGCTGTGAATATGGTATATGGGTGCCCTGGGAAGTATAAGATTTATCGTGTAGAACATATCAGAGGATCATTGGTAGAGATGCATGCCACTCTGTGTGAGTATAGTCATTATGAGCATAATCATGCTGCTTGTAGGATTTGTTCAGTCAATCCTCGAGGATGTTATATTGTGAGAAGAGATTTACAAGAGATGATAGATCAAAGGCTCATTGAGATTTTGAGGGATAGAGATGAAGATGATGTCAATGTGATTGAACCATGCTTTGAAATCCCGGAATGTGTAGAGATTGGTTATTATGGCAAAGCTGTTGTAGAACCTCTTGTGACATGTTTGCCTGGATCTGTACCTTATAGTTCTGGTAAAGCTATACCTTACCGATACAATGCCACCATGCTGGAAGCTGGAAAAGAAGTCGAGATTAAGCCTCTGTCTTCTGTTGAGAATATAGCAGATGTTAGTAGAGTGACTAGAATTGGACGAGTTTTTACTCAGCCCCAAACAGTTGTGGATGTCCAGAGGAATCCTACTCAAGTGCTTGTGAACAATAATGATGCGACAAAAGTGAATGCTGGGTCATCTTCAGGAAAGGAGATGGATGGGACTTTGAAGCTTATCAAGATGAGTGATTATAAGATTGTGGATCAACTACATTGTACTCCGTATAAGATCTCTATAATGGAGTTGCTGACGAGTTCTCCTGCTCATAGGGATTCTTTGATGAAGATACTTGATCAAGCCTTTGTGGATCATGATATGACGCTGGATCAGTTTAATGGGGTTGTGAGTAATATCACTGCGTGTAACAATTTGAGCTTCAGTGATGAAGATTTGCCTGAGGAAGGAAGAAATCATAATTTGGCTTTGCACACCTCTGTCAGTTGCAAAGAGGACTCAATGTCTAATGCGTTGATCGATACTGGCTCATCGCTGAATGTCATGCCAAAATCCACTCTTACTAAGCTGTCTTATGGTGGCACACCAATGAGATTTAGCAATGTGATTGTCAAGGCTTTCGATGGATCGAAGAAATCAGTGGTTGGAGAGGTTGATTTGCCTATTAGTATTGGACCGTTTGTCTTCAAGATTACCTTTCAAGTGATGGGCATCTTTCCTACATACAGTTTCCTATTGGGACGCCCGTGGATCCACGAAGCTGGGGCCGTTACTTCAACTCTTCACCAGAAGTTGAAATTTGTGAAAGATGGAAAGATGGTCGTTGTGAATGGAAAACAAGCTTTGTTGATTAGTCATCTCTCTTTGTTCCGTACCATAGAGGCTGATGAAGTAGTCATTGGAACTGCATTCCAAGCCCTGTTTGTTAATGATGAATTCAAAAAGGATGAAGCTTCCATTGCCTCCTTCAAAGACGCTCAGCTGGTGGTTCAGAATGGACATTCAGGAGTCTGGGGACAAGTGGTGAGTCTGCAAGAGAACAAGAATAGAGCTGGTCTGGGATTTTCTGCCTCAGACAAGTGTGTGATGAAGCCTGAGTCTGCTTTTCGTCCTTATCAAGAGATATTCCATAGTGCTGGGTTCCTACATCCAAATCCTCCAGAGGTAGACGCTATTATTGAAGACGAATCAGAGCCAGAAGTGCCAAGCTTTGTGACCCATGGAAAGATGATTAAGAACTGGATCACCATTGACATTCCTGAGTGTACTCATGCTTCAAAGTAATTTGCTTTTATGTTTTTCAAAATCCTTTCATTCTTCCCAAGATGAAAGTGAAGTTGTTGGGGTTGTTTTCTGTTTGTTTTAAACATTAAAATCATCAATAAAAGTCATTTTGTTTCTGCATATACATGCTTTTTATCTTTTTGCTTTTTCTGGGAAGTGGTAACACAAAAAACCTTAAAAAATGTTTTCATTTGCCATAATCTGCATGATTACATGTTTGCATATATCTTTCCTTTTCCTGAAATAATAATCATTTGTGCAGATTAATCAATAAAACCGTTGTAAGTAATGACCCTGCACCCTCTCCTAACTTCGAGTGTCCTGTGTATGAGGCGGAAGAAGAGAGTGATGAATGTATTCCTGATGAGATTTCCCGACTGCTTGAGCACGAGGAAGACACCATTCAGCCATATAAAGAGCCATTAGAAGTCATCAACTTGGGTTCTGAAGAGGATAAAAAGGAAATCAAGATTGGGGCACTACTTGGTCAAGATGTTAAGAAGAGGATGGTAGAGCTTCTTAAAGAGTATGTTGACATTTTTGCGTGGTCCTACCAAGACATGCCTGGTTTGGACACAGATATTGTGGAGCATCGTTTGCCGTTGAAACTAGAATGTCCTCCTGTCAAGCAAAAGCTAAGAAGGAGTCATCCTGATATGGCGGAAAAGATTAAGAATGAGGTCTTGAAGCAGATTGACGCAGGTTTCCTTTTCACTTCTGTATATCCTCAATGGATTGCCAATATTGTGCCTGTTCCGAAGAAAGACGGAAAAGTTTGCATGTGTGTTGATTATAGAGATTTGAATAAAGCCAGTCCGAAAGATGATTTTCCTCTACCTCACATTGATATGTTGGTAGATAGCACGGCAAAGTTTGAGATTTTTTCCTTCATGGATGGTTTTTCAGGATACAACCAGATTAAGATGGCACCTAAAGACATGGAAAAGGCAACCATTATTATGCCACGGGGAACATTCTGCTACAAAGTAATGCCTTTTGGGCTGAAGAATGCTGGCGCGACGTATCAGAGGGCCATGACCACTCTTTTCCATGATATGATGCACAAAGAAATTGAGGTTTATGTGGATGATATGATTGCCAAGTCCCAGTCAGAGGAAGGGCACATGGAAGATCTTTTAGAGTTGTTTCAGCGTTTGAGAAAGTATCGTCTCCGCTTAAATCCAAACAAATGCACTTTTGGTGTCCGTTCTCGAAAATTATTGGGTTTCATTGTCAGTCAGAGAGGAATTGAAGTGGATCCTGATAAAGTCAAGGCAATTCAAGAAATGCCAGCACCAAAGACTGAGAAACAAGTGAGAGGTTTCCTCGGACGTATGAATTATATCTCCAGGTTAATTTCCAATATGACTGCTACTTGTGAGCCAATCTTCAAGTCGTTAAAGAAAAATCAGGGATGTGTGTGGAATGAAGATTGTCAAAAAGCTTTTGACAACATCAAAGAATATCTGCTTGAACCTCCCATTTTGCTTCCTCCAGTTGAGGGAAGACCTTTGATTATGTACCTCACAGTACTTGAGAATTCAATGGGATGTGTGTTGGGTCAGCATGACGAGTCTGGAAAAGAGTATGCAATATACTACCTTAGCAAAAAGTTTACCGAGTGCGAAACAAGATACTCGCTGCTTGAGAAAACTTGTTGTGCTTTGGTGTGGGCTGCTCGCCGACTGAGACAGTATATGTTGAATCACACCACCCTATTGATTTCCAAAATGGATCCAATTAAGTACATATTTGAAAAACCTGCGTTAACCGGAAGGATTGCTCGCTGGCAAATGTTGTTATCAGAATATGATATTGAATACCGAGCTCAAAAAGTTGTGAAAGGAAGTGTGTTGGCAGAGTACCTCGCTCACCAACCGATTGATGATCATCAATCTATCAGAATGGACTTCCCAGATGAAGATATAATGTATTTGAGAGCTCAAGATTGGGATGAGCCGTTACCAGAAGAAGGGTCGGATCCTGGATCCAAATGGGGTTTAATTTTTGATGGAGCTTCTAATGTTCATGGCCATGGTATTGGTTCCATTATTGTCACTCCGCAAGGTTCACATGTTCCTTTCACTGCAAGAATATGTTTTGACTGTACAAACAATATTGCTGAGTATGAAGCTTGCATCATGGGACTTGAAGAGGCCATTAATATGAGAATTAAGATTCTTGATGTTTATGGAGATTCTGCACTTGTGATTAATCAGATTAAAGGAGAATGGGAAACTCGTCATCCTAGTTTGATCCCTTACAAAGATTACGCTAGAAGGTTATTGACATTCTTTAACAAAGTTGAATTCCACCACATCCCTCGAGATGAGAATCAGATGGCTGATGCTTTAGCCACATTGTCTTCCATGTACAAAGTGAATTTCCATAATGAGGAACCTCAAATTACAATCAGACGTCTTGATAGACCTGCTCATGTATTTGCAGTTGAGGAATCAGCAGATGAGAAGCCTTGGTACTTCGATATTAAGCATTTTCTTCAGACCCAGGAGTACCCACTTGGGGCATCAAATAAGGATAAGAAGACTTTGAGGAGATTGGCTGGCAGTTTCTTCATCAATGCGGATGTTTTGTATAAAAGAAATTATGACATGATTTTGCTCAGATGCGTGGATAGACACGAAGCAGACATGTTAATGCATGAAATTCATGAAGGATCTTTTGGTACCCATGCCAATGGACATTCGATGGCTAAAAAGATGCTTAGAGCAGGTTACTATTGGCTGACAATGGAATCTGATTGCTACAAGTTTGTAAAGAAGTGTCACAAATGTCAAGTGTATGCTGACAAGATTCATGTGCCTCCGACACAACCCAATGTTGTTTCTTCTCCATGGCCTTTCTCTATGTGGGGTATTGATATGATTGGCATGATTGAACCCAAGGCTTCGAATGGACATCGATTTATCCTGGTAGCAATCAATTACTTTACCAAGTGGGTAGAAGCTACTTCATATGCTAATGTGACAAAGCAAGTTGTGGTTAGATTTATCAAGAACAACATCATCTGCAGATATGGTGTACCGTGCAAGATCATTACTGATAATGGCTCGAATCTGAATAATAGCATGATGAGAGAACTGTGTGAAAGTTTCAAGATTGAACATCACAACTCTTCGCCTTATAGGCCAAAGATGAATGGAGCTGTGGAAGCAGCAAATAAGAATATTAAAAAGATTGTGCAAAAGATGGTTGTTACGTACAAGGACTGGCATGAGATGCTCCCATTTGCTTTGCATGGGTATCATACATTTGTTCGTACTTCAACAGGGGCAACTCCCTTTTCTTTGGTTTATTGTATGGAAGCAGTGCTCCTTATTGAGGTTGAGATTCCATCATTGAGAATTTTAATGGAAACCAAGCTATCTGAGGCTAAGTGGTGTCAGAGCAGGTTTGATCAATTGAATTTGATAGAAGAAAAGAGAATGACGACTTTATGCCATGGTCAGTTATACCAGAAAAGAATGAAGAAAGCTTTTGATAAGAAGGTTCGACCTCGTGTATTCAGAGAAGACGACCTCGTGCTCAAAAGGATCTTGTCTTTCACCTCCGATTCAAGGGGCAAGTGGACTCCTAATTTTGAAGGACCATATGTTGTTAAGAAAGCCTTCTTTGGCGGTGCATTAATTCTTGCAACTATGGATGGAGAGGAGCTCCCACGTCCCGTGAATGGTGATGTAGTCAAGAAATACTTCGCCTAAAAATAATAAAAGAACAGCTCGCTAAGTTGAAAACCCGAAAGGGCGGCTTAGGCAAAAAAGAGCGTCTCGGTGGATTGAAAACCCGAAAGGGCGGTCCAGGCAAAAGTTAGGGATTCATGGCAAGTAACTACATCAGACTAGACTTGATCATCAGCAGTCATCTGTTTATCATGATAAGTTCAACACATTTCAACGGAAGCCTTTGCTCAGGAATTCCAAGTTGAGAGAGAGGACGGGGTCATTACATTTCAATGTACCTTTTCCACAAAATTACCACTTTCCAAACTTTGTAATCATCTATGGGGTCTTGCCTTTTGCAAGCTACCATTCTATTAAAAAAGTTTGAGCCTTTGCCCGTTATTTGCAATCTTATTTCTTTCATATCTCTCAAAATGGTATTTATTGTCGATAATACTTTTTAAAACAAAGAGAAAATTGATTTCAACAAAATCTTTTTTGAAAAATATAAAAGAAGTTTTGTTTTGATTCATAAGTGCATTACAAGGAATGGATATGTTGATGTATTCATATACAAAAGAGGAAGAGTATATTCCCCTTAATGTACTTTTGGCCTGGTTCGAACATGATGAAGAACTCAGTTATTTTTGTTCTCTCAGCTCCAATGTTCCCTCAGTGTTGGGTAGCATTTATTCTGAGGCCATCAAAAGTTTGTAGCAATTTCTTCTCATGTTGTGGAGGGCACCTCTAGTGTTCAGCTTGAGACATTGCTTGATTATGTACTCTATCTTTTTAGTTACTCCTTGTTCTAAGTTTTGACAGCATATGCATCATTAACATGCATCAAAAACAGTCATGCATTCACGTTTGTTATCAGGAAGTTTACTGTTAATCAGATTGCTCTTTCATTTAGAGTGTCTTTAGGCAGAAAATACTCAATATCCTTGAAATCACCACTGAATTTGTTTCTATGTGGATAATATGTTTCAGTTATTCTGTTCAGATGCTTACGAACAGAAATCTAGTGAGTTTTTCCCTCACTTGATTTGGTATTATTTGGAAGCTTCTTTCCATTTGGCCATGGATTGAATTTTGGTCGCTGGATGATGAATGTTGAGATTATGCATTTATGGTTGCATTCTCAATCTTTGAAAGAAAAAGCAAAGTGTCATTGATTGTCCTCTCACCTTCAGTGGAACGTTGGTGTATTTGATTATATCTTCATCGTCAGTGGTACGTCGATGTATTTCTCTTTAATACCTTCAGTGGAACGTTGGTATGTGATCGGTCACCAATTTCACTTATACTCCGCAATTTATTTGGTAAAAATCGGTCATTTCGGTAACACTGTGAATGGTTTGTTCTTTGTTTTAAGTAATTCTTTCATGTTTTGCTAATCTAATTGTTTTTGATAATTTTTAGTAGAATAGTTGCTTTTGATCACTTTGTTGGTAGTTATTGGTTATTTCAGGTGTAAGGAAGAATCGCCGAAAAAATGGGACGAAAACAGAAGAAAACAAAGCCAAAATTGCAACGAAAGAAGCTGACGCGGGCGCCAGTGTCGTTTGACACACCCACGTCAGCTGAAAAGGGAGAAAAAATGCTGCTGGGAGCTGACACGGGCGCCAATGTCATTTGACACGGCCGTGTCAGCTGTTAAATGAAAAAAGAGTTTTTTAAAGAGAAAACAGAGGCTGACGCGGGCGCCAGTGTCGTTTGACACGCCCACGTCAACTGTTGCGGCCAGAAATTGATTTTTTGAGCTGTTTCATTATTCCAAGTCTCATTAAGGGCGTTTTCGACTTTTTACATGAATGGAATGTAACCTAACACTACTTATTCCTAGTTTGAGAGTTTGGGGAGAATCTTGGATCATTGGAGATTTAAAATTACAGAGAAAGGAGAGCTTACAAGGGTTTGGAGAGGATCTTCAAGAACAATAGCAATTGGAGATCAAATCAATCCATAAATTCTTGTAATGTTTACAATTACCTTTGTTCTTTTCTTCATTACTATGAGTAGCTAAACCTATTTATGTTAAGGGGATGTCCCTGAATCGCTTTTATGTAATGAATTAAGTACCGTTGCTTTACGAATTTGAAGTTTCTATGAATTTAGTTTATTTTCAAAGTGTCTCATGCTTCATTCTATTGGAAAATATTATGTTGATTTACGGTTAAGGTTAGGTCGGAAAAACCACCTTAACGCTTTTTGAATAATAACGTTACCGGTAAATTGCTTAGGAATAAGGATTTGACGGTATTGATCATCTATTCTAGGTTATTTTCACAAGGCTCTTGGTAAAAAGGTTTAGTTGTTAAGGAATTAAAACTGAATTTTATTTGCCAAATAGATTTTCCGCTAAGGAATTAGGGAAAATTAATATTAAGAATTGATACTAAATCATATTGACGACTCTTTCGTAAAATAGCGGTTACGTGAATTAGAAGGCGGTTCATACATCTACCTTAGCATATTTTCTCATATTTGTTCCAAGTCAACTTTTACTTATTACTTCTTTTAAATATCGTTTTTTTAACTTAATCAAACCAACCAAAACCACACCCCATGATATTTTGTTCAATCGAATAATTGTAAAACTTGTATTTCCTACGCAGTCCGCGAGTTCGATACTGGGTATCAACCCCTATTTAAAACTACATCGGTGAAAAATAGTACACTTGCTAATTTTCCGATCAAGTTTTTGGCGCCGTTGCTGGGGACTGCCAAAATATAAGTTTTATAATAATTCAATTGGATTTTTGTTGCTCTGCAACTAAAATTTTAATTTTAATTTCCTGTTGTTTTATTTGCTCACTACTAATAATTGTCTAATCTTTTTATGCGATGTAAGGCCTCAGCAGAATTTCTTTTTGACACAGAACCAGAACGATCGTTGCGAGCTTGACTTCGAAAAGCAAGGCAAGAGAGACTGGAAGTGATAGAAGAAAATCTGACAGCTTCGACATCTGATAACGGAGATACTTTTTCTGTTCATTCTGAGTACTCGGATTCGGAGGCCGAAACTATGGCAGATCCAGAAGAAAGACTATTAGGTGATTATGGTGGAGCAAATGCACCAACCGGCCGGATGACAATAGGAATCAACCGGTCGATGTTGCCCATTTTCACTTGCACCCGACAACCATACGACAACTTGAGAAGAAACCTTTCTCTGGAAGAATTAATGAAGATGCCAACAAGCACTTACAAAGGTTTCTCACTATGACTATGTCGTTGAAAATATAGGGGCATTCTAAAGAGGCAAAGAAACTAGTAATGTTTCCGTTCACTTTGTCAGATGATGCTGAAGAGTGGTTCTACTCTTTACCTGCGGGAAGTATCACCACTTGGCAACAAATGGAGACAACATTTTTAAATGAGTATTTCCCTGCTTCTGTATATATCCGCAAAAGATACGACATAGTAAATTTTAAACAGAAGGAAGGAGAATCACTCGGAGATGCTTATAAGAGGTTCAAGCGGTTGTTGGTTGCATGTCCCACTCATAACATGGATGTGACTGAACAAATGCAGAATTTTGTGAATGGTCTTAAGCTGAAGACGAAGCAACTTATTGACACAGCTGCTAGTGGTTCAACAAATTTCAAAACAGCCACGGAGATAAAGAAGATCATTGATGCTATCGCAGCAAATGAACACTTGGAGTTATATGACCGCAGTGTTAATCAGCCTGAAGGGTTAGTCGATTTGAAATTGTCAAACCAATTTGTTAAGATGGAAGACCAAATTGCAGCTGAAGTTGAACGAAGACTGAAACAAATGGCCCTCGAAAAGAAAACTGTAGCACAGGTTCAACCAGCTCAGCCGATTCAAGCGGTAAATTGTGAGATATGTGGAGGACCTTATTTTGCCATGCATTGTGTGGCAACAGCTCAAAAAGTGGAGGAAATCAAATTTTTGAAGCAGAACAATCCCTACTCCAACACTTACAATCCAGGATGGAAAACTCATCCGAATTTCTCCTAGAAAGATCAACAAGGGGATATTCCTAAACAAGGAGTTGTGCCATACAAAAGTCTACCACAACAACAACAATATCGGCCACCGCAATAACCTTATCAACAACCGCAACAACAATTTCAGCAACAGGGACCAAGAAAAGCAGACTGGGAGATCGCCATTGAAAAGATGGCCGCTCAAAGTTCCCAATTTCAAGAAGAAACAAGGAGAAATTTTCGAAACACGGGTGCATCCATCAAAAATCTTGAGGTTCAGATGAGTCAGATAGCACAACAACTCGCCAATGCTCAACCACAAGGTGCCTTACCAAGTGCAACTGTTACAAACCCAAGGGAGCATCAGAATGTGAATGTCATCTCAACAAGAAGTTTGAGGAGATCAAAACCAGAAGAAAAAAATGAAATTGAGTATGATGATATCATCGAAGTAGATCTTGAAGTGCGTGAAAATAAGAAAGTGCCAGAGGAGGCGATACAACCTGTGAAGCCAACTGAAGAGAAAAGAAGAAAAGAGCCGACACCATTGAGTAAGTTGCCGTATCCTTCTCGAGTAGCAAAGAAAGACCAAAAAGAGAAAGACTTTGAGAAGTTTGCCACATACTTCAAAAAGTTAGAGATCAATATCCCATTCTTTGAAGCACTCGAGAAAATGCCAATGTACAGGAAATTCATGAAGGAAGTGATATCTAAAAAGAAACCAACAAGGGGTGAAGGGGTAGTTAAGAAGGAGAAATGTTGTGCAATCTCACCAGAGAAGAGAATACCAATCAAGCAGAAAGATCCTGGAGCAGTTGCAATACCGTGCACGATAAAAAACAGAACTTTCATGAAGGTTCTAATTGATTCGGGTGCTAGTGTGAGCTTAATGCCATTATCTATCTTCAAAAAGATCGGTATTGAAAAGGTGAGTGAAAGAGGAACAGAGTTGAAATTTGCAAATCACACCATGAAGAGGTCATATGGGGGGGCAGAAGATGTATTGGTAGAAATTGACAAATTTGTTTTTCCAGTTGATTTTGAAATAATGGATATCCCTGAAGATGAAGAGACCCCTATTATTCTGGGTCGACCTTTCTTACGCACTAGTCGGTGCAATGTCGATATTGAAAAAGGTACTCTGACTTTGAAATCTTTTGATGAAGAAATAACTTTGAAAGTGTTAGATACCAAGAAGAAAGGTGAAAGTGGAGATAATCAATCTTCAGTTGGAATGATCCACATAGTAGGCAAAAGCAAAAGATCAGAACCAACCCCAAAAAAGGTCTCAAGTATAATCTCTCAGGTGGCAGCATCTCATATAAAAACTCCAAAGTCCAATAAAGAAATCAAGGAAAGAAAGAAAAAGGAACATCAAGGTAAGGAGATGGAAGTTGAAAGTGACTTGAGGCACAAAGTGTTCCATCCTTTAAATCTATATGAGTTTTGGGTTGCGGAAAGGACAAGCAAAATGGTGTGGAAGAGGAAGTATCCCCCATAGTAGAAGGGAATGGATCGTCGAGCCATGCGACGTTAAACGAAGCGCTTTGTGGGAGGCAACCCACGGTTTTAATAATTCAGTTTACTTTTTGTTTTGTTTTCAGGAAAAAAAAAGGGTCTCTCCGGTGAAAGCTAGGAAGCGGCAGCTGGAGTCACAATACCCTCTGTGAGTTCACCCTCGCTATCTCGAATTTAAACATTGAGGTCAATGTTTAGTTCAAGTGTGGGGGGTTTTATTGCATTCAGTTTTTAGATTCGGTTATTTGTGTTTGTTCCTAGTATTTCTATGCTATCATGTCTACCATGTGTTACAAATTGATATGATTTACCGGATGGTTGATGAAGTGGTAGTAAAAGGATGAAAGATCCAACCCAAGCTTGCACCTCAGGCATCCCTGAAAGTTGATACAACCGAAATAAGTAGTTGGACGCAGCTTGATGACACCTGACTGAGATTGAAAGCTAGTACATACGAACCGGAAAAGAAGCGACATTACACAATAAGTACTCGGGATCCTGTAAGCTATGCCCAACATGGTGAGATCATAAAAATCCAGAAATTTATCATCATGAGAGAGTAGTCAGGTATGACTTTATCACTTTGAATTTGCGTAAGTTCTACTCATATGACACTACATGATAACACACACTGAGGAACATTTTTTTTGTTTTTCCCCTGAGCCTTTCTAGCAGTCCCTTATTTATGTTTATCCATTGCAAACCCCTTTGAGCCTGTATCCCTTGTTTGTTTGTTATTTTTTTTAAACCGCGTATATTACCCCTTGGCCAAAAAGAAAAAAAAAATTCCCTCTTACCCGTGCTCGGCATAAACGTTGTGGATGTAGAAATTGTGCAAAATTCTAAGTTTGGGGTGGTGAACCTTATACGAAAAGGGCAAGTGTGAAAAAATGTGGAGACTCTTGAATGCTCCGAGAAAGAAAAGAAGAAAAAAAATATATAGAACTCATAAAAACACATTTGTCCCGGCAAAATGACTCGGTTACATTTGAGACACTCGAATAATTGAGTGAAGTCAAAGAGTAAATGTTAAACCCCATCAGATTCAAATAAGCACAATGACAACAAAAACAACATGACTGCCGAGCCCCAAAAAAACAAAATAAAACCTTTGTGTATCCGTTTCCTTGTTTATCCTACCTGTCCTAAGCCCCGTTACAACCCAAAGACCTCAAAAAATGTGTGCAAAGTGTTTGTATATGAAAGTAGAATTTGTTCAAATTTAAAAGTTGATATTGCATATCGTGATTTATGAGTGAATTGCTTTTAACTGTGAGAGACTTGGTGGGAAGTGTGAAAAAGCTAACAGGTGAAGGAGATTTTTAATGTGAAAGTGGAGCGAAAAATTCGGGGAGTAAAAGCTAGCACGATTGACCGGAAGGGTGGAAGTCGAGTTGTGAAAAGCACGGTTGTATTGTGGAAGCATAAATTTAAGGGTGACCTTTGTTTGATGTCTCAGGCATTGCTTGAGGACAAGCAACGAGCTAAGTTTGGGGTTGTGATCGGTCACCAATTTCACTTATACTCTGCAATTTATTTGGTAAAAATCGGTCATTTCGGTAACACTGTGAATGGTTTGTTCTTTGTTTTAAGTAATTCTTTCATGTTTTGCTAATCTAATTGTTTTTGATAATTTTTAGTAGAATAGTTGCTTTTGATCACTTTGTTGGTAGTTATTGGTTATTTCAGGTGTAAGGAAGAATCGCCGAAAAAATGGGACGAGAACAGAAGAAAACAAAGCCAAAATTGCAACGAAAGAAGCTGACGCGGGCGCTAGTGTCGTTTGACACACCCACGTCAGCTGAAAAGGGAGAAAAAATGCTGCTGGGAGCTGACACGGGCGCCAATGTCATTTGACACGGCCGTGTCAGCTGTTAGATGAAAAAAGAGTTTTTTAAAGAGAAAACAGAGGCTGACGCGGGCGCCAGTGTCGTTTGACACGCCCACGTCAACTGTTGCGGCCAGAAATTGATTTTTTGAGCTGTTTCATTATTCCAAGTCTCATTAAGGGCGTTTTCGACTTTTTACATGAATGGAATGTAACCTAACACTAATTAGTCCTAGTTTGAGAGTTTGGGGAGAATCTTGGATCATTGGAGATAGAAAATTACAGAAAAATGAGAGCTTACAAGGGTTTGGAGAGGATCTTCAAGAACAATAGCAATTGGAGATCAAATAAATCCATAAATTCTTGTAATGTTTACAATTACCTTTGTTCTTTTCTTCATTACTATGAGTAGCTAAACTTATCTATGTTAAGGGGATGTCCCTGAATCGCTTTTATGTAATGAATTAAGTACCGTTGCTTTACGAATTTGAAGTTTCTATGAATTTAGTTTATTTTCAAAGTGTCTCATGCTTCATTCTATTGGAAAATATTATGTTGATTTACGGTTAAGGTTAGGTCGGAAAAACCACCTTAACGCTTTTTGAATAATAACGTTACCGGTAAATTGCTTAGGAATAAGGATTTGACGGTATTGATCATCTATTCTAGGTTATTTTCACAAGGCTCTTGGTAAAAAGGTTTAGTTGTTAAGGAATTAAAACTGAATTTTATTTGCCAAATAGATTTTCCGCTAAGGAATTAGGGAAAATTAATATTAAGAATTGATACTAAATCATATTGACGACTCTTTCGTAAAATAGCGGTTACGTGAATTAGAAGGCGGTTCATACATCTACCTTAGCATATTTTCTCATATTTGTTCCAAGTCAACTTTTACTTATTACTTCTTTTAAATAACGTTTTTTAACTTAATCAAACCAACCAAAACCACACCCCATGATATTTTGTTCAATCGAATAATTGTAAAACTTGTATTTCCTACGTAGTCCGCGAGTTCGATACTGGGTATCAACCCCTATTTAAAACTACATCGGTGAAAAATAGTACACTTTCTAATTTTCCGATCAGTATGTGTTATCGTCAGTGGTACGGTAGTACATCTCTTTCCTACCTCCAGTGGAACGTTGGTAGTTCACCTTCAGTGGAACGTTGGTGTATATTGATTATATCTTCATCGTCAGTGGTACGTCGATGTATTTCTCTTTAATACCTTTAGTGGAACGTTGGTATGTGTTATCGTCAGTGGTACGGCGGTACATCTCTTTTTCTACCTCCAGTGGAACGTTGGTAGTTCACCTTTAGTAGAACGTTGGTGGATTTTGTTATATCTTCATCGTCAGTGGTACGACGATGCATTTCTATTCATATCATCAGTGGAATGATGGTGTGTTCTCTGTTAACGAAAGATAGGTATTCTAATTCCCCAGTGAAAGAGGATGCATATTTTCCCATCCCCAGTGAAAGAGGATGTCCCCTCTTCTCGTCCCTAGTGAAAGGTGATGCTTTAACCTCTCTGGTGCGAAATATTTTCCCTAGTGAAGTTTCTTTTCCCAGCAGAGTTTCGTCTCTCCAACATAGTCTTATCTTCCCCAGTGGAATTCTTCCCGCAAAGACATTTTGTTTTCCCTAGTAGATTTCCTTTGCCTCCCCGTTGTTTCCATGTTTCATAGTCATCATATGCATTCATTAAACATTGCATTGCATCTTAGGATCAAAAATTGTGTGTTTTATATATTTAAGTCTCTTCAATCTCGTTCAAAAACGAAGATTTGCAATCATCGTGCCTCCGGGTCGAAGAAACTTAAATAGGGGCATCTGTCATACCCCAATTTTTGACCCTAAAAATCATACATCAATTGCATATTAATCAGTAATCAAGAGCTTCACTTGGAAGTTTTGTTTGTGGTGTTGCACTCACCTCATTAATAAGAGGGACCATCCAACACCAATGATTGTTTATCTTGTATGCATATTATACTAACCCAAATACCAAAAATATTGCTTTGTTTCTTTGTATACTTTTGTTTTGTAGGTACTAAGCCAAGACATCCATAAGTAAGGCATTTTCCACATTTTTGACAGCATGAAGTCGATTTCCCTCTTGGGTAAATCGATTTCCCTACAGCAATTTTCAACAAAATCACATTCCGGACAGGATGAAATCAATTTCCCTCCTGGGTAAATCGATTTCCCTAGTATATTTTGTGCCAAATTCTCTTCTGGAACAGAGTGAAATCGATTTCACTACTGGGGAAATCGATTTCCTTGAGGCGAAATTCAAAAAAAATAGAGAGGGAAGCTTGACATCATTTTGGTACCTTTTTTATTTGATAATTTTACCAATTTTCCACCTCACCAAAATAATTCCATTCATTAATTCCATTTTAACCTCATTTTACCATTTTTTACCATTTAAATGCCATTTAATTACCAATTAAACACAAGTTAATTAACCAAGAGCAAATGACCAAATTGCCACTACTCTTGCTCTCATCCTATAAATAGAGGTCACTACTCTCTCATTTCTCAAGCTTGGAGAGCCAAAAAATTGCTTGCAAATTCATTTCTCACCCTTTCCAAAACCCTCACCCAAATTTCATTTTCATAGAATTAGTGAGATTCACATTGAATCTTAATTGTTTTGAACTAAACCTCCTACATTTCTCTCTTTTCTTTGGTTGTTCACCTCCAATTGTGAAGGATCTACACATTTTGTGCTTGTTCTTGAAGCTATTTCAACATTTGTCTCAAGAATTTGTAAATTCCTCAATTCTAAGATGTAGATCTTTGTTGCTTGTGTTCAATGCATCTTTGATGCTATATTGGTGCTATTTGATGGTGATTTGATGGAAAATTCGTGCTCCAATTGATATGTGATCATAAGGTGTTTGTATATTTGTTCAAATCAAGTTTCATGCCCTTAAATGATGTTTTTGCTGAAATTTACACTGATGAAATCGATTTCCTTAAGGCTGAAATCGATTTCATGCTGTACGTAACTTGTTTTTTTGAAAACTGCACTATGGAAATCGTTTTCCCCCTGCATGAAATCGATTTCCTGCTGGCAGAATGTTTTTTTTTTGCCTTTTTTATGCTTGTTTTGGCTTCCTTCTTCCTCCACTTCATTAATATCATTGGATTTAGGATGTTGATAGGTTTGAAATGACCAAATCCATAATATTAGATGAATGATATTAATGATAGTGTGAGTTGATTTTACTTTATGCATTTTATCTTCTTCTCCTTCTTTTTTTCTTTTGATCGATGAAAGTCTTAATACCTTGAGAATTCTTATGGATTCTTGGTAAAGACTAGATCGTTACCTATTTTCTTTTCGTGCGGTATTGCTTTCGGAGAGTGATCTACATATCGCTTCTCTCGCATGCATTAGCACATAATGTTTTGACCGACCTCGTTGTAGGGTGATTTCTATATAAATCACTTGGCGATCTGCTTAACATAGTGCAATATTTCGTGTCCCGAATAAAAAAGATCAAATATGGAAGAGAATTGTATGCGGTTGATTTAAGACTTATGGAAATTTATCGTGTAGTCGCTATGGAAATTTATTTATGGCGTAGTCGACTTTAAATCCGAGAACATCCTTCACTCACCATCGACCTTCCTTACTAACTTTGATAACATACTTGACAAGCTTCAAGATGGTTATCTTTAACATCTAACAATTGACTTTAATTTCCGCAATTTATTATATTGCTCTTTATATTTTGCTTTATGCTTTACTTTATCATTTCATCATATTTACATTCCGCTATTTTCTCTTTGTCCATTTGGACGTTTATATTCCGCTATTTTCTCTTTGTCCATTTGGAGACTATGTTTATGTTTCCGCTATTTTTTTTTTTGTCCACTTGGACCATACTATACTTTTATGCTAAAACACTAATAAATAACCAAAATCTAAAAAACACATAAGGCTCTCTTTCGAACTATTGGTTACTATCCCTAGCATTTTGGAGATTCAGACTTATGGACTTAGTGCCTCTGGACCCTTATTTTGTTGTTACTCTGCTGTTATTTTGTCTGTCTGGCATTGGATTGTTGTCTGTTTATGTATGCAGGTATTTCCTTGAAAGTCATTTATGGTTAATTCCAAGGCATTGAGATAAGGATTTTACCCGAAAACAACCGTTACTCTGCCTTGAAAGTCCTTTATGGTTAATTCCAAGGCATTGAGATAAGGATTTTACCCGAAAACAACCGTTACTCTGCCTTGAAAGTCCTTTATGGTTAATTCCAAGGCATTAATTATCTTTGTAACACTTGTATTGGTCCATAAATACTTGTAACGTCCTTATTAATCATATGTAACCGACTAAATCAATGGATTGTAACGTCTTATGACTATTGATTCCTCTGTTTCTGTGATGGCCACGATAGCTCTGGGTTGTCATCCCAATTTTCGACTTCTAGACGCTTTAGTAGCAGGTCGGCTGCTATTAGTTCTTAGCGTTGCTCGATACATCCGACTTGGGCACCCGATCCAAAGAATTATGGGATATGTACAAGTCCCACGATCTCGAGACCCACAAGGTTGAAGAATTATCTATGCGGAGGTCGAGGACTCCGAGTCGGAGAGCCCCAGTTGGTTCTCGACTAGTTCCACCCCTTGAATTTGGGAGTATCTTATTGTAGATAGGGCAAGGAGCCCCAGTGAGTTCCTGTCATGATGGCGTCCTAGAACCTGCAAAGTTCTACATATGGAGAAGTTAGAAAACCCTAGTGAGATCCCGACTTTATTTGTCAACACTTTTACGTTAACTTAACGTCCGACCTTGCATTTTTATGATCGCAGCAGATCATGGAAATTCTTAGATGCTCCTAAATAGATCTAGGCTAAAATATTTGCCCTACTTATGGCTATTTATTGATAGCCATGAGTGTATATTACCAAGCTGATTTGTACACACATTTGGATGTTTAATTCGATCCCTTTATGTTTAAGCTTGTCATAAGCACGTCTTCTCCGACTTGTTAAGGGTATTTGTTTATTATAATCGGTAAATATTTCGACTCGGCTAGGAATCATGCTTTAATCGGAAATATTCTTTACATATCTTCTACTCCTGTTACCGTAAAACTTGAAGATTTTTAAGACTTTGGAGAAGTCGGAGAGGCCCATCGGGATATCGATTTATAGGTGTTTTGTAGGAACCCGACTAAGTTCCCGCTCTGGGACGCAGTAGAGCCCCTTTTGAGGGTGAAGTTTTGAGCAAAAGCTATTTTGTTCTCCCATGATACCTAAGTTATTCATATACCGACTATTTGGGTAAAGAAATAAATTAGCTTTGTCGTCTTGGCCATCCTTCTAAATTTGTAATTTCTTCAGTGCGAACAGAGGCCCAGAGGTGTAACTGGCTTTTGTGGAAAGAGACCGCGATGGCATAATCGACTTAGATATTGATAAAAAGGACGCGATGATGCAATTGATCCAGACGTGACAAGAAACCGCGACGGTCTAGTCGAATTTACGTAAAAAAGGCCGCGATGGCGTAATTTTGAAAAAAGTGAGAAGAGACTGTGATGGTCTAGTCGTCTTTACGTCAAAAAGGCTGCGATGACGCAATTTTGATAAATGTGACAAGCGACGACGATGGTCTAGTTGACTTTACGTCAAAAAGGTCACGATGGCGCAATTTTACAAACGAGATAAGAGACTGCAATGGTCTAGTCGACTTTACGTCAAAAAGACCGCGGTGGCGCAATTTTGACAAACGCGGCAAGAAACCACGATGGTCTAGTCCACTTAGGTAAAAAAGGCTGCGATGGCGCAAAATTGTTGAGTACTCCTTTGATCATGTACTGTCCTTCCTAGTTGAAATGAATCGACTGAGTTTTCTTCTTCATCTTCAGATTTAAAGCATTTCGATTTCTTCAAGATTAATCTTCCTTGATCCAACAATAAATATAAAATTACATCCATGCTCCTTCCCAAATGATATGAGTCGATTTTGTCTTCTATAACCTTCCTAACTAGGATGCCTATGCTGCATGTTGTAAAACTGAATTGTGCTAATTTGATCAGCCAGTATCATGATTCAGGAGAGACTTGGATATCTTTGTTAGTTATAAAATTGACTCTCATATCATATTAGCCATAGTCATGCAATTAATTGAAAAATGCTGTTTATACCAAAAAAGTGGATGACTATGTTGCTTACTTTTAAGAAGTATAGAATTTAGCTAGATAATAATAATAATAATAATAATAATAATAATAATAATAATAATAATAATAATAATAGTAATAATAATAATAATAATAAATAATAATAATAATATTAATAATAATAATAATAATAATAATAATAATAAATTTTGGTGATCTTTCCACTACCCGATCATTTCTAAAAATGTAATTTAATCAATATTAATACTATTAATATATAACCATTTCAAAAAACATCATAAGATATTCAAAGAGTTTTTTACTCTATCTCTCACCCCATCAATAGTTGAACAAAGATATCATTAATAATTAATTATTTTTGAAGTTATTATATGTAAAATGAAATTTTCCGTTCCACATTTTTTGGTTGAAAGGCTTTTTAAGAAAATTTTGAAATTATTAAATAAATATAGGAGAAAATTTAGTTACAATTCTTTAGGTGTTGTTTATATTATTTTCCAAAAAAAAAATATAACAAGTGCATAATTTATTCCTATACATTTAGGATTTCCTCCTATTTTTATTTTCTAAATGATATTTAAATACACTTGTCATATTTTAATTAAAAATATGACAAGTGTATAATTTCCTCCTATACATTTACAATTTCTTTCTATTTTTATTTACTAAATGATATTTAAATATACTTATCATATTTTAATTGGGAAAAAGTATAAAGCACACCTAACAAATTTTACTTAACTTTCACCTTAAATATATAACAAAATCAACATATTAATTGAAAATGTTTTATATATAAATTCAAAATATAACATTGTTATAGCATAAGGTTTTAGAACACTTTAAAAGAATATTTTTGCATTTTGATACTACGATTATGATTACTAATTAAAATATCAATTAATTTTTTTTATTCTAATTAATAAATAAAAGTTATGAAAATAAAATAATTATTATTGTTTTTTTTAAGACTAGAATAAAAATTATAAATTAAAAAAATTATATTAAATTATAATTATTACAATTTTTTGAATAAAAATTATAAATAAATAAATAATATTTTAAACAAAAATAAAATATGAAAAATATTTTATTAGAGAACATGTAGTTTTGTTTTATTGATCGTAAACTTATTCTTAGGAATGTGACATTTTAAGATAAATTTTTTTCATTTCATTCACTCATTTGGCTAATAGATTTATTAAGATATTTTTTCCACCATTACTATGCACTATCTAAAATAAGTGTGTTCTCTATTCAATAATTTTTCATTAATAATATAATTTAAAAATCCAACAAGTAACATATAATTTAAAAAATAATATTGAAAATAAATGAATTATGTATACACATATTCAATAAAACTATTTCGATTAAATGAATCACTAATTTAAAGTAATTGAAATAACCAAATAAACATAGAATCTAACATATTAATTAAAATCAATATTTTAAATACCAAGTAAAAACATACAGTATCGAAGTATTAAAAAGTTAAGGAATAAAAATCTAGCATTACGTTAGGGTTAGGGTAGGTATGAAAATATTGAATTAAAAAGTTAAGGGAATTATAAGAAAAAGAAAAAGAGAGAGTGAAAATACAAAAATAATCTACAATAATATGCAAATTGTATATTTTATTCTTTTAAAAAAAATGAATTACAATTTTCTGTATATAAGTGGCTCCACATATAATGGTTAAGTCACTCATCTTTTTGTCAAGCTTAGGTAGAAAAAAAAAACCTCTAATAAATTCATTCTAGTCAAATAGGTCTTACAATCATATCACTTTAATGAAGTTAATGACACCATATGAACAATAGTTTTAACACCGATTTATATCTTTTGTGTTAAAACTATCGTTCATGGTGTCATCAAATTTATAAAGTTTTGCTGGGATGTTCACGCCAAACAAAATCACGCACGCATCTTTTATCATTTTCAGCCTTGCTAGATAAACCATCTCTCATGATATTTCTCCTAACCTCCTTTCTATTTTCTTTATTCAAGACCTTTTTTTTAATGAAGAAACTAAAACCTTCTTTATTGAATAAGGGTTTTGCTTAAGATATTTTATTATTTATAATACAATGTTTTGCGTTTTTGAGTTTGTTTTACAATCAATAAAATTAGATAAATTTGATTTGATAATACTTCTTTTTTATTTTCAATTTTTAACTGTTTAATGTTTTACCATATCCAATTTATAACTTTGGCTATGATAACTATCCTCAAATATATCAAATGTTTTTATGAAAGTATTGTTATTTATAAGATTCAGATTTAAAATATAAAATTAAAGTGACACGTATTAGTTCCCCGTTTTTATTATGGATGTAATCCCATTTAACCAAAATCTCTTGGAAAACTTATAACAAAAATAGTATGAAAAATATATTTTATATTGGTTTTTTGGTATTTCCTTTTTATTATTGAAAAGGTTTGTAATTTGATTTTACTATTTACTCTATTGATCCAAAAATATATTTCAATTTTTAGATATGTTGTTTTATAAAGTTACATTTATTGGTATTATTAAATAGTGATTTTAAAAGACTTTAAAAAAAAATATTATTAGAGAAGGAAATGGTGGACCTCCGGGAGTTCGATCCATAAATGTTTTGATTTTTTTTTTGTTTTTTAGTCTATTTAACAAAAATTGGACAGTTTGATATTGGAAATGTAAGTCTGTATTTTCTTAAGTAGGAAAGAGTCATTTGGAATGACTTTTTCAAGTTGACGATTTCTAAATTATGATCTTTTAAAGTGAAGGTGATCCTCTAGAGTCCGATTGCTGAAATTTTTTAATATCTTTTTTGTTTCTTTAACCATCTTACACGATATGGACAATCTGAAATAGAAATTCAAGTTGGTGTATTTTCAGTGAAGGAAATAACTAGTTAAGAATGGATTTTCTAGTGGAAGACTTATGAAATCTGATTACGAAAGGTGATGAAAGAACTCGGAGAGTCTGATTGATGTAATTTTAAATTTTTTTCTTAATGAAATAAGGCTTAATTGTTGTTGTTTTTATTTTTCCGTATAATTTTAAAAAATTTAAAATAAGTGACTTATTTATGATACAGTTTTTTAAATAATATTTGGCCCAACTTCTCATCTTCTACTATTAATCTTGCCTTAATTAGTGGTATTCTACTCCTTTAGTTGAACTACAAATTAATAATAGTGAAAAATAATAATAAATTTTGGTGATCTTTCCACTACCTAATCATTTCTAATAATGTAATTTAATCAATAGTAATAGAATAAATGTATTAATATATAACCATCTATAAGAAAATCATACGATATTCAAAGAGTATGTTGAGAAGGACTATTTTTAGTGGAATACTTGTGAATTGCGATTGGAGAAGGTGATGGTGGACCTCCGGGAGTTCGATCGATGATTTTTTGAATTTGTTTGTTTTTTAGTCTATTTAACAAAAATTTGACAAAGTTGTGAACATATGATCATGTGTGACATATCTATCAAAAATTAGTTTTATATTATTAGTTTATTTAGTAAAATATTCAACCATAAGTTTAATCAGTTGAACCAATTAAACCTTAAATCAGAAGCTTTGTTTAATCGATCTCTGGTCCGATTTTTAAAACATTGGTAAAAGTATTAATATGTAACCATTTATAAATAAATTCATAAGATATTTTGACTCTATCTCCCACCAAGTAATATATGTTAAAATAAATTTCCGTTCCGCATTTTTTTTGGTTGAAAGACTTGTTAAGAAATATAGGAGAAAACTTAAATACAATTCTTTAGGTGTAGTTTACACTATTTTCCATTAAAAAATGACAAATGTATAATTTCCTCCTATTTTTACTTTCTAAATGATATTTAAATACACTTGACATATTTTAATCGAGAAATAGTACAAACTACACATAAAAAATTGGGTTAAATATGTTTTTAGTCCCTATAAAATTACTCAAAATGGCTTTTAGTCCCTATAAAAAAAATATTGACTTTTAGTCCCTATAAAATTACTTTTGCACTCAATTTTAGTCCCTGTAGAAGGACCAAAAGTGAGTGCAAAAGTAATTTTATAGGGACTAAAAGTCAATATATTTTTTATAGGGACTAAAAGCTAAAATTGAGATATTTATAGGGATCAAAAACATATTTATAGGGATCAAAAACATATATAACAAAATCAACATATTAATTTAAAATAATATTTTATATATCAATTCAAAATATAACATTTGTTGTAGCATAAGGTATTAAAACACGTTGTGTATAAGCTCGTGGCCAAATTGTTAGCTAATCGGTTGAAGATTGTTTTGGATAAGTGGCCAAATTCCCATAATTCCGTTTAAGTTGCATCATTAGTTATATTTTTGTTTTTGGTCATTTTTTATAGGCTTGGGTTATGTATTTGACCCAATTGGGTTATGACCCGATTTGGTTTTTTCACTATCACCTAGGTTTGGCCATGTAACATTCATTCACGTTTACTATTCACTAAATAATTTGGCAAGCTAGTACGAATTGATAGAGAACTAATCGTCCTTGGTTAATCTTCCGTATTCAGGTTCCAATACTATGAGATTAATATAATTTTGCAATATAATTCCTATTCCTTAAATTCCACTTTGTGTTTATCATTTGCTTAATCAAATTATTCATAGAGTAGATTGTTTTGTTCGATTGATTTAAGTTTCTCAATTTATAACCGTTTTATCGTATGCTTAATCGTTAATCCGCTTTATGCTTAACCGAATGCTTAATTCGGCAAACGAGAAATATAATTCGTATAATATTGTTGTGCTTGTCGGTTGATATTTTAATCGAACAGAAATGGAATCCGCTTAGGGTAGTGAAGTTATAATAATCGATGATTGGTAGGAATTGAATCGGTAGATTGGCTTATTTTCTAATCACTTATTTAATAATCACTTAATTGTACTATTTATAAAATCGATCCTAAAACCAACCCCCTAAATCGATTTACTGTTGGTTAGTAATAATCAAGAATCCTTGAGAGAACAATATTCGAGTTTTCGTTACCGCTAAACTACCATTTTTATAAAACACTCGTTTTTGATCTGTGCGTGACAACAGATCATCGAGATTACAGAAAGAAAATGGACCCTAAAAGTGATGAGGGGATATTTCTGGGATACTCTACCAACAGTAGAGCATATAGAGTGTTCAACACAAGAACAAAGGTGGTGATGGAGTCCCTAAATGTGGTGATTGATGAGTCACCAAAACAAGCTGATGTCGTAGATGATGTTGGAACATTCCTTCCTATGGATAATGCTGAAACATCTCCTCCTACAGAGAATGTTGAAACATCCCCTCCCCTGGTTGGTAATGGTGGTGACTCAAATGCAAATGCTGAATCCGCAGACACAGAGACAATTGCTAAAGGATCTTCTATCAGGATTCAGAAAGATCATCCTAAGGAGATTGTCATAAGAGATCTAAATAAAGGGGTAACCACCATGTAAATAGAAGTTTTGTCAAACTCCTACTTTGTTTCAAAAGTTGAACCAAATAATGTCAAGGAAACCTTGACTGATGAGTTTTAGATTAATGCTATGCAAGAGGAACTTGAACACTTCAGGAGGAATGAGGTAGGGACTTAGTTCCAAGACCTGAAGGAATTAATGTTATTGGAACAAGTTGGATGAACAAGGTGTTGTTACCAGAAACAAAGCCAAACTTGTTGCTCAAGGATACACTCAAATTGAGGGAGTGGACTTTGATGAGACATTTTCTCCTGTAGCTCGCCTGGAATCTATAGGTTACTACTCGGAGTTGCATGTATTTTAATGTTCAAGTTGTTCCAAATGGACGTAAAGAGTGCCTTCCTAAATGGCTATCTGAATGAAGATGTGTATGTTGAACTGCTAAAGGGTTTCAGTGATCCCGACTTTCCAGACCATGTGTTCAAACTGAAGAAAGCCTTGTATTGTTTGAAAGAAGCTCCCAAAGCTTGGTATGAAAGATTGACTGAGTTTCTTGTTTATCATGGATACAAAAAACTTATGGTAGCTCAAATCTATGTGGATGACATTGTCTTTGGTGGGATTTCAGATGAGATAGTCCAACATTTAATCAAGAAAATGCAATCTGAGTTTGAGATGAGCTTGATTGGTGAATTAATCTACTTTCTTGGGTTACAAATCAAGTAGATGGAAGACTGTATTTTTATTTGCCAAGGAAAATATGCAAAGAATATTGTGAAGAAGTTTGGGTTGGAGAGTTCCAGTCACAGAAGAACTCTTGCTCCTACACACCTGAAGCCTGATTGGTAGCCTTCTCTACCTTATTGCAAGCAGGCTAGATATTAATTTTTATGTAGGAGTATGTGATAGGTATCAAGCAGAACCTAAATTAAGTCATCTCAATCAAGTAAAAAGAATTATGAAGTATGTGAATGGTACATGTGACTATGGGATATTGTATTTACATAACTCAAACTCTGCGTTATCGGGTTATTGTGGTGCTGATTGGGTTGGAAGTGCTGATGATAGAAAGAGTACTTGTGATGGATGTTTATTTATGGGAAACAACTTGATCTCGCGGTTTAGCAAGAAGCAGAATTATGTATCGCCTTGAACAACTGAAGCTGAGTATATAGCAATTATCGACTGGGCTGCAATCAAGAACTCAAGAGAAAGAACAAAGATCAAAACACTATCTCTCTCCCAATGAGACTAGTGTGCAACTTAAGTGAGGATTCAGATGTCTTGTTACCATCAAGTGTATCCGTTTGATCCAGGAATTTTAGTGTAACTTGCTAGTGTTGGCCCAAGATTTGTTTAGCATTATTAATTATATGCTAATGATTGTGTGTGGTTTCTCTTTGATAGTTACTTAATTACCTTTTCTTTGTCCTATTATGGCTATAAAGGGGGAGTAATATTGTATGATTTTACACTAACCACTAACCACTAAAGGAGGGGGACGGAGAAATTTATTTATTTTTCTCTAGTGTGTTGCTCATGAGTTGTTGCCATTGAGAGGGAGTGTTATGATTCTCCTTAATAGGTGTGAAGAGAAGCTGGATTGGCATGTGTGTAGAGATGTCAAACAAAATTTCTTGATATCATACTGATTGGTTGGGAATTGCCTATCTCAACTAATGTGTGCAGATTCAACTGACTACTAACATGTCTTGCATGTTCATTTTTCTGCTGCATCTCTGATTGTAGAATTTTTTATGCGTATTCTCTACAGGGCTGAGAATTACTTTTGTGTTTGATTTATTTTCAAACATTATGTTAATAAGTTGTTTTAGCCAAAATAAGCCAAAGGGGGAGATTGTTAATTCTCTGTGTTATGACTGGAATTATGTTTGGTAAAACTAACTTATGGGAACATGTTGAACAAGATGTTCTATTCACTTCAACTAAAGAAGATATGTCGATAATGATGTCCTTTGCAGGGTCCATTTGACATCGTGTCTGTTAGGTTACATCTAGATTTATTGAAGTCGGTTTTATGTATAGGTGGAGAGTATTTTGGAATATTATGTAATCCTATGTGGCGCTTGATTTAGGGATAAGAGATTGCCTCTGTTTTCAAGATATTTGATTGGTTTCTAAATATGGAGAATATTTAATAAACTAGTGATTGAAGCCTTATCTTCATGGAGAAGATTGTGGAGTATTTTCTTGAATGCCCTACTGCGATTTGAAGCCCAAGTCTTGTCCAGAAGATTGTTTTAAATAGCAAGCATCAAACCTAGTATTTGTGTGTAACTTACATTGTAGTTTTTGCTATGGTTTGTGTAGTCTTGTCCGTTGTGAGCCTCTCTAATATCATCTTGATAGAAGAGTTTGGTGTTTTCATTGATTTGTAAGTTTTCTGTTCATTCATAAGCTTTTAAGCATTGAGTGACTATGTTTGGGAAGCGTGTCTTCTAACATTTTGTAATTGATTGTCACCATTGTGATTGAGGGGGGTTGAGGTGGGCCTCATACCTAGGTGAGTCTTAGATAGAAGTATAGCACATGTAGTGATTAGGCGAGAAAGCTGTAAACTGGAGGTTGTTTACGTGTGAACCGAAGGTTTTTCGCATATTATCTCAAATTGATACTATCATAGTGGACTTATCCCTGCTTGATAGTCCCCCAGAGTAGGTATTGTTGATACCAAACTGGGTGAATAATTATGTGTGATAATTAAGTTTATGTACTGCACTTTTATATACCTTGATCAAAGCTTTTAAATAAGATCAAGTATTGTTCTTAGTTAAGGTTCTTGACTAAGTATTTTTTATTGGAAAGTGTAATCTTTCTATTGGGTTCCCTTGGTACGGGGTGTGTGACTGTTGTTCATCACTGCGGTGATTAAAATTTGGATGTTGATTTCTCATATCTATATGTTGATTTCTAGGTTTAAATTGCACTAGGTAGTGATTAGGAGATAAGTTATAAACTGAGTCTGTGTAGGCTTTGAACTAGTACTTCTAATAATGGATTTCCTTCATGGCTTGGTAGCCCTCACAATAGGTGTTGTTGCACTGAACTGGGTTAACAATTCCTTATGTTATTTATCATTCTGCATTTAGTTTTCAGTTTTGATAAGTGTGTTATAAGTCAGCAGATGTTATAACATTTATCTGAACATTATGTGTTGTTAGAACATCTATCTTGACATTTGTTGTGTAAGTGCTATAATTTCAATTGGCATCAGAGCAGGCACCTTATTCTGTTTATTGGGTGAGCTCTAGGTAGAATATTTTCTGGTACTATGGATACAGAAGGAGTATAGAGAATAGCTTTAGAACTTCCGAAAATAAAAAATGAAAAAAATCAATATGACATGAACACTGATCAAGGATTGTCAATAGCTATTGTACTTTTAGGGAATGAGCTCAATCAACTATTAAATAAAGTAAAGACTAGACCAAATGTCTAAAACATCATAAGGGACAATACTGATCAAATAATCCTCTAAAAAATAATAGAGAAGTTGCAAAGAAGGCCATAGCCCTAACAAGGAGGTATGAATCTGATTAAGACTCTTATAATAAAGACCTATCTTATTTAGAGTTAGCTATCTCCTAGAAAGATCTTTGTGATAAAACTGAACAAGTTTGCAAGATAAGTGAAACATAGAAGAAGGACTTGACTCAACTTCAAGACGAAAAAGAAAAACTCCAAGCCACAAATATTGAGATTTAAGATATGGTAAATCTTCTATCTTCCAAACTTGAAAGCATAGCTAGTAAATCTGGAATGTTGGATAAAGTTTCTCAAACTGAAAAAAGAGGCAGAAAATTCATTGGTATAAGTTTTAACTACCAGTCCTTCAATAATAAAAGGAGAACATGTGTGACAAAAGATACCTTTATTAAAAAGAAGGATTAATCAACAATGTCAGACCAAATGTTCCAACATCCTGCCCTGCCACAAAAAGGTCAAACTAGAATTAAGTCTAGATTGTGGAAGTGACATTTCTATGGAAAGTATGGTCATATCAAACCCTTTTGCTTCAGATTTAATGGCTTTCCAAGGCACTTCCCTTATCACAAAGACAAACATAATAGAAATTGGAAAAGATGGAAAGAAAATAATTCTATCATTGGTCCTATGATCGATGCCTCTTCCAAAACCCCTTCTGAGGTTGTTGTCTTCCTACTCACATGCTCAACAAATAAAAATGAAGGAATCAGAAGGGACATACAGACTTTGCTCTAATTAAAAGTGGGATAGAGTCCATACTTTGCTCCAATTCTACAACTCTTCTATTCGTTGCTTCACGTTCCCTGACTACCACTTGGTTCCAACCTTGGAAGTGTATTATGCTTTCCTAGACATCTCTATTAAGGATAAGATACCCTATTATGGCACCTTGAAGGCTCCTACCTCTCTTGAGATTTCAACTGCTCTTTATTTGAGCAAATATGTGGTGGAAGCTAACATTGCTGAGAAAGTGAAATGTCTTGGTTTTCATCGGAAATTCTTGATTGAAAAGGCGTGCTCCGCTGCTAAAGATGATGAATGAGACAAATATAGAGCTCTCTTTGCTTTGGGGGTCTATGGCATAGTGATGTTTCCAAATATTGTGGATTTCATTGATATGAGCGCTATCCACATCTTCATCATGAAAAATCCAGTGCCTACACTTTTGGGCGATGTTTACCATTTTGTCCATCACAAGAATAACCAGAAAGGAGGGTTGGTCATATGTTGTGCTCCCCTATTGTGACAATGGTTCAAATCACATCTTCCTAATCGTGGTGCTTATGTTGATACTAAGGACACATCGAAATGGGCTGATAGAATAATGGGACTTGTTGCCAAGGACATTGTTTGGTACAATAAGCATTTGGACAAGGCAGGGATCATTGTATGATAACACTAGGAAAGAGATCCCCTTATTTTGTAAGTTCCCCAATGTGCATATAAAAACTAAATCTCTAATCCTTAATAAAATTCCTAATAAAGGATGAAACTCATAAAAAGGGAAGAGAACTCAAGTCTCGCTTGTTTAATGGAGTCACTTGAGTGTATTTTTCCAATAAAAACACAAACCACACTCTTACTTTTCTTTTGCCTTATGGCGCTTAAGAGCATGTTATTTCCTTCCTATCTCCCCTGCATAATTCTCCAAAGGTCGAGCTTCTTATAGGATGCGAATGTAACTGTTCAACTAAAAAGAACACAATAGACAATAAAAAACAGAGAAAATATTAAGCAGAACTACGGTGCACTGACTTCTCCAGTGCACTATGGAGGTACATAGGCATAGTGTTCAGGAAACTATAGAGAGCACAATAATTATTAAAACACCTTAGTTTATTCATGCATTGCATTCCCCCTTTAGCCAGTAAGAAGTTAAGCAGATACACCATTTGATTTGAAGAAAAACAAAGGCGGATCACGTCGAGTACAACAGACGTGAGGGGTGCTAATATCTTCCTCTCGCATAACCGACTCCCGTACCATTTTCTTTGGTCGTAAGACCGTTTTCTTGTTCTGGTTAGATTTTCTGATATTCCTTTCTCTTCGAGAGATGATTATATTAACGGTGACTCTGTTATTTTTTTGCAGTAGCAACACAGTGCAAATGGTGCAAGCTCAAGATAGAATGTGTCTTGCTTATCCCTCGGTCGGGAAACCTTTTTATAATGAAGTCCATGGTCTAATGACCATTAATTAGATTTGTAACGCTTGTAACGGTCCATAAATACTTGTAACGTCCTTAATAATCATATGTAACCCACTAAATCAATGGATTGTAACATCTTATAACCATTGATTCCTCTGTTTCTGTGCCGGCCACGATAGCTCTGGGTTGTCTTCCCAATTTCCGACTTCTAGACGCTTTAGTAGCAGGTCGGCTGCTATTAGTTCTTAGCGTTGCTCGGCACATCCGACTTGGGCACCCGGTCCAAAGAATTATGGGATATGTACAAGTCCCACGATCTCGAGACCCATAAGGTTGAAGAATTATCTATGCGGAGGTCGAGGACTCCGAGTCGGAGAAACCCAGTTGGTTCTCGACTAGTTGCACCTTTTGAATTTGGGAGTATCTTATTGTAGATAGGGCGAGGAGCCCCAGTGGGTTCCTGTCATGATGGCGTTCTAGAACCTGCAAAGTTCTACATATGGAGAAGTTAGAAAACCCCAGTGAGATCCCGACTTTATTTGTCAACACGTTTACGTTAACTTAACGTCCGACCTTGCATTTTTATGATCGCAGCTGATCACGGAAATTCTTAAATGCTCCTAAATAGATCTAGGCTAAAATATTTTCCCTACTTATGGCTATTTATTGATAGCCATGAGTGTATATTACCAAGCTGATTTGTACACACATTTGGATGTTTAATTCGATCCCTTTATGATTAAGCTTGTCATAAGCACGTCTTCTCTGACTTGTTAAGGGTATTTGTTTAGTATAATCGGTAAATTTTTCGACTCAGCTAGGAATCATGCTTTAATCAGAAATATTCTTTGCATATCTTCTACTCCTGTTACCATAATACTTGATGATTTTTTAGACTTTGGAGAAGTCGGAGAGGCCCATCGGGATCTCAATTTATAGGTGTTTTGTAGGAACCCGGCTAGGTTCCCGCTCTGGGACGCAGTAGAGCCCCTTTTTAGGGAGAAGTTTTGAGCAAAAGCTATTTTGTTCTCCCATGATACCTAAGTTATTCATATACCGACTATTTGGGTAAAGAAATAAATTAGCTTTGTCGTCTTGGCCATCCTTCTAAATTTTTAATTTCTTCAGTGAGAACAGAGGCCCAGAGGTGTAACCGGCTTTTGTGGAAAGAGGCCGCGATGACGCAATTGATCCAGACGTGACAAGAAACCGCGATGGTCTAGTCGACTTTACGTAAAAAAGGCCGTGATGGCGTAATTTTGAAAAAAGTGAGAAGAGACTATGATGGTCTAGTCGTCTTTAAGTCAAAAAGGCTGCGATGACGCAATTTTGACAAATGTGACAAGCGATGACGATGGTCTAGTTGACTTTACGTCAAAAAGGTCGCGATGGCGAAATTTTGACAAACGAGATAAGAGACCGCGATGGTCTAGTCGACTTTACGTCAAAAAGACCGCGGTGGCGCAATTTTGACAAATGCGACAAGAGACCGCGATGGTCTAATCCACTTAGGTAAAAAAGGCTGCGATGGGCAAAATTGTTGAGTACTCCTTTGATCATGTACGGTCCTTCCTAGTTGAAATGAATCGACTGACTTTTCTTCTTCATCTTCAGATTTAAGAATTTCGATTTCTTCAAGTTTAATCTTCCTTGATCCAACAATAAATATAAAATTACATCCATGCTACTTCCCAAATGATATGAGTCAATTTTGTCTTATATAACCTTCCTAACCGGGATGCCTATGCTGCATGTTGTAAAACTAAATTGTGCTAATTTGATCAGCCAGTACCATGAGAGACTTGGATATCTTTGTTAGTCATAAAATTGACTCTCATATCATATTAGACATAGTCATGCAATTAATTGAAAAATGCTGCTTATACCAAAAAAAAGTGGATGACTATGTTGCTTACTTTTAAGAAGTATAGAATTTAGCTAGATAATAATAATAATACTAATAATAATAATAATAATAATAATAATAATAATAATAAATAATAATAATAATAATAATAATAATAATAATAAATTTTGGTGATCTTTCCACTACCCAATCATTTTTAAAAATGTAATTTAATCAATATTAATACTATTAATATATAACCATTTCAAAATAAATCATAAGATATTCAAAGAGTTTTTTACTCTATCTCTCACCCCATCAATAGTTGAACAAAGATATCATTAATAATTAATTATTTTTGAAGTTATTATATGTAAAATGAAATTTTTGGTTCCACATTTTTTGGTTGAAAGGCTTTTTAAGAAAATTTTAAAATTATTAAATAAATATAGGAGAAAATTTGGTTACAATTCTTTAGGTGTTGTTTATATTATTTTCCAAAAAAACTCATAACAAGTGCATAAATTATTCCTATACATTTAGGATTTCCTCCTATTTTTATTTTCTAAATGATATTTAAATACACTTGTCATATTTTAATTGAAAATATGACAAATGTATAATTTCCTCCTATACATTTACAATTTCTTTCTATTTTTATTTACTAAATGATATTTAAATATACTTATCATATTTTAATTGGGAAAAAGTATAAAGCACACCTAACAAATTTTACTTAACTTTCACCTTAAATATATAACAAAATCAACATATTAATTGAAAATGTTTTATATATAAATTCAAAATATAATATTGTTGTAGCATAAGGTTTTAGAACACTTTAAAAGAATAATTTTGCATTTTGATACTACGATTATGATTACTAATTAAAATATCAATTAATTTTTTTTATTCTAATTAATAAATAAAAGTTATGAAAATAAAATAATTATTATTGTTTTTTTTAAGACTAGAATAAAAATTATAAATTAAAAAAATTATTTTAAATTATAATTATTACAATTTTTTGAATAAAAATTATAAATAAATAAATAATATTTTAAACAAAAATAAAATATGAAAAATATTTTATTAGAGATCATGTAGTTTTGTTTTATTGATCGTAAACTTATTCTTAGGAATGTGACATTTTAAGATAAATTTTTTTCATTTCATTCACTCATTTGGCTAATAGATTTATTAAGATATTTTTTCCACCATTACTATGCACTATCTAAAATAAGTGTGTTCTCTCTTCAATAATTTTTCATTAATAATATAATTTAAAAATCCAACAAGTAACATATAATTTAAAAAATAATATTGAAAATAAATGAATTATGTATACACATATTCAATAAAACTATTTCGATTAAATGAATCACTAATTTAAAGTAATTGAAATAACCAAATAAACATAGAATCTAACATATTAATTAAAATCAATAATTTAAATACCAAGTTAAAACATACAGTATCGAAGTATTAAAAAGTTAAGGAATAAAAATCTAGCATTACGTTAGGGTTAGGGTAGGTATGAAAATACTGAATTAAAAAGTTAAGGAAATTATAAGAAAAAGAAAAAGAGAGAGTGAAAATACAAAAATAATCTACAATAATATGCAAATTGTATATTTTATTCTTTTAAAAAAAATGAATTACAATTTTCTGTATATAAGTGGCTCCACATATAATGGTTAAGTCACTCATCTTTTTGTCAAGCTTAGGTAGAAAAAAAAACCTCTAATAAATTCATTCTAGTCAAATGGGTCTTACAATCATATCACTTTAATGAAGTTAATGACACCATATGAACAATAGTTTTAACACCGATTTATATCTTTTGTGTTAAAACTATCGTTCATGGTGTCATTAAATTTATAAAGTTTTGCTGGGATGTTCACGCCAAACAAAATCACGCACGCATCTTTTATCATTTTCAGCCTTGCTAGATAAACCATCTCTCATGATATTTCTCCTAACCTCCTTTCTATTTTCTTTATTCAAGACCTTTTTTTTAATGAAGAAACTAAAACCTTCTTTCTTGAATAAGGGTTTTGCTTAAGATATTTTATTATTTATAATACAATGTTTTGCGTTTTTGAGTTTGTTTTACAATCAATAAAATTAGATAAATTTGATTTGATAATACTTCTTTTTTATTTTCAATTTTTAACTGTTTAATGTTTTACCATATCCAATTTATAACTTTGGCTATGATAACTATCCTCAAATATATCAAATGTTTTTATGAAAGTATTGTTATTTATAAGATTCAGATTTTAAATATAAAATTAAAGTGACACGTATGTAGTTCCCCGTTTTTATTATGGATGTAATCCCATTTAACCAAAATCTCTTGGAAAACTTATAACAAAAATAGTATGAAAAATATATTTTATATTGGTTTTTTGGTATTTCCTTTTTATTATTGAAAAGGTTTGTAATTTGATTTTACTATTTACTCTATTGATCCAAAAATATATTTCAATTTTTAGATATGTTGTTTTATAAAGTTACCTTTATTGGTATTATTAAATAGTGATTTTAAAAGACTTTAAAAAAATATATTATTAGAGAAGGAAATGGTGGACCTCCGGGAGTTCGATCCATAAATGTTTTGATTTTATTTTTGTTTTTTAGTCTATTTAATAAATATTGGACAGTTTGATATTGGAAATGTAAGTCTGTATTTTCTTAAGTAGGAAAGAGTTATTTGGAATGACTTCTTCAAGTTGACGATTTCTAAATTATGATCTTTTAAAGTGAAGGTGATCCTCTAGAGTCCGATTGCTGAAATTTTTTAATATCTTTTTTGTTTCTTTAACCATCTTACACGATATGGACAATCTGAAATAGAAATTCAAGTTGGTGTATTTTCAGTGAAGGAAATAACTAGTTAAGAATGGATTTTCTAGTGGAAGACTTATGAAATCTGATTACGAAAGGTGATGAAAGAACTCGGAGAGTCTGATTGATGTAATTTTAAATTTTTTTCTTAATGAAATAAGGCTTAATTGTTGTTGTATTTATTTTTCCGTATAATTTTAAAAAATTTAAAATAAGTGACTTATTTATGATACAGTTTTTTAAATAATATTTGGCCCAACTTCTCATCTTCTACTATTAATCTTGCCTTAATTAGTGGTATTCTACTCCTTTAGTTGAACTACAAATTAATAATAGTGAAAAATAATAATAAATTTGGGTGATCTTTCCACTACCTAATCATTTCTAATAATGTAATTTAATCAATAGTAATAGAATAAATGTATTAATATATAACCATCTATAAGAAAATCATACGATATTCAAAGAGTATGTTGAGAAGGACTATTTTTAGTGGAATACTTGTGAATTGCGATTGGAGAAGGTGATGGTGGACCTCCGGGAGTTCGATCGATGATTTTTTGAATTTGTTTGTTTTTTAGTCTATTTAACAAAAATTTGACAAAGTTGTGAACATATGATCATGTGTGACATATCTATCAAAAATTAGTTTTATATTATTAGTTTATTTAGTAAAAGATTCAACCATAAGTTTAATCAGTTGAACCAATTAAACCTTAAATCAGAAGCTTTGTTTAATCGATCTCTGGTCCGATTTTTAAAACATTGGTAAAAGTATTAATATGTAACCATTTATAAATAAATTCATAAGATATTTTGACTCTATCTCCCACCAAGTAATATATGTTAAAATAAATTTCCGTTCCGCATTTTTTTTGGTTGAAAGACTTGTTAAGAAATATAGGAGAAAACTTAAATACAATTCTTTAGGTGTAGTTTACACTATTTTCCATTAAAAAATGACAAATGTATAATTTCCTCCTATTTTTACTTTCTAAATGATATTTAAATACACTTGACATATTTTAATCGAGAAATAGTACAGACTACACATAAAAAATTGGGTTAAATATGTTTTTAGTCCCTATAAAATTACTCAAAATGGCTTTTAGTCCCTATAAAAAAAATATTGACTTTTAGTCCCTATAAAATTATTTTTGCACTCAATTTTAGTCCCTGTAGAAGGACCAAAAGTGAGTGCTAAAGTAATTTTATAGGGACTAAAAGTCAATATATTTTTTATAGGGACTAAAAGCTAAAATTGAGATATTTATAGGGATCAAAAACATATTTATAGGGATCAAAAACATATATAACAAAATCAACATATTAATTTAAAATAATATTTTATATATCAATTCAAAATATAACATTTGTTGTAGCATAAGGTATTAAAACACGTTGTGTATAAGCTCGTGGCCAAATTGTTAGCTAATCGGTTGAAGATTGTTTTGGATAACTGGCCAAATTCCCATAATTTGGTTAAAGTTGCATCATTAGTTATATTTTTGTTTTTGGTCATTTTTTATAGGCTTGGGTTATGTATTTGACCCAATTGGGTTATGACCCGATTTGGTTTTTTCACTATCACTTAGGTTTGGCCATGTAACATTCATTCACGTTTACTATTCACTAAATAATTTGGCAAGCTAGTACGAATTGATAGAGAACTAATCGTCCTTGGTTAATCTTCCGTATTCAGGTTCCAATACAATGAGATTAATATAATTTTGCAATATAATTCATATTCCTTAAATTCCACTTTGTGTTTATCATTTGCTTAATCAAATTATTCATAGAATAGATTGTTTTGTTCGATTGATTTAAGTTTCTCAATTTATAACCGTTTTATCGTATGCTTAATCGTTAATCCGCTTTATGCTTAACCGAATGCTTAATTCGGCAAACGAGAAATATAATTCTTATAATATTGTTGTGCTTGTCGGTTGATATTTTAATCGAACAGAAATGGAATCCGCTTAGGGTAGTGAAGTTATAATAATCGATGATTGGTAGGAATTGAATCGGTAGATTGGCTTATTTTCTAATCACTTATTTAATAATCACTTAATTGTACTATTTATAAAATCGATCCTAAAACCAACCCCCTAAATCGATTTACTGTTGGTTAGTAATAATCAAGAATCCTTGAGAGAACGATATTCGAGTTTTCGTTACCGCTAAACTACCATTTTTATAAAACACTCGTTTTTGATCTGTGCGTGACAACAGATCATCGAGATTACAGAAAGAAAATGGACCCTAAAAGTGATGAGGGAATATTTCTGGGATACTCTACCAACAGTAGAGCATATAGAGTGTTCAACACAAGAACAAAGGTGGTGATTGATGAGTCACCCAAACAAGCTGATGTCGTAGATGATGTTGGAACATTCCTTCCTATGGATAATGCTGAAACATCTCCTCCTACAGAGAATGTTGAAACATCCCCTCCCCTGGTTGGTAATGGTGGTGACTCAAATGCAAATGCTGAATCCGCAGACACAGAGACAATTGCTAAAGGATCTTCTATCAGGATTCAGAAAGATCATCCTAAGGAGATTGTCATAGGAGATCTAAATAAAGGGGTAACCACCATGTAAATAGAAGTTTTGTCAAACTCCTACTTTGTTTCAAAAGTTGAACCAAATAATGTCAAGGAAACCTTGACTGATGAGTTTTAGATTAATGCTATGCAAGAGGAACTTGAACACTTCAGGAGGAATGAGGTAGGGACTTAGTTCCAAGACCTGAAGGAATTAATGTTATTGGAACAAGTTGGATGAACAAGGTGTTGTTACCAGAAACAAAGCCAAACTTGTTGCTCAAGGATACACTCAAATTGAGGGAGTGGACTTTGATGAGACATTTTCTCCTGTAGCTCGCCTGGAATCTATAGGTTACTACTCGGAGTTGCATGTATTTTAATGTTCAAGTTGTTCCAAATGGACGTAAAGAGTGCCTTCCTAAATGGCAATCTCAATGAAGAGGTGTATGTTGAACTGCTAAAGGGTTTCAGTGATCCCGACTTTCCAGACCATGTGTTCAAACTGAAGAAAGCCTTGTATTGTTTGAAAGAAGCTCCCAAAGCTTGGTATGAAAGATTGACTGAGTTTCTAGTTTATCATGGATACAAAAAGGGTGGAATAGATAAGACTCTCTTTTTCAAAGAGAAGGATGTAAAACTTATGGTAGCTCAAATCTATGTGGATGACATTGTCTTTGGTGGGATTTCAGATGAGATAGTCCAACATTTTATCAAGAAAATGCAATCCGAGTTTGAGATGAGCTTGGTTGGTGAATTAATCTACTTTCTTGGGTTACAAATCAAGTAGATGGAAGACTGTATTTTTATTTGCCAAGGAAAATATGCAAAGAATATTGTGAAGAAGTTTGGGTTGGAGAGTTCCAGTCACAAAAGAACTCTTGCTCCTACACACCTGAAGCCTGATTGGTAGCCTTCTCTACCTTTTTGCAAGCAGGCTAGATATTAATTTTTATGTAGGAGTATGTGATAGGTATCAAGCAGAACCTAAATTAAGTCATCTCAATCAAGTAAAAAGAATTATGAAGTATGTGAATGGTACATGTGACTATGGGATATTGTATTTACATAACTCAAACTCTGCGTTATCGGGTTATTGTGGTGCTGATTGGGTTGGAAGTGCTGATGATAGAAAGAGTACTTGTGATGGATGTTTATTTATGGGAAACAACTTGATCTTGCGGTTTAGCAAGAAGCAGAATTATGTATCGCCTTGAACAACTGAAGCTGAGTATATAGCAATTATCGACTGGGCTGCAATCAAGAACTGAAGAGAAAGAACAAAGATCAAAACACTATCTCTCTCCCAATGAGACTAGTGTGCAACTTAAGTGAGGATTCAGATGTCTTGTTACCATCAAGTGTATCCGTTTGATCCAGGAATTTTAGTGTAACTTGCTAGTGTTGGCCCAAGATTTGTTTAGGATTATTAATTATATGCTAATGATTGTGTGTGGTTTCTCTTTGATAGTTACTTAATTACCTTTTCTTTGTCCTATTATGGCTATAAAAGGGGAGTAATATTGTATGATTTTACACTAACCACTAACCACTGAAGGAGGGGGACGCAGAAATTTATTTTTTTCTCTAGTGTGTTGCTCATGAGTTGTTGCCATTGAGAGGGAGTGTTATGATTCTCCTTAATAGGTGTGAAGAGAAGCTGGATTGGCATGTGTGTAGAGATGTCAAACAAAATTTCTTGATATCATACTGATTGGTTGGGAATTGCCTATCTCAACTAATGTGTGCAGATTCAACTGACTACTAACATGTCTTGCATGTTCATTTTTCTGCTGCATCTCTGATTGTAGAATTTTTGATGCGTATTCTCTACAGGGCTGAGAATTACTTTTGTGTTTGATTTATTTTCAAACATTAGGTTAATAAGTTGTTTTAGCCAAAATAAGCCAAAGGGGGAGATTGTTAATTCTCTGTGTTATGACTGGAATTATGTTTGGTAAAACTAACTTATGGGAACATGTTGAACAAGATGTTCTATTCACTTCAACTAAAGAAGATATGTCGATAATGATGTCCTATGCAGGGTCCATTTGACATCGTGTCTGTTAGGTTACATCTAGATCTATTGAAGTCGGTTTTATGTATAGGTGGAGAATATTTTGGAATATTATGTAATCCTATGTGGCGCTTGATTTAGGGATAAGAGATTGCCTCTGTTTTCAAGATATTTGATTGGTTTCTAAATATGGAGAATATTTAATAAACTAGTGATTGAAGCCTTATCTTCATGGAGAAGATTGTGGAGTATTTTCTTGAATGCCCTACTGCGATTTGAAGCCCAAGTCTTGTCCAGAAGATTGTTTTAAATAGCAAGCATCAAACCTAGTATTTGTGTGTAACTTACATTGTAGTTTTTGTAATGGTTTGTGTAGTCTTGTCCGTTGTGAGCCTCTCTAATATCATCTTGATTGAAGAGTTTGGTGTTTTCATTGATTTGTAAGTTTTCTGTTCATTCATAAGCTTTTAAGCATTGAGTGACTATGTTTGGGAACCGTGTCTTCTAACATTTTGTAATTGATTGTCACCATTGTGATTGAGGGGGGTTGAGGTGGGCCTCATACCTAGGTGAGTCTTAGATAGAAGTATAGCACATGCAGTGATTAGGCGAGAAAGCTGTAAATTGGAGGTTGTTTACGTGTGAACCGAAGGTTTTTCGCATATTAACTCAAATTGATACTATCATAGTGGACTTATCCCTGCTTGATAGTTCCCCAGAGTAGGTATTGTTGATACCAAACTGGGTGAATAATTATGTGTGATAATTAAGTTTATGTACTGCACTTTTATATACCTTGATCAAAGCTTTTAAATAAGATCAAGTATTGTTCTTAGTTAAGGTTCTTGACTAAGTATTTTTTATTGGAAAGTGTAATCTTTCTATTGGGTTCCCTTGGTACGGGGTGTGTGACTGTTGTTCATCACTGCGGTGATTAAAATTTGGATATTGATTTCTCATATCTATATGTTGATTTCTAGGTTTAAATTGCACTAGGTAGTGATTAGGAGATAAGTTATAAACTGAGACTGTGTAGGCTTTGAACTAGTACTGCTAATAATGGATTTCCTTCATGGCTTGGTAGCCCTCACAATAGGTGTTGTTGCACTGAACTGGGTTAACAATTCCTTATGTTATTTATCATTCTGCATTTAGTTTTCAGTTTTGATAAGTGTGTTATAAGTCAGCAGATGTTATAACATTTATCTGAACATTATGTGTTGTTAGAACATCTATCTTGACATTTGTTGTGTAAGTGCTATAATTTCAATTGGCATCAGAGCAGGCACCTTATTCTGTTTATTGGGTGAGCTCTAGGTAGAATATTTTCTGGTACTATGGATACAGAAGGAGTATAGAGAATAGCTTTAGAACTTCCGAAAATAAAAAATGAAAAAAATCAATATGACATGAACACTGATCAAGGATTGTCAATAGCTATTGTACTTTTAGGGAATGAGCTCAATCAACTATTAAATAAAGTAAAGACTAGACCAAATGTCTAAAACATCATAAGGGACAATACTGATCAGATAATCCTCTAAAAAATAATAGAGAAGTTGCAAAGAAGGCCATAGCCCTAACAAGGAGGTATGAATCTGATTAAGACTCTTATAATAAAGACCTATCTTATTAAGAGTTAGCTATCTCCTAGAAAGATCTTTGTGATAAAACTGAACAAGTTTGCAAGATAAGTGAAACATAGAAGAAGGACTTGACTCAACTTCAAGACGAAAAAGAAAAACTCCAAGCCACAAATATTGAGATTTAAGATATGGTAAATCTTCTATCTTCCAAACTTGAAAGCATAGCTAGTAAATCTGGAATGTTGGATAAAGTTTCTCAAACTGAAAAAAGAGGTAGAAAATTCATTGGTATAAGTTTTAACTACCAGTAGGGGTGGGAATAGGCCAGGCCGACTAACAAGGGCCTACGGCCCAGCCTACATAGGCCAAAGCAAGGCCAGGCTTTTTACATAAATAGAAAAGGCCTAGGTTTTTTTATAAGCCTATTTATCTAAAAAGGCTAGGCCACAGGCCATATAAAAAGCCTTTTAAGCCTATGAGGCCGGCCTATTTAAATAAATTTGAATAATTTTATTAATATTATATTGTATTTTAAATTAAAATATAAAAATAAATATTAGTTATCTTAAAGAAATTATGAAAATAAGATGAAAAAAAATCTTATGAACAATGTCATAAGTTACTTCCATAAGTTTTTTCAAACAAATAGTATCACAAAATTAATACTACTAGGTAAACTCAAATAATTCAATGCAAACAAACATTTAATCTAACTGATCTTTTAATTTGTTAGTCTATATAAAGTTGAGTTGAATGACTTATTTACAAATGTTCAAATGAAATAGGCTTTTAAGTAGGCTAACAGGTCAATCAGGCCTTCTAAAAGGCCAGGCTCAGGCCAAAAAAATAAGCCTACGATAGGCTACAGGCCAGGCTTAGGCTTTGAATTTTTTAGTAGGCCAGGCTCAGGCTTGGCAAAGCCTAGCTCGGCCCAGCCTATTCCCACCCCTAACTACCAGTCCTTCAATAATAAAAGGAGAACATGTGTGACAAAAGATACCTTTATTAAAAAGAAGGATTAATCAACAATGTCAGACCAAATGTTCCAACATCCTGCCCTGCCACAAAAAGGTCAAACTAGAATTAAGTCTAGATTGTGGAAGTGACATTTCTATGGAAAGTATGGTCATATCAAACCCTTTTGCTTCAGATTTAATGGCTTTCCAAGGCACTTCCCTTATCACAAAGACAATCATAATAGAAATTGGAAAAGATGGAAAGAAAATAATTCTATCATTGGTCCTATGATCGATGCCTCTTCCAAAACTCCTTCTGAGGTTATTGTCTGCCTACTCACATGCTCAACAAATAAAAATGAAGGAATCAAAAGGGACATACAGACTTTTCTCTAATTAAAAGTGGGATAGAGTCCATACTTTGCTCCAATTCTACAACTCTTCTATTAGTTGCTTCACGTTCCCTGACTACCACATGGTTCCTACCTTGGAAGTGTATTATGCTTTCCTAGACATCTCTATTAAGGATAAGATACCCTATTCTGGCACCTTGAAGGCTCCTACCTCTCTTGAGATTTCAACTGCTCTTTATTTGAGCAAATATGTGGTGGAAGCTAACATTGCTGAGAAAGTGAAATGTCTTGGTTTTCATCGGAAATTCTTGATTGAAAAGGCGTGCTCCGCTGCTAAAGATGATGAATGAGACAAATATAGAGCTCTCTTGGCTTTGGGGGTCTATGGCATAGTGATGTTTCCAAATATTGTGGATTTCATTTATATGAGCGCTATCCACATCTTCATCATGAAAAATCCAGTGCCTACACTTTTGGGCGATGTTTACCATTATGTCCATCACAAGAATAACCAGAAAGGAGGGTTGGTCATATGTTGTGCTCCCCTATTGTGACAATGGTTCAAATCACATCTTCCTAATCATGGTGTTTTTGTTGATACTAAGGACACGTCGAAATGGGCTGATAGAATAATGGGACTTGTTGCCAAGGACATTGTTTGGTACAATAAGCAATTGGACAAGGCAGGGATCATTGTATGATAACACTAGGAAAGAGATCCCCTTATTTTGTAAGTTCCCCAATGTGCATATAAAAACTAAATCTCTAATCCTTAATAAAATTCCTAATAAAGGATGAAACTCATAAAAAGGGAAGAGAACTCAAGTCTCGCTTGTTTAAGGGAGTCACTTGAGTGTATTTTCCCAATAAAAACACAAACCACACTCTTACTTTTCTTTTGCCTTATGGCGCTTAAGAGCATGTTATTTCCTTCCTATCTCCCCTGCATAATTCTCCAAAGGTCGAGCTTCTTATAGGATGCGAATGTAACTGTTCAACTAAAAAGAACACAATAGACAATAAAAAACAGAGAAAATATTAAGCAGAACTACGGTGCACTGACTTCTCCAGTGCACTATGGAGGTACATAGGCATAGTGTTCAGGAAACTATAGAGAGCACAATAATTATTAAAACACCTTAGTTTATTCATGCATTGCATTCCCCCTTTAGCCAGTAAGAAGTTAAGCAGGTACACCATTTGATTTGAAGAAAAACAAAGGCGGATCACGTCGAGTACAACAGACGTGAGGGGTGCTAATATCTTCCTCTCGCATAACCGACTCCCGTACCATTTTCTTTGGTCGTAAGACCGTTTTCTTGTTCTGGTTAGATTTTCTGATATTCCTTTCTCTTCGAGAGATGATTATATTAACGGTGACTCTGTTATTTTTTTGCGGTAGCAACACAGTGCAAATGGTGCAAGCTCAAGATAGAATGTGTCTTGCTTAGCCCTCGGTCGGGAAACCTTTTTATAGTGAAGTCCATGGTCTAATGACCATTAATTAGCTTTGTAACGCTTGTAACGGTCCATAAATACTTGTAACGTCCTTATTAATCATATGTAACCGACTAAATCAATGGATTGTAACATCTTATAACCATTGATTCCTCTGTTTCTGTGCCGGCCACGATAGCTCTGGGTTGTCATCCCAATTTCCGACTTCTAGACGCTTTAGTAGCAGGTCGGCTGCTATTAGTTCTTAGCGTTGCTCGACACATCCGACTTGGGCACCCGGTCCAAAGAATTATGGGATATGTACAAGTCCCACGATCTCGAGACCCATAAGGTTGAAGAATCATCTATGCGGAGGTCGAGGACTCCGAGTCGGAGAGACCCAGTTGGTTCTCGACTAGTTGCACCTTTTGAATTTGGGAGTATCTTATTGTAGATAGGGCGAGGAGCCCCAGTGGGTTCCTGTCATGATGGCGTCCTAGAACCTGCAAAGTTCTACATATGGAGAAGTTAGAAAACCCTAGTGAGATCCCGACTTTATTTGTCAACACGTTTACGTTAACTTAACGTCCGACCTTGCATTTTTATGATCGCAGCTGATCACGGAAATTCTTAAATGCTCCTAAATAGATCTAGGCTAAAATATTTGCCCTACTTATGGCTATTTATTGATAGCCATGAGTGTATATTACCAAGCTGATTTGTACACACATTTGGATGTTTAATTCGAACCCTTTATGATTAAGCTTGTCATAAGCACGTCTTCTCTGACTTGTTAAGGGTATTTGTTTAGTATAATCGGTAAATTTTTCGACTCGGATAGGAATCATGCTTTAATCAGAAATATTTTTAGACTTTGGAGAAGTCGGAGAGGCCCATCGGGATCTCAATTTATAGGTGTTTTGTAGGAACCCGGCTAGGTTCCCGCACTGGGACGCAGTAGAGCCCCTTTTTAGGGAGAAGTTTTGAGCAAAAGCTATTTTGTTCTCCCATGATACCTAAGTTATTCATATACCGACTATTTGGGTAAAGAAATAAATTAGCTTTGTCGTCTTGGCCATCCTTCTAAATTTTTAATTTCTTCAGTGAGAACAGAGGCCCAGAGGTGTAACCGGCTTTTGTGGAAAGAGGTCGCGATGACGCAATTGATCCAGACGTGACAAGAAACCGCGATGGTCTAGTCGACTTTACGTAAAAAAGGCTGTGATGGCGTAATTTTGAAAAAAGTGAGAAGAGACTGTGATGGTCTAGTCGTCTTTAAGTCAAAAAGGCTGCGATGATGCAATTTTGACAAATGTGACAAGCGATGACGATGGTCTAGTTGACTTTACGTCAAAAAGGTCGCGATGGCGAAATTTTGACAAACGAGATAAGAGACCGCGATGGTCTAGTCGACTTTACGTCAAAAAGACCGCGGTGGCGCAATTTTGACAAATGCGACAAGAGACCGCGATGGTCTAATCCACTTAGGTAAAAAAGGCTGCGATGGGCAAAATTGTTGAGTACTCCTTTGATCATGTACGGTCCTTCCTAGTTGAAATGAATCGACTGACTTTTCTTCTTCATCTTCAGATTTAAGAATTTCGATTTCTTCAAGTTTAATCTTCCTTGATCCAACAATAAATATAAAATTACATCCATGCTACTTCCCAAATGATATGAGTCAATTTTGTCTTATATAACCTTCCTAACCGGGATGCCTATGCTGCATGTTGTAAAACTAAATTGTGCTAATTTGATCAGCCAGTACCATGAGAGACTTGGATATCTTTGTTAGTCATAAAATTGACTCTCATATCATATTAGACATAGTCATGCAATTAATTGAAAAATGCTGCTTATACCAAAAAAAAGTGGATGACTATGTTGCTTACTTTTAAGAAGTATAGAATTTAGCTAGATAATAATAATAATACTAATAATAATAATAATAATAATAATAATAATAAAAAATAATAATAATAATAATAATAATAATAATAATAAATTTTGGTGATCTTTCCACTACCCAATCATTTTTAAAAATGTAATTTAATCAATATTAATACTATTAATATATAACCATTTCAAAATAAATCATAAGATATTCAAAGAGTTTTTTACTCTATCTCTCACCCCATCAATAGTTGAACAAAGATATCATTAATAATTAATTATTTTTGAAGTTATTATATGTAAAATGAAATTTTCGGTTCCACATTTTTTGGTTGAAAGGCTTTTTAAGAAAATTTTAAAATTATTAAATAAATATAGGAGAAAATTTAGTTACAATTCTTTAAGTGTTGTTTATATTATTTTCCATAAAAACTTATAACAAGTGCATAAATTATTCCTATACATTTAGGATTTCCTCCTATTTTTATTTTCTAAATGATATTTAAATACACTTGTCATATTTTAATTGAAAATATGACAAATGTATAATTTCCTCCTATACATTTACAATTTCTTTCTATTTTTATTTACTAAATGATATTTAAATATACTTATCATATTTTAATTGGGAAATAGTATAAAGCACACCTAACAAATTTTACTTAACTTTCTCCTTAAATATATAACAAAATCAACATATTAATTGAAAATGTTTTATATATAAATTCAAAATATAACATTGTTGTGGCATAAGGTTTTAAAACACTTTAAAAGAATAATTTTGCATTTTGATACTACGATTATGATTACTAATTAAAATATCAATTAATTTTTTTATTATAATTAATAAATAAAAGTTATGAAAATAAAATTATTATTATTTGTTAATAATAATAATAATTAAGACTAGAATAAAAATTATAAATTAAAAAAATTATTTTAAATTATAATTATTACAATTTTTTGAATAAAAATTATAAATAAATAAATGATATTTTAAACAAAAATAAAATATGAAAAATATTTTATTAGAGAACATGTAGTTTTGTTTTATTGATCGTGAACTTATTCTTAGGAATGTGACATTTTAAGATATTTTTTTTTTATTTCATTCACTCATTTGGCTAAAAGATTTATTAAGATATTTTTTCCACCATTACTATGCACTATCTAAAATAAGTGTGTTCTCTATTATAGTTTTTCATTAATAATATAATTATTTGTCATTATCATAATCCAACAAGTAATATATAATTTAAAAAATAATAAAATCAATATTTTAAATACCAAGTTTAAACATACAGTATCGAAGCATTAAAAAATTAAGGATTAAAAATCTAGCATTACGTTAGGGTTAGGGTAGGTATGAAAATATTGAATTAAAAAATTAAGGGAAATATAAGAAAAAGAAAGAGAAGAGAGAGTGAAAATACAAAAATAATCTACAATAATATGCAAATAGTATATTTTATTCTTCTAAAAAAAATGAATTACAATTTTCTGTATATAAGTGGCTCCACATATAATGGTTAAGTCACTCATCTTTTTGTCAAGCTTAGGCAAAAAAAACACCTCTTATAAATTCATTCTAGTCAAATGGGTCTTACAATCATATCACTTTAATGAAGTTAATGACACCATATGAACAATAGTTTTAACACCGATTTATATCATTTGTGTTAAAACTATCGTTCATGGTGTCATCAAATTTATAAAGTTTGTTGGGATGTTCACGCCAAACAAAATCACAAACACATCTTTTATCATTTTCAGTCTTGCTAGATAAGCCATCTGTCATGATATTTCTTCTAACCTCCTTTCTATTTTCTGTATTCAAGTAAAACCTTTTTCTTAATGAAGAATAAGGGTTTTGCTTAAGATATTTTATTATTTATAATACAATGTTTTGCGTTTTTGACTTTGTTTTACAATCAATAAAATTAGATAAATTTGATTTGATAATACTTCTTTTTTATTTTCAATTTTTAACTGTTTAATGTTTTACCATATCCAATTTATAACTTTGGCTATGATAACTATCCTCAAATATATTAAATGTTTTTATGAAAGTATTGTTATTTATAAGATTCAAATTTTAAATATAAAATTAAAGTGACACGTATGTAGTTCCCCGTTTTTATTATGGATGTAATCCCATTTAACCAAAATCTCTTGGAAAACTTATAACAAAAATAGTATGAAAAATATATTTTATATTGGTATTTCCTTTTTATTATTGAAAAGGTTTGTAATTTGATTTTACTATTTACTCTATTGATCCAAAAATATATTTCAATTTTTAGATATGTTGTTTTATAAAATTACCTTTATTGGTATTATTAAATAGTGATTTTAAAAGACTTTAAAAAAAATATTATTAGAGAAGGAAATGGTGGATCTCCGGGAGTTCGATCCATAAATGTTTTGATTTTTTTTTTTTTTGTTTTTTAGTCTATTTAACAAAAATTGGACAGTTTGATATTGGAAATGTAAGTCTGTATTTTCTTAAGTAGGAAAGAGTCATTTGGAATGACCTTTTCAAGTTGACGATTTCTAAATTATGATCTTTTAAAGTGAAGGTGATCCTCTAGAGTCCGATTGCTGAAATTTTTTAATATCTTTTTTGTTTCTTTAAACATCTTACACGATATGGACAATCTGAAATAGAAAATTCAAGTTGGTGTATTTTCAGTGAAGGACATAACTAGTTAAGAATGGATTTTCTAGTGGAAGACTTATGAAATATGATTCGGGAAGTTGATGAAAGAACTCGGAGAGTCTGATTAATGTAATTTTAAATTTTTTTCTTAATGAAATAAGGCTTAATTGTTGTTGTATTTCTTTTCCGTATAATTTTAAAAATTTTAAAATAAGTGACTTATTTATGATACAGTTTTTTAAATAATATTTGGCCCAACTTCTCATCTTCTACTATAAATCTTGCCTTAATTAGTGGTATTCTACTCCTTTAGTTGAACTACAAAATAATAATAGTAAAAAATAATAATAAATTTTAGTGATCATTCCACTACCTAATCATTTATAATAATGTAATTTAATCAATAGTAATAGAACAAATGTATTAATATATAACCATCTATAAGAAAATCATACGATATTCAAAGAGTATGTTGAGAAGGACTATTTTTAGTGGAATACTTGTGAATTGCGATTAAAGAAGGTGATGGTGGACCTCCGGGACTTCGATCAATGATTTTTTGAATTTGTTTGTTTTTTAGTCTATTTAACAAAAATTTGACAAAGTTGTGAACATATGATCATGTGTGACATATCTATCAAAAATTAGTTTTATATTATTAGTTTATTTAATAAAAGATTCAACCATAAGTTTAATCAGTTGAACCAATTAAACCTTAAATCGGAAGCTTTGTTTAATCAATCTCCGGTCCGATTTTTAAAACATTGGTAAAAGTATTAATATGTAACCATTTATAAGTAAAATCATAAGATATTTTGACTCTATCTCCCACCAAGTAATATATGTTAAAAGAAATTTCCGTTCCGCATTTTTTTTGTTGAAAGACTAGTTAAGAAATATAGGAGAAAACTTAAATACAATTCTTTAGGTGTAGTTTATACTATTTTCCATAAAAAAATGACAAATGTATAATTTCCTCCTATTTTTACTTTCCAAATGATATTTAAATACACTTGACATATTTTAATCGAGAAATAGTACAAACTACACATAAAAAATTATAGTTAATTTTTCTCCATAAATATATAACAAAATCAACATATTAATTGAAAATAATATTTTATATATCAATTCAAAATATAACATTTGTTGTAGCATAAGGTATTAAAACACGTTGTGTATAAGCTCGTGGCCAAATTGTTAGCTAATCGGTTGAAGATTGTTTTGGATAAGTGGCCAAATTCCCATAATTCCGTTTAAGTTGCATCATTAGTTATATTTTTTGTTTTTGGTCATTTGTTATGGGCCTGGGTTATGTATTTGACCTAATTGGGTTATGACCCGATTTGGTTTTTTCACTATCACCTAGGTTTGGCCGTGTAACATTCATTTGGGTTTACTATTCACACAATAATTTGGCAAGCTTGTACGAATTGATAGAGAACTAATCGTCGTTGGTTAATCTTTCGTATTCAGGTTCCAATACTATGAGATTAATATAATTTTGCAATATAATTCTTATTCCTTAAATTCCACTTTGTGTTTATCATTTGCTTAATCAAATTATTCATAGAGTAGATTGTTTTGTTTGATTGATTTAAGTTTCTCAATTTATAAACGTTTTATCGTATGCTTAATCGTTAATCCACTTTATGCTTAACCGAATGCTTAATTCGGCAAACGAGAAATATAATTCTTATAATATTGTTGCGCTTGTCGGTTGATATTTTAATCGAATAGAAATGGCCGCTTAGGGTAGTGAAGTTATATTAATTGATGATTGGTAGGAATCGAATCGGTAGATTAACTTATTTTATAATCACTTATTTCATAATCACTTAATTGTACTATTTATAAAATCGATCCTAAAACCAACCCCCTAAATCGATTTACTGTTGGTTAGTAATAGTCAAGAATCCTTGAGAGAACGATATTCGAGTTGTCGTTACCGCTAAACCACCTTTTTTATAAAACACTCGTTTTTGATCTATGCGTGACAACAGATCATCGAGATTACAGAAGGAAAATGGACCCTAAAAGTGATGAGGGAATATTTCTGGGATACTCTACCAACAGTAGAGCATATAGAGTGTTCAACACAAGAACAAAGGTGGTGACGGAGTCCATAACTATGGTGATTGATGAGTCACCAAAACAAGCTGATGTCGTAGATAATGTTGGAACATTCCTTCCTATGGATAATGCTGAAACATCTCCTCCTACAGAGAATGTTGAAACAACCCCTCCCCTGGTCGGTTATGGTGGTGACTCAAATGCAAATGCTGAATCCGCAGACACAAAGGCAATTGCTAAAGGATCTTCTATCAGGATTCAGAAAGATCATCCTAAGGAGATTATCATAGGAGATCTAAATAAAGGGGTAACCACCACGTAAAGAGAAGTTGTGTCAAACTCCTACTTTGTTTCAAAAGTTGAACCAAATAATGTCAAGGAAACCTTGACTGATGAGTTTTGGATTAATGATATGTAAGAGGAACTTGAACACTTCAGGAGGAATGAGGTTGGGACTTAGTTCCAAGACCTGAAGGAATTAATGTTATTGGAACACGTTGGATGAACAAGGTGTTGTTACCAGAAACAAAGCCAAACTTGTTGCTCAAGGATACACTAAAATTGAGGGAGTGGACTTTAATGAGACATTTTCTCAAGTAGCTCGCCATGAATCTATAGGTTACTACTCGGAGTTGCATGTATTTTAAAGTTCAAGTTGTTCCAAATGGACGTAAAGAGTGCCTTCCTAAATGGCTATCTGAATGAAGAGGTGTATGTTGAACTGCTAAAGGGTTTCGGTGAACCCGCCTTTCCAGACCATGTGTTCAAACTGAAGAAAGCCTTGTATTATTTGAAAGAAGCTCCCAGAGCTTGGTATGAAAGATTGACTGGGTTTCAAGTTTATCATGGATACAAAAAGGGTGGAATAGATAAGACTCTCTTTTTCAAAGAGAAGGATGTAAAATTTATGGTAGCTCAAATCTATGTGGATGACATTGTCTTTGGTGGGATGTCAGATGAGATAGTCCAACATTTTATCAAGCAAATGCAATTTGTGTTTGAGATGAGCTTGGTTGGTGAATTAACAGATTGACGTGGAGGTAACGACACTTGAAGTTGTGGATGGACTCCACAAAACATCCCATGAATTGGAGGAGGTCCTATTGGAGAGGAGAGATCAACGACCTCTGTTGCAGCAGTAGGAATAACATCACCCTCCTTTCTTAGTACCTTTTTCAGAACTTCAATGACCAGACTCACTTGAGTCTTCAGCGGATTGTTTTCCTCTTTTAGTGCACCCTGATTATGGATCAATTCTTGCATTTCCAACATAAGATGACCCATTTGTTCCCTCATCTCATCCATTTCCTCACGGAGTTGTTCCATAGTTGATCTTGGAGTTGTGGCAGTGAGAAGTCAAATCTGTTGTTGATCTTGAAATCTGGATAGGAAGGGTCCCATAAGTCTTTGAAAGAACCATGAAATGCATGATAGTATGAATGCATGTTCCATTTATGAGAGATCCTAAAGTCTTTTCATACACTTTTGTTCTTCTTTTGGAATCAAAGCTTTTTTTTTTTGTATAGAATATCTTTTCTTTTCTTTTTTCTGATTTTCTATTTCCTTTTTTCTTTTTCTCATTTTTTTTTGGAAATAGACTTTAGGATCCCCCACAAATGAAGTGGATAAAGCAATGATGTTATGAAATGAAAAAACATGAGATCAAGGTCCAAATAATCTTGGAAACCATTGTACAATCCTCTGAATAACTGATGTGAAACCTCTGTACAGGCCAAATGTCACAGGATCAAAGGTTTGACGCCTTTTTTGAATACCAGAATATCAAGCACCATGAGAACAGACCAAATAAAGGTCCGACCTCAAATATGAAGAGGCAAAGGTATGTAGGAGCCAAGGTTTCCTGTCCCACCCCAATCTCACGGGTATGTAGTCTAGACACGGACAAGTGGTCCCTAATGGTCACTAAGGTCTACAGTTCCCATGGGGTACAAAGTGTTTGAGGCAGTAAGCGTGCCAGACACAATGTTCCATTAAAGAACCTCGCCCAGTTGTGGTACCTCATGTCAAGCTCGATCATAGCAAGCGCTACTGGAGTCAACATGAGCATCCACGCTAATCCTATGTGTCACTGGCCTGGGTAGTGGGCCTTTTACCTCACAAAACCCCCCCACCTGCAAAACAAAGCAGAAAAATATGTGGCCCCCACGGGGATCCATAATATAGTCCAGATGCATGATGTGCAAGCAGAAATAAACATGATATGCAAGCACAAAATAAACATGCAAACATATATACAAGATATAGACATAAGAAAACAACTAAACACTCAATAAAATAAAACAAACAAAGGCTAGGATCGACTTGCTTAGGAATCCCCAGCAGAGTCGCCAGTTGTCGCACGCTCGCGAAAAATGAACAGAGTCGCCACCAATATATTTATCCCAAGGGAAAGGAATATCAGAAAACCTAACAAAGGAAGGAACAAGGTCTTGCGACCAGAGAAACTAGGTACGAGAGTCGGTTGCGCGAGGGGAAGGTATTAGCACCCCTCGCGCCCATCGTACTCGATGGTATCCACCTATGTTTGTTTCTATCTAAAGGGTGTGTACTATGTCTATGTCTACATGCGAATGAATGCAAAAAGAAATACGGGGAAAAGAAGGAATATTTACAAATGTCCTTAAGAAAGGAGAGAAGAGAGAGAGTTTGAGTGTTTCGAGGAAATCCCTAAGGCAAGGGAAACTCGAGTTACTCTTTGGTTTGTGTCTTTTAGAATTTGGGAACTTACGCCTGAATGGTTCCCTAAAGCAAGGGAGATCCAAGCACTCGAATGATTCCCTAAAGCAAGGGAGATTCAAGCTTCCATTCCCTTTTTAATGATTTTCACTTTTTTATTATTGTTTTTGGTGTTTTCTTTGTATTTTTAGAGGGATTTTATTTTGAGTATTTATTAGATGTTTTAATGTTGAAAAGAAAAAGAATGAGAAAGGGGAGACTAGCCTAATTTCTACACCTTTGTTTACTTCTAATAGAAATGAGGAAGAAGCTATTTGGTATTTCACAATATAAGAAAATATTCACAAGAGGAAAAGAATTAAACTCTAAACTAATCATGAAAATATATACACAAACAATTGCATTTTATTCATGTTAGAAACTATTTTTGAATTAACAAAGAAAACTATTTATTTATGGTTAATCAACCAATCACAAATCAAAGAAATCAATCAATTAAAATTCAATTAAAAGAAAATAAAAATTCAAAAAGTTCTAATTGGGTGGAAAATGTTTTTAGTCAATTTTATTTAAGAAAAAAACACAATTAATATGCCAAAGAATAAAAGAAAGAAAAATCATTTTTATTTGTTTTTATTAACAGCAGAGGGGGTGCAAAAGTATTTTCAGAATGAACTAATATTATGTACAAGCAAAACTGGGCTTAAAAATGGGGGTGTGGGAATAGTTGTCTGGCGCTAAAGCCCAGCCCCAGCAAGTGTGGTGGTGCGCTAGTAGGTGTGGGGTACAGTCCAGAAGATGGCAAGGCCTAGTGCATTCGTGGACCAATAGCACTTATCAATCTTTGATCCACATCTTTTATTTCACATTTTTATTCACTTCCATTTTTATTATCTTCTTTTATTTAGCATGTGGCTTTATGTACCATAATCCCCTTTCTTTATCAAAATAAAATGTGACTGCACGTGGAACTTGTATCAATTGGCCAGGGGAGATTTAAATGATAATAAGACAAAAAGCATGCCATGTTCAATTAACACGCGCCACATCACTTACCAATTATTGAAATCAAGAAACAAATACAGGATACTGGCCAAAGCATGCATGCCACGTAATGGACTGGCAGAGAAAAGGAAAACCAAACAGACGCCGGAGATGCCAACTCCGGTCGTCTCCTCCGTTTACATCACTACCGGCGAAACTCTACACCGCCGAGAAATGAGCCGGACAACCACTACCTGACTTAAAATCTCGCTCTGAGCGCAGATCCACTCTCCGTTTTTTCATTAAAGCCTTGTAACCTACTAACCGAGACTAATCCCTGAGACCCTAACATACAAGATCTCGCCGGAAACTCATGCTAAACGCATCATCATGCTCATAAACATTCATAGAACTTCCATACACGATCCAAACATGAGAGTAGCAGACATTTCTCACATAGTAAATCATATAAAAATCTCATACATATGCAATATTCACTGAATCTATAGTGCTACATGTGAGTGAGTCTTGGTGAGTTTACCTGTGAATCTTGAGCAAACAGAGAAGAAAACTCTACTCCTCGCAATATCTTGATGATGATGAACCTTGAAGGAGATGAAAATGATGATGCTTTAGGCTTCAGAATCAACCTTAACCTCCGAGAAATGAACTCAGAGACCACGTATTGAAATGGAACTCAGATCTTGTTCACGAATCTGTTGCCGGTGATAGCACTTATGGAAGATGATGATGACTATTGAAGCTTGATGAAAATGGAGGATGGAGGCGATGGAAGTGTTTGAAGGTCTGGTTGTGGAATTTTTGAAGATGAAGGTGAACCTTGCAGTGGCAGTGATAATGGTGGAAAACGGAGTTTTTTAGGTTAGCAATGGTGGTTGTGGTGGTTATCGTTGCAAGGTTATGGTGGTGATGAGTTTGTTGAGAAGTTTGTTATGGAGGTTATAGTTTGTTAGAGGTTATTGAAGGTGAGGAGAGAGAGATGAGAGAGGAAAGAATGGAGAGAGTGAAGCGTGATGAGAGAGAATGGAAACTGGAAAGAGAAAAAAGTGAGCGTGAGTCTTTGAAGGGTGAGGGTTTGACATTTATATATGATGTTGCATGGGTTGCATGGCAGTGTATCATGAGTGTGGGGCATGCCATAATTGCTATACATTATGCATGGCTGTATGGGGAAAATGATGGTGGTGTACATGTTTTTGTAGATTGCTCATATGAATCAACCATGGTACCCACTTTAAATGTTCATAAGTTCTACTATAGCTCACCATATGACACAAACTTGGCATCAAATTAAAGAGGGCATGGAGCTTGAAAGGTTTAATGTTCAAAAGATCTTGAATGGGCATTTGAAAATGAAAGAAAAATGGCCCTGAACTTCTGGAACCATCACTGCCAAGACCATGTGCGCGCGTGACTTCATATGGGCTTGTCCTTTTGGCAAAAACGAGACTTGGTCAGGGCATGACTTTGAGTGCCTCTATCTTTCTCATTACATGTCCAATTGATATGATTCGTGGCTCTTTGGAAAGAGGACATAGCAAGGAGTAGTTTGACACTAATATTGTTCAAAATGGAGACTTGTGGAGGGAGAAAATTGAACTTGAATTCAGCCCACCATGTGTTTGAAGAAATGCCTTACGCATGACTTGGATCTTGGCCTGCCTGATGCTGCATTCTGGCCAGTGTGAGGGCATGACTTTGAACACCCACAATTGATTCAATATCCACCCAAATGGATTAATTCTTGTTTCATTTTGTAGAGGGCATGGAGGAAAAGAGATGCATACCAAATTTGCATTCATAGCACACTTGTATATCTCTAAAATCAGCTTGAGATTTGGCATGCCACATGTTTGATGAAATGCCCAGTCATGACTTGGTTTGTGACTTGAGCTGTGGCCTGGATCAAATGAGTTTTCAGCAACTTCAAACCATTTTATCTCTCCATACAAGCTTCAAATGAAGAAACCTCCAACTAAAGAATTGTAACATTCCATGATCTGAACATTTTTGATGTTGGAATTTTTCTCAAATGAGGCCTTTTGACACGTGTAAATCAGGGCTAAAGTGGACTGCTCATCAAGATTTAAGGAGCCAAAAAAATTTCTAAGTGTCAAAACTTTCCATTTTTGTTATTTTCCTATTTTTGGCAACTTTTTGTCAAACCTCCGATTTTATTTGTTCTTTGACTTTTCTTGACCGATTTTCCACCAAAAGTCAATATTTGAATAATTCTTCTGATTTTGACCCAAAAGTCAACTGTTCTGATTTTTCTCTGATCTTGATGAAATTCCCGATTAATCTGCTTCTGACAAATGGAAATCAACTGAACACTTCCACACAAGCATCATGCCATTTCTCCTCACAAAATCAGCTCTTGATCAATGTATTTGACCAAAAAAGTCGACTGCGTTGACTTTGGTCAAGAAACCTTAATTCAGGATGACCAGATGAACAACAAGCTTGTATCCTCTAACCAATGCCTTGAGTTGAGAATGAGAAAACCCTGATTTCAAAAGATCTTGGACAAGATGATGACACCCCATATCAGGCTTCAAGTCTCTTCTTCCGATCAAGGACCAATGATATGGATGAATGCAATGGTATGACCTAAATGGATGTATGTTTATGAGTGGCAAGCCAGATAAATAAGGGTACAACAAATTTGGGGTATGACACTTGGGTTACAAATCAAGTAGATGGAAGGCTGTATTTTTCTCTGCCAAGGAAAATATGCAAAGAATATTGTGAAGAAGTTTGGGTTGGAGAGTTCAAGTCAAAAAAGAACTCTTGCTCCTACACACCTGAAGCCTGATTGGTAGCCTTCTCTACCTTATTGCAAGCAGACTAGATATTAATTTTTATGTAGGAGTATGTGATAGGTATCAAGCAGAACCTAAATTAAGTCATCTCAATCAAGTAAAAAGAATTATGAAGTATGTGAATGGTACATGTGACTATGGGATATTGTATTTACATAACTCAAACTCTGCGTTATCGAGTTATTGTGATGCTGATTGGGCTGGAAGTGCTGATGATAGAAAGAGTACTTGTGGTGGATGTTTCTTTATGGGAAACAACATGATCACGCGGTTTAGCAAGAAGCAGAATTATGTATCACCTTGAACAACTGAAGCTGAGTATATAATAGCAGGTAGCAGTTGTTCTCAACTTTTATGGATGAAGCAAATACTGTATGAATACAATGTCACACAAGATGTTATGACATTATTGTATGATAATTTGAGTGCTAAAAATATTTCCAAAAATCCTATTCAACACATTAGGACTATGCATATTGACATCAGGCATCATTTTATTAGGGACCTTGTTGAAGAAAAAATCATAACACTCGAGCATGCAAAAACAGAAAATCAACTTGCTGATAATTTTACAAAGGCTTTGGATGCAGTTCAGTTTGAAAATTAAGAAGCAAATTGGGCGTCTGTGTGTGTGAAGAATTATAGCAATTATCGACTGGGCTGCAGTCAAGAACTGAAGAGAAAGAACAAAGATCAAAACACTGCCTCTCTCCCAATGAGACTAGTGTGCAACTTCAGTGAGGATTCCGATATCTTTTTACCATCAAGGGTATCCGTTTGATCCAGGAATTTCAGTGTAACTTGCTAGTGTTGGCACAAGATTTGTTTAGAATTATTAATTATATGCTAATGTTAGTGTGTGGTTTCTCTTTGTTGGTTACTTACTTACCTTTTCTTTGTCCTATTATGGCTAAAAAGGGGGAGTAATATTGTATGATTTTACACTAACCACTAACCACTGAAGGAGGGGGAGAGAGAAATTTATTTTTTCTCTAGTGTGTTGTTGATGAGTTGTTGCTATTGAGGGGGAGTGTTATGATTCTCCTTAATAGGTGTGAAGAGAAGCTGGATTGGCATGTGTGTAGAGATGTCAAACAAAATGTCTTAATATCATACTGATTGGTTGGGAATTGCCTATCTCAACTAATGTGTGCAGATTCAACTAACTACTAACATGTCTTGCATGTTCATTTTTCTGCTGCATCTCTGATTGTAGAATTTCTGATGCGTATTCTCTACAGGACTGAGAATTACTGTTGTGTTTGATTTATTTTCAAACATTAAGTTGTTAAGTTGTTTTAGCCAAAATAAGCCAACGGGGGAGATTGTTAATTCTCTGTGTTATGACTGGAATTAAGTTTGGTAAAACTAACTCATAGGAACATGTTGAACAAGATGTTCTATTCACTTCAACAAAAGAAGATATGTCGAGAATGATATCCTATGCAGGGTCCATTTGACATCTTGTCTGTTAGGTTACATCTAGATCTATTGAAGTCGGTTTTATGTATAGGTGGAGAATATTTTGGAATATTATTTAATCCTATGTGGCACTTGATTTAGGGATAAGAGATTGCCTCTGTTTTCAAGATATTTGATTGGTTTCTAAATATGGAGAATATTTAGTAAACTAATGAATGAAGCCTTATCTTCATGGAGAAGATTGTGGAGTATTTTCTTGAATGCCCTACTGCGATTTGAAGCCCAAGTCTAGTCCAGAAGATTGTTTTAAATAGCAAGCATCGAACCTAGTATTTGTGTGGAACTTATATTGTAGTTTTTGTTAGGGTTTGTGCAGTCTTGTCTGTTGTGAGCCTCTCTAATATCATCTTGATATAAGAGTTTGGTGTTTTCATTGATTTGTAAGTTTTCTGTTCATTCATAAGCTTTTAAGCATTGAGTGACTGTGTTTTGGAAGCGTGTCTTCTAACATTTTGTAATTGATTATCACGATTGTGATTGAGGGGGGTTGAGGTGGGCCTCATACCTAGGTTAGTCTTAGATAGAAGTATAGCACATGTAGTGATTAGGCGAGAAAGCTGTAAACCGGAGGTTGTTTACGTGTGAACCGAAGGTTTTTCGCATATTACTTCAAATTGATACTATCATAGTAGACTTATCCCTGTTTGATAGCCCCCCAGAGTAGGTATTGTTGATACCAAACTGGGTGAATAATTATGTGTGATATTTAAGTTTATGTACTGCACTTTTATATACCTTGATCAAAGCTTTTAAATAAGATCAGGTATTGTTCTTAGTTTAGGTTCTTGACTAAGTATTTTTTATTGGAAAGTGTAATCTTTCTATTGGGTTCCCTTGGTACGGGGTGTGTGACTGTTGTTCATCAGTGCGGTAATTAAAAGTTGGATGTCGATTTCTCATATCTATATGTTGATTTCTAGGTTTAAGTTTCACTAGGTAGTGATTAGGAGATATGTTGTAAACTGAGACTGTTTAGGCTTTGAACTAGTAGTGCTAATAGTGGATTTCCTTCATGGCTTGGTAGCCCTCACAATAGGTGTTGTTGCACTGAACTGGGTTAACAATTCCTTGTGTTATTTATCATTCTGCATTTAGTTTTCCGTTTTGATAAGTGTGTTATAAGTCAGCAGATGTTATAACATTTGTCTGAACATTATGTGTTGTTAGAACATCTATCTTGACATCTGTTGTGTAAGTGCTATAATTTCAATTGGCATCAGAGCAGGCACCTTATTCTGTTTATTGGGTGAGCTCTAGGTAGAATACTTTCTAGTACTACGGATAAAGAAGGAGTATACAACAACTAACCACCTTTGTTGGATGGTTCTAATTATGAGTGGTGGAAAGTCAAAATGGTTTCCTTTCTAAAATCCATGGATAGAAAAGTCTTGAAGGCTATTCTGAAAGGATGGGATCATCCCATTATAAAGGACAAAGATGGGATTGTGTCATTAAAATCAGAGGAAGATTTGTCTAATGAGGATTATAGACTAGCTCTTGGAAATTCCAAAGGTATGAATACTGTATTCAATGGAGTATACAAGAATGATTTCAAATTAATTAATACATGTACTATAGCTAAAGATGCTTAGGAAATCCTAAGAACAACTAATGAAGGTACATCAAAAGTTAAGATGTCTAAACTTCAACTTTTAACCTCCAAATTTGAGAACCTAAAGATGAATGATGATCAAAGCATTCAGGACTTTCATATGAATATTCTTGAAATTGCAAATATATCTAGTGCCTTGGGAGAAAATATGTCTGAAGCAAAACTTGTCATAAAAATTCTTAGGTATTTACCTAAGAGGTTTGACATGAAGGTAACTTCCATTGAAGAAGCTCAAGACATTAACAACATGAGAGTTGATGAAATTATTGGGTCACTTCACACCTTTGAAGTGATAATAAGTGACAAAACTGAAAATGAGAAAGAGAATAACTTTAGAACTTCCAAAACTAAAAATGAATAAAATCAATATGACATGAACATTGATGAAGGATTGTCAATAGCTATTGTACTTTTAGGGAATGAGCTCAATCATCTATTAAATAAATTAAAGACTAGACGAAATGTCTAAAACATCATAAGGGATAATACTGATCAACGAAGAGTTTTCACAACATATAATCCTCTAAAAAATAATAGAGAAGTTGCAATAAAGGCCATAGCCCTAACAAGGAGGTATGAATTTGATTAAGACTCTTATAATAAAGACCTATCTTATTAAGAGTTAGCTATCTCCTACAAAGATCTTTGTGATAAAACTGAACAAGTTTGCAAGATAAGTGAAACATAGAAGAAGGACTTGACTCAACTTCAAGAGGAAAAAGAAAAACTCCAAGCCACAAATATTGAGATTTAAGATATGGTAAATCTTCTATCTTTCAAACTTGAAAGCATAGTAATAAATCTGGAATGTTAGATAAAGTTTCTCAAACTGAAAAAAGAGGTAGAAAATTCATTGGTATAAGTTTTAACTACCAGTCCTTCAATAATAAAATGAGAACATGTGTGACAAAAGATACCTTTATTAAAAAGAAGGATTAATCAACAATGTCAGACTAAATGTTCCAACATCCTGCCCAGCCACAAAAAGGTCAAACTAGAATTAAGTCCAGATTGTGGAAATGTCATTTATATGGAAAGTGTGGTCATATCAAACCCTTTGGCTTCAGATTTTATGGCTTTCCAAGACACTCCCCTCATCACAAAGACAATCATAATAGAAATTGGCAAAGATGGAAAGAAAATAATTCTATCATTGGTCCTATGATCGATGCCTCTTCCAAAACCCCTTTTGAGGTTGTTGTCTGCCTACCCACATGCTCAACAATTAAAAATGAAGGAATCAAAAGGGATAGACAGACTTTGCTCCAATTAAAAGTGGGATAGAGTCCATACTTTGCTCCAATCCACAATTCTTCTCTTCGTTGCTTCAAGTTCTCTGACTACCACTTGGTTCCTACCTTGGAAGTGTATTATGCTTTCCTAGACATCTCTATTAAGGATAAGATACCCTATTATGGCACCTTGAAGGCTCCTACCTATCTTGAGATTTCAACTGCTCTTTATTTGAGCAAATATGTGGTGGAAGCTAACATTGCTGAGAAAGGGAAATGTCTTGGTTTTCATCTGAAATTCTTGATTGAAAAGGCGTGCTCCGCTGCTAAAGATGATGAATGAGACAAATATAGAGCTCTCTTGGCTTTGGGGGTCTATGGCATAGTGATGTTTCCAAACATTGTGGATTTCATTGATATGAGCGCCATCCACATCTTCATCATGAAAAATCCAATGCCTACAGTTTTGGGCGATGTTTATCATTTTGCCCATCACAAGAATAACCAGAAATGAGGGTTGGTCATATGTTGTGCTCCCCTGTGTTGACAATGGTTCAAATCACATCTTCCTAATCGTGGTGCTTTTGTTGATACTAAGGACACATCGAGATGGACTGATAGAATAATGGGACTTGTTGCCAAGAACGTTGTTTGGTACAATAAGCAATTGGACAAGGCAGTGATCATTGTATGATAACACTAGGAAAGAGATCCCGTTATTTTGTATGTTCCCTAATGTGCATATAAAAACTAAATCTCTAATCCTTAATAAAATGCCTAATAAAGGTTGAAACTCATAAAAAGGGAAGAGAAGCTCAAGTCTCGCTTGTTTAAGGGAGTCACTTGAGTGTATTTTCCGAATAAAAACACAAACCACACTCTTTCTTTTCTTTTGCATTATGGCGCTTAAGAGCATGTTATTTCCTTCCTATCTCCCCTGCATAATTCTCCAAAGGTCGAGCTTCTTATGGGATGCGATTGTAACTGTTCAACTAAAAAGCACACAACAGACAATAAAACACAGAGAAAATATTGATCAGAACTACGGTGCATTGACTTCTCCACTTCACTATAGAGGTACATAGGCATAGAGTTCAGGAAACTCTAGAGAGCACAATAATTATTAAAACACCTTAGTTTATTCATGCATTGCATTCCCCCTTTAGCTAGTAAGAAGTTAAGCAGATACACCATTTGATTTGAAAACAAACAAAGGCGGATCACGTAAAGTACAACAGACGTGAGGGGTGCTAATACCTTTCTCTCGCTTAACCGACTCCTGTACCCTTTTCTTTGGTCGTAAGACCGTTTTCTTGTTCTGGTTAGATTTTCTGATATTCCTTTCTCTTCGAGAGATGAATATATTAATGGTGACTCTGTTATTTATTTGCGGTAGTGTCGGCCTTGGTTTTTTACCATACCTCTCGCGGAGAGATACGTGAACTGACTCTTTTTTCTCTTTCTGCTTTTGTGTTTTTGAAAATCAGAGATTCGCCACCGACTTTTATTTTATCCAATTAAGGAAAGTTTTATAAAAGAAACAGGAAAAGACCTTTAAGAAATTCTGGGTAAGGGGGTAGGTTATTCAAAGGGAAGGTGTTAGCACCCTTTGTATCCATGGTTATCCATGGGCTCTTTAATTTGCTTAGCTCACTTGTTTTCAATCACTTTTTTGTTGCCTTGAAATGCTCGTATGTGGTTTCAAATACCTTTGTAAATTGAATTTGTAATGATCCTTGTGCGGATGTATACAAAGTGTTTTTTATCTTTCAAAAGATGTTTTGAAAAAAAGAACGTTAACTTCGTAATGATCCTTGTTTGGATATATACAAAGTATTGTCTTTTTTTGAAAGTTTTATTTTGAAAAACAATGGTGTATGAGAAATTTGTTTGTTTTTGATTTGAGCAAGAAAATTAGGAGGTCTACCCTAAGTTATAAGGTCTTTATCCTATTTCCTTTAGAAAACTATCCTTTCACCGGATGTAAACGAAAGTTCAATTTTGCGTTTGAAATAATAGAATTTGACTTTGATTTTGAAAAGAATGAGAAGAGGGATTACCTTAAGAGGTGCAAGTGTGATTGTGTTTTGATTCCGATATTTTATCTTTGAAGTTAGTGATCTAACGATTCAATTTTAATCTTTGGCATACACGCAATTTTATATGTGCTGGAATTTAAATGCGAAAATGTAAAATGCGGAATGTAAATCTACGCTATTACATCGATTTTGCGGGAAATGTAAACTACGCTATTTACATGAATTTGACAACCTATACATTTATCTAGGAATTTAAATTGCAAGAAAATAAAAGAAATATTTTTGGATTTTTTGATGGTTGATTTTAATTATAATTAATGCATGATTAATTTAATTAAAATGAGAAAAAGATGGAAATAAAATTTAAACCTAAAAATTAAGTTTAAAATATGTTCAAAATACTTGTTAATTGATTTTAAAACAAAACTAATTTTTTTGGAATTTTTGAAATTGATTTTGTAATTATTAAGTTAATTAATACATAATTATGCAAATAATTACACAAATAATTAAAACTTAAAGAGAAAATTATTCTAAATATGTACAAAATTAGTCTATAATATATAAACTATATTTAATATAAAGAACAAATTTTTTATGATATTTTGATTGGTTTAAAATAATTAAAAGATAAATATATGCATATAATCTAATTAATTATACAAAATATTTAAATTATGAAGAAAAATAAAATATTTTTATATCAAAAAATAAAATATTATTTTATAAACTTAAAAATATTTTTTGTGTATTTTTTGGATTTTTAGAACTATTTAAATTAATTTTACAAAGAAATTAAAATAAAAATAAAAAATATGAAATAGATGATCAGGTGTGATTGGCTGTAAAGTCCATGGTATGGACTGGCATGTCATAAGCGTTGGATGAGGGAATTAATGAGATCAGATGGCCTGGAAACGAAGGAGCATGGCACGTGTACCACCTGCAAAGCACTGAATCAGAGGAAAATTGAATTAAAACGCGCGTGTAGACTGGCCAATGGGGAGGGGACACGTCTTCATCTTCAACCTCTCGCCACACTTTTAACAGCGCTTTTGTAAAAAAAGCGCTATAATAAGTGATGCTCAAACTTGCAAAATAGCGAATAGGGGTAAACTCACATAAAAAATTTTCGCGACCTATTCAGTTTGTTCGCCATGATTCACTGAGTTCAAATATGCCTTTTGTTTTGTTTAATTTTGCCTCTAACGGAAAATCCCAAATTTTAGATTAAGAACCCTAAAATGGTATATTCCACAAACGACCATGAAAACTCAATTAGAGCTCCAGAAACGACCAGAGCACCAATCTAAACACAAATATATGTTCACATCTTATTAAATATGCATGAATGATCAGATACAGGTTGATTTTTGTTTGAACAAACCGTGGCTTGTGTAGCTCGATTTGTGAGGTTTTGATGCTTAGAATTTATTTGGATATGTTCAGTGATGTTCAGAGATGATGTTTGAATACTTGGTTTGGATTGAAACTAGCTATAATTTAAAATTTGAATTCTAAATTTTCTTCAAAATTTCAAGTGATTACAAAAGTGGCATATGCATAGTATTGGTTCTGAACTTGTCTCTCTGATTGCTAAAGTATGATAGCTCTTATATAAGCATTGAAGTGCTTAAGAACTAAGCTAAAAAGCATTAAGTGCTTTTGTTGAATTCTTGACTTTTTCAACACATGTAGCTTTGCATTTAAGCTACCATGGCTTGATTTTCCACTCTCCTTCTGCTGTACTTGGCTTGGGGCAGAGTTTTGATTGATTCCTTGATGAGTCATGCTTAGAAACTAAGCCATGCATTATCCTTCCATTTTCTTTTTTTTAATTTAATCAAATGTAATAAAATTAAATCAAAAAAAGAACAAAAATGATGTGGGCTTGGTCTTGGTCGTGGGAGGCCCTTTACATCATGGGAAATATGTTTGAATCATGGAAATTAGGCCCCATTTGGAAAAAAACACTTTTTTTGATCAATGTTGATTTCATGCATTTTCCCAAAATTTAGCCAACTTCAACAAGGTGTAAATCCCTCAATTTTTGTCATATGAAGGAGTTCTTTCACTTTTTGGAAACCTCAAAGAGTCCTCTAACCAATGTCTTTGGTCTCATGTCAAAATGATTTTCCATGCTCCTTGTGTGTCCTTTTGAAAAAAGTGTCTTTTTGTTGACTTTGAAAATGACGTGTAATGTCTTGGTTCATATTTGAAATATAATTGAATTTCCTTCAAAATGAGCTTTGGTTTGAATTTTTTGGATGAAGGATGAGAGAGTTATGACCAGTCAAAGTTCAGTTGACTTTTTAGGAGAAAACCCTAATTTTGAAACTTAGGGTTTTGTTGATTTTTGATCTTTCCTTGATGAATTATGATCATCCAATGATCAAATGCTGAATCCTTTGACAAAATGTGGATGTTGACAAAAAAAATCATTTTTGACTGTCTGTTGACTTTTCGGTCAAACGGGTCGTCTGTTGACTGTTTGAGCTGCTGACGGTGCGTCTGAGCGAATTGAAGTTTGAAAATTTGTATGGTGGTACTTTGAGATATATGGAGGTCCATGAAATCCATTCTAGGTCTCAAAAACTTGTTCTCCTGAAAAAAACAAGAAACCCTAGTTAGGGACTGTTTGTGTAGGAGACAGTTAAGCGTACCTGATTTTTGTGCAGTGCTGAGTCTCTGCTAATCATGTGATATTCAGAAGAATTCTAGAACAAAAATCTTGGAGTTTTGAATTGCAAAAGATTGATTTGATTGATGGTACAAAACACGGAGAATTGCACTGTCAGCGGTTTGACTGTCAACTGACTGTTCAGGTATTAATGTAGCAGTTAGAGTGAAAATTCAACAGTCAAAGTTAAATTTATTTTTGGTTTTTTTATTTTTGGTTGTTTATGTTAATGTTGAAAATTTATTTACATGACTTGTTAGAAAAACACAGACATAATAAATAAATAATATATATTGTATGCGAGCAAAATTACCGATAATAATCCTGAAAAACATTTAATGCACAGAAAAATAAATATTTAACTGGCAGAAAACACACAAAATATTATCTGAATAATTAAGCAATAGTATGACAGATAGCACAACATTTAATACTGATAGTACAAATATTACATACTATAATGAACGGTACAACGAGTAAACGGTACATTAAGAAATAAGAGATACGGCAAACGTTAAGAATGACGATTAATAACCCATGCTACAAACAATAACATGTAGATGATTGGGAGTGTCAACATTCCAGGTCCACATTTTTCAGGGCTATGTAGACAGAAGAAAGACATGATTACCACCACGACGGTGATGATCATAAGAAAACACGTTTCTATCTGCTTCGCCATTTTTGCCGGGGGGAGAAGAGAGAATGAATATGAAGTAGAAATTTGAGAGATGAGTTAGAATTTGATGTGAGATTTTAGGGAAAAATGAGAGGTATTTATAGGATGAAAAGAAGGATAGACACGTTGGGGAATGAAGTGATTCCGTACAAAAGGAAAATTTGAGTGGAAGTAAGATTTGAAAGAAAGTGTATGATAGTGTTGGAAAAAGAGAGATGTATAGAATAAAGTTAGGATTTGATTTTTGAAAGAAAGAGATTTGAAAAGAAAGGAAAAGATTTTTGAAAATAATGGAATATAGTACAAAAATTAGTGGGAAACAAAAGATAATAATAATTTACTTGTTACCAGTACAGTATGAATCCCCGGACTCTGCGCCTGCAAAAGATTTAGTTTTGTACCAATTGCGTCAGTACTATTTATCTGTAAATAAATATCAAATAAATAGCGTGTGTCAAGTAATAAACAGTAATTGGCGTTTGCGTAAGAATAAATCCAACAGTGAGCCAAAATATCGTATAAGAAAAGTTCTAAAAACCAAGTATTCATAAATCAGGATATGAAAATCCAAGATTATATGAAACTCTTAATTTTTTTATTGAAGTTTTCTTGAAAGAAGAAGCGGGCAAATTTTGGGGTATAACAGTTGCCCCTATTCAATCTTCTTAAACCTGAAGAGATTGTTTGAAATCTGAAGGTAGAAGATGATTGAATATTTTAGATGCCCTGAAAATTTGCACTTACCTTGACCGGAAGTGATGCTGGAGTTTGTCTTTGAATGTTGTCTGAGAAATGTTGTTGGATGATTGAAACATTACCTAAGATGGGATTTCAGATGCCATCTGGCAATTGTGTTGATGGTTTGTTCACCAGAATGAATCCATTGATTATATCTTGATGAAGGATTTGAAAACCTCTGTGTTGACTGTTTCGGAACCGTCCAAGGTTACCGTTTTAAGTCTAGGAGGATGATCGTTACGGAACTGTCCAAAGTTTTTCCGCTTTAGATTTTGAAAGTTGATCGTTGTGGAACCGTCTGAGGTATCAGCTTTAGATCTTCGATGGTAGATCGTTCTGGAACCGTCTGAGGTATCAGCTTAGATCTGTGTTGGTATGTTCTTGAGTTGATAGGTGATTTGGAAAGAGAGATCTCTTCCGAATGAATCTTCGGCTTGATTATATATGAAAGGACTAATGGTCTGAATAGAATTCAGTGGAACACTGCATGTGATTGAGAACATCTTTGCTGAAGACATCCGTCTGCCTGAAAAAATCAAGTTAGTGATATGCAATGTTTATGATGTATGTAATGTATGAGATTCTCGAACTAAAGGAGAAATATGCATGTTATGTTGTGTATGAATATGTGTATGATGAATGATGTCTGATGTATGATGTATGAGTGTATCAAGCTTCTGGTTGGGAAAAATAAATCCCTGCTAACCATCTGGAAATGAAGGCATTGTGACCGTTGATGATTTTTTGTCGCCTTGTTTGAGTACCCTCGGTTGGGAAACTTCCTTGAGAACCATGGTACTCTGTTGAAGGATATTTGACTACCGCTCGGGGATAAAAGGTAATTGGAAAGTTCTGATTTTGATGCCCTTTTAAGTGGGAATGAGGAAGATGCATAATCCTCCGATGCACCATTTGACCAAGTCCTGGTGTGGAGATCACACTTTCTGGAGATAGTAATCCGGAACAGCCCTGCTGGGGGGATAAGATTTCTCGGATCACTTTGTTTGGAGAGAAAAATCTTATTAAGGAATTTGCTGAGAAATGCATTTCTGTTGGGGATTTTCCTTCTGATGCTGGTTTCGGGATGATGTCCGAATGATTGGGACATTACTTGAATGCTTTTCCTGTTTTTACTGGTAAACATCAATCATATTCAAATGCACATGTTCATTCAAAATTATCATTGGGACGTTTACGTATTCAAAACAGAAAGAGTGAAAATGTTGATTTTGAGCCTAAGCTGCATTGATTTTTGAAAAAGAGCCATGATAGGCTGATTTGTACAAGGAAACAAAAATCCTAGTAGTAGGAAATTGTCTTAAAGCTTTAGAAAATATTTATAAAGTGAAATAGCTATGTGAAAATAATCCAGACAGGTTTCAATTCTGCTATTGCCAATCTATCTTCGAGCATCTCATCCCTCACTTGTTGGAAGAAAGTAATTGGACGGGTCGGTATCTTTGATGTGTTGAATCTTGACGGTGAGTAGGCAGCTGAACGGAACATAGTTGTACGCTTTATTCCCTAACTTTTGCCAAGGCTGTCCTTTCAGGTTTTCAGCCTACCGGGATAATTTTATTTAGTCTCTAATTTTTGCCTGGATCGCCTTTTCAGGTTTTCAATCCACCGAGACGCTCATTTTTTTGCCTAAGTTTCCCTTTCAGGTTTTCAACTTAGCGAGCAGCTTTTTCAAGCGAAATACTTTTTGACTATGTCTGCATTCACAGGGTGTGGGAAATCCTCGCCATCCATAGTGGTAAGCAACATGGCACCGCCGGAGAATATTTTCTTGATTACGAATGGTCCCTCATAAGTGGGAGTCCACTTGCCCCTGGGGTCACCCTGTGGCAAAATGATGCGCTTGACAACCAAGCCACCAGTTTGGTATGCCTGACTTTTGACTTTCTTGTTGAAGGCTTTGATCATACGCTTTTGGTACAACTGACCATGACAAATAGCTGCGAGCCTCTTCTCATCAATCAAGTTTATCTGGTCCAACCGGGTCTGAATCAAATCGTCTTCGTCTAGATCGGCTTCTTTCATAATCCTTAGGGAAGGGATCTGAATTTCAATTAGAAGAACTGCCTCCATACCATAGACTAAGGAGAATGGAGTTGCCCCTGTTGAAGTATGCGCAGATGTGCGATAACCATGAAGAGAAAAAGGTAACATCTCATGCCAGTCTTTGTAGGTTACTGTCATCTTTTGTATGATTTTCTTGGTGTTTTTATTGGCACCTTCCACCGTGCCATTCATCTTTGGTCGATATGGAGAGGAATTATGATGCTTGATCTTGAACTGTGTGCAAAGTTCAGTAATCATTCTGTTGTTTAAATTTGTACCCTTGTCTGTGATGATCCTTTCAGGGATGCATACTGACAAATGAGATTGTGCTTGATAAATCGGGCCACAACATTCTTGGTGACAGAAGCAAATGAAGCTGCTTCTACCCATTTTGTGAAGTAGTCAATAGCGACCAGGATAAAGCGATGTCCGTTGGAGGCAGTAGGCTTGATTTCTCCAATCATATCAATACCCCACATTGTAAAAGGCCAAGGTGCCGTCAGGACGTTTAGTGGGACTGGAGGTACATGTACTTTGTCGGCATATATTTGGCATTTGTGACAGGTTCTGGAGTGATGATGGCAGTCTGTCTCCATAGTAGACCAGTAATAACCTTCTCTGAGGGTCTTTTTAGCCATTGTATGTCCACTTGAGTGAGTACCAAAGGCACCATCGTGTATGTCTTCCATAATCTGTTCTACTTCCTTTTTGTTTACACAATGAAGTAAAGTCGAGTCATGGTTGCCTTTGTATTGTGTTCCATTACTTAGAAAGAATTTGGCAGCAAACCTCCTTAGAAACTTTCTGTTGTTAATGGATGCCCCTTCACGGTACTCCTGAGCTTCGAGATATCTTTTTACTTCATGGAACCATGGCTTTTCTTCCGTTCCTTCGGCATCAATCTAATTGCAATAGGCTGGTTCATCTTGTCTGTAAATGGTGATCATCGGTGCCTCATTGTCCCACCTGACTTTGAACATGGATGACATGGTAGCTAAGGCATCAGCTAGTTAATTTTCTTCGCGCGGGATGTGTTCAAAATTGATTTCTCCGAAATAAGGAATCAGACTCAACACATATTCTTTGTATGGAATTAGATCCGGGTGCTTCGTGTCCCATTCCCCTTTGACTTGATAAATCACCAAGGCCGAGTCTCCGTAGACCTCCAGGAACTTGATTCTTAAATCAATTGCAGCTTTGAGACCCAGAATACATGCTTCGTACTCGGCTATATTGTTAGTGTAGTTGAAGCATAATCTGGAAGTGAAAGGTGTATAACCTCCTGCAGGAGAAATGATCACAGCTCCGATACCATTGCCAAGTGCGTTAGAAGCTCCGTCAAAAACCATAGTCCATCGGGATCCTGGCTCGGGCCCTTCTTCCGGTCCTGGTTGCTCGTAGTCAGTGACTAGCATAATGTCTTCATCTGGGAAGTCAAAGTTCAATGCTTGATAATCATCCACTGCTTGATGAGCCAGATGATCAGCTACCACACTTCCTTTGATTTCTTTTTGTGAAGTGTATTGAATGTCATATTCTGTTAAGATCATTTGCCATCGTGCTATTCTTCCAGAGAGAGCAGGTTTTTCCAACACATACTTGATAGGATCCATTTTGGAGATTAGGAAAGTGGTGTGATTTAGCATATACTGTCTTAGTCGGCGAGCCGCCCATGCTAAGACACAACAACTTTTTTCGAGTAGTGAGTATCTTGTTTCACAATCAGTAACCTTTTTGCTAAGATAGTAGATTGCATGCTCCTTTCGGCCGGACTCGTCATGTTGCCCCAGTACACACCCTATTGAATCTTCTAACACAGTTAGGTACATTATCAAAGGTCTTCCTTCCACAGGCGGTAACAAGATTTGCAGTTTTTGGAGATATTCTTTGATTTTGTCAAAGGCTAATTGGCATTTGTCATTCCACCTTTCCACTTGATCTTTCTTCAACAATTTGAAGATCGGCACACAAGGAGTAGTCATATGGGCAATAAATCTGGCGATGTAATTCAGACGTCCCAAGAATCCTCTGACTTGTTTCTCGGTACGGGGTATAGGCATTTCTTGAATGGCTTTGACCTTGGCAGGATCAACCTCAATACCTTTGCTGCTGACGATGAAACCTAAGAGTTTGCCGGATCTTACTCCAAAGGTACACTTGTTCGGATTCAGTCGCAACCTGTATTTCCTGAGTCTGTCAAACAGTTTGTGTAGATGACCCAGATGTTCCTCTTCGGTGTTGGATTTTGCAATCATATCATCGACATAAACCTCTATCTCCTGATGAATCATATCATGGAACAAAGCTACCATTGCACGCTGATATGTAGCTCCTGCATTCTTTAAACCAAAGGGCATTACTTTGTTACAAAAGGTTCCCCAGGGTGTTGTGAAGGTGGTTTTTTCCATGTCTTCGGGTGCCATCTTGATTTGATTGTACCCTGAGAATCCATCCATAAAGGAGAATACCTTGCATTGTGCAGTATTGTCAACCAGTACATCGATGTGGGGTAAAGGGAAATCATCTTTGGGGCTTGCCCGATTCAGATCTCTGGAGTCTACACACATTCTGACCTTCCCGTATTTTTTAGGCACAAGCACAATGTTAGCTATCCAAGGAGGATAACTTACAACTTTCAGAAAACCGGCATTGAATTGCTTTTCAACCTCGTCTTTGATCTTTTTTTGACATATCAGGCCTACTCCTCCGCAGTTTTTGCTTAACTGGAGTGCTACCTTCTTTAATTGGCAGGCGATGAACCACAATGTCCGTGTCAAGGCCAAGCATATCTTCATAGGACCAGGCGAATTTCTCGACATAGTCTTGCAACATTTGAATCAGTCTTTGCTTGACACTGTTTTCTAGATCAGCCCCTATCTTGACTTCTTTCTTTTCTTCGTCGCTGCCAAGTTGATAACCTCAATTGGTTCTTCATGAGGCTATATAGCCTTCTCTTCTTATTCTAGCAGCTTTGCAAGCTCTCTTGATACTTCACAATCTTCCTCACTTTCGTCCTCAGTTTGGTAGATCGGATTTTCAAAGTCATGACGGGCAATAGCAGAATCGTTATTGACTGGATCCAAAGTGAATGTGAATCTGCATTTATTTATGTGGGTGTGTGTAAGAAAACATAGCTATTTGAAAAATGAATAAAGCAAAGAAAGAAAAAGGATCACAAAATTTGAATATGCAAACGTCCCATGATTTTATTGAATGAACATGATCATGATATGACAAACCCTTATAAAAAGGACCAGTGTGCTTCGGGCAAGGCACACGGCTTTCAAGTTCATGGATGGATAGCACAGGAACCATTTTTATCTTTGCAGAATATAAACAATGAAAACAGGAAATATCATTTACTCCTGGTCAAAGGAGATCACATCCTCAGCTTCCCAGTTGTTCAATCCACTGTTGTGAGCAGGGAGTATCCAGCTGCTCCAGTTGCAGTTGTCTTCTTCATCTCCCACAGCATTGATTTCTCTGGTGGGGAAAGGAACTGGTGATCTTTCGGGATAAGTGATATACTCTGCTGGATACGAGAGCCCAGGCTGAGATATCTCTGTTGGCTGAGCGAGATGCTCGATAAGGCCGTCCCATCCAGTCGGGATGATGTTTTGGATAGAGACTTGTGCATTCCGGTGAGGGGTGTATTCTGACAGAAAATAACCCTCGTTATTTGGTGTTTCCCTGGTTTCTTCAAGAGTAAAATTGTCTTCGTAATGTTCATCCCATCCAGTTGGGACAATGTCTTCAATGGCGACTTGTGAGCTCGGAGGAGCAGAATATTTCACCATAAAGTCATATTTGCCACTCGGCTCTCCTAGCATATCCCATACTTCTTTAGGTGGATTTTATATTGCTCAGTGATGGGACTTGTGAGACTTTTTCCATTTTCAAATTGATCACCCCATCCAGTTGGGGTAATGTCTTCCATAGAAATAAAAGAACTCTGAGGTGCGGTATATTGATAATTATACCCGCCGCTTGGTTTTCCCAAAGTATCCCACACTCCCATGGGAAGGGGTGGAATTTCATCTGGATATGGCTGAATGATATGGTTCAAGAACACCCCATCGTCTTCAATATCGTTTACTCCTTGGCTGATGAAATGTGAGATTAATCCTCTAGGACAAGGACTTTGATCGTTCTTTTGATTTCCATTAGCATAGCTCAGGCCTAGCTTGTCGGACTTGTAAGGTATATTGAGGAGCTGCCCCCATACTGCGCAATCACCTTTTTCGATCACAGCTTTGGCATCTTTGAGAGAAGCCATAGTTGGAGTTACTTCTGTAGTTGGAGTGGCAGAAATATGCTTGGTAGTAGAGACATCTGGAGAGACCACCTCAAAAGATTGGAAGGGAGTTTCGATGAATTCTTCATCCAACTCAACATACTTGGAATTGCTCAGGTGACTAACCACATATTCCTCTTCGCCATAAACTGTGACAATCTTTCCTTTTACTAGATACTTCAACTTTTGATGTAGGGTAGAAGTTACAGCATTTGCCCCATGTATCCAAGGGCGTCCTAGTAAGCAGGAATATGCTGGGTGAATTTCCATTACGTAAAAGGTAGAATCAAAGATCTGAGAGCCCACTCTGATTGGGAGATTCATCTTTTCGTACACCGTTCTTGTTGACCCGTCAAAGGCTCTTACCACAACATCGCTTGGTTGTAACACAATTCCTTCGAAGTCAAGCTTTTCCAGTACTGTTTTTGGTAACACGTTCAAAGAAGAACCGTTATCTACCAGCACATGAGATAGAGTGGTGCCATTACATTCAATGGAGATATGTAGGGCTTTATTGTGATTCTTTCCAGCAGGGGTTAAATCAACATCAGAGAAACTGAGGCCATTATTCACTGTTAGATTGGCAACACAATTTTCAAATTGATCGACTGAAATCTCTTGAGGCACATGGGCAGCTTTCAGGAATTTCATCAGTGCTTTGGCATGAGCTTCTGAATACTTTAGCAGAGACAGCATTGAGATTTTTGAAGCAGTGTGCCCCAGTTGTTCGACAATATTGTAATCACTCTTGCAGATGATTTTCAATATTTCCTCCATTTCTTACTTTGATGGATCCTCAGCAGCGACTGTAACACCCTTCTAAACCCCCCGCGAAAATATAATAAAATCAGAGTAAATTTACAACAAGGATGCTACAATTAATAAAATAAATAAAATACCAAGTCGTTTGTCATGCTTTATTAAACCAAATATCAAAACATGTGTTTAGCACAGCGGAAACTCTTTTTAACAACTTTAAGAACATATCCAACAAATCAACAATACATAATCCATAACCAATAATGGCAACAACGTATATCAAGTAACTCTAAGACTATCGATGGCAACAACGTATCCTATATCATTCATATCTCAATCACTAATCAAGAGCTCCACTTGGAAGTTTTGTTTATGGTGTTGCACTCACCTCATCAATGAGAGGGACCATCAAGCACCAATGATTGTTTATCTTGTATGCATATTATACTAACCCAAATACCAAAAATATTGCTTTGTTTCTTTGTAGGCTTTTGTTTTGTAGGTACCAAGCCAAGACATGCAATAAACAAGGCATTTTTCACTTTTCTGACTGATGAAATCGATTTCCCTACTGGGTAAATCGATTTCCCTGCAGCAATCTTCACCAAAATCACATTCTGGACAGCATGAAATCGATTTCCCTCCTAGGTAAATCGATTTCCCTAGTGTATTTTGCGCCAATTTCTCTTCTGGAACAGAGTGAAATCGATTTGACTCCTGGGGAAATCGATTTCCTTAAGGCGAAATTCAAAAAATATAAGGAGGGAAGCTTGACATCATTTTGGCACCTTTTTCTTTGATCATTTTACCAATTTTCCACCTCATCAAAATTAACCCCTTCATTAAACCCACTTAAACCTCATTTTACCATTTTTTACCATTTAAATACCACTTTAATCACCAATTAAACACAAGCTAATTACCAAATGCAAAAAGACCAAACTACCACTACTCTTGCTCTCATCTTATAAATAGAGCCCTCTACTCTCTCATTTCTCAAGCTTTGAGAGCCAACAAATCCCTTGCAATTTCTCTCCTCATCCCTACCAAATTCACCAAAGCTCTTTTTCTTTCATAAAGTTTGTGAGTCACATCTTGAACCTCACAAACTTTGAGCTAAGCCACCATCCATTTCACTCTTTTTTCTTCAATTGTTGAGAGATCAAGATTTGTGTTGGTGATTCTTGAAGTAGATCCAAGTTTTATTTAAGATTTGGTAAATTTTCTTCATCCTTTTAGTATATCATGATGTAGATCCTTGTTGCTTGTGTGTGATGCATCTTTGATGCTATATTGGTGCTATTTGATGGTGATTTGATGGAAAATTCGTGCTCCAATTGATGTTTGATCATAAGGTGTTTGTATATTTGTTCAAGTCAAGTATTATGCCTCTAAATGTTATTTTTGCTGGATTTTACACTGAGGAAATCGATTTCCTTAAGGCTAAAATCGATTTCCTGCTGAACGTGACCTGTTTTTTTGAAAACTGCACTATGGAAATCGATTTCCTCCTGCATGAAATCGATTTCCTGTTGGCAGAATGTGGTTTTTTGCCTTTTTTATGCTTGTTTTGGTTTCCTACTTCCTCCACTTCATTAATATCATTAGATCTAGGATGTTGATAGGTTTGAAATAACCTAATCCATAATATTAGATGAATGATATTAATGATAGTGTGAGTTGATTATCTTTTGTGAATTTTATTCTTATTCCTCCATTTCATTAATATCATTGGATCTAGGATGTTGATAGGTTTGAAAGAACCAAATCCATAATATTAGATGAATGATATTAATGATAGTGTGAGTTGATTATCTTTATGCATTTTATCTTCTCCTTCTCCTTTTTTTCTTTTGATCGATGAAAGTCTTAATACTTTGAGAATTCTTATGGATTCTTAGTAAAGACTAGATCGTTACCTATTTTCTTTTCGTGCGGTATTGCTTTCAGAAGGCGATCTACATATCGTTCTTCTCGCATGCATTAGCACATAAAGTTTTGACCGGCCTCGTTGTAGGGTGATTTCTATATAAATCACTTGGCGATCTGCTTAACATAGCGCAATATTTCGTGTCCCGAATAAAAAAGATCCAACATGGAAGAGAATTGTATGCGGTTGATTTAAGACTTGTGGAGGTTTTTATCGTGTACTCGCTATGATTTTATTAAGCTTCTGATAAACCCCATTGAATTTGAATCCGAGTACATCATTCACTCACCATAGATCTTCCTACTAACTTTGATAACATACTTGACAAGTTTCAAGATGGTTATCTTTAACATCTAACAACTAACTTTAATTTCCGCACCTTTACTATACCGCACTTTATATTTCTCGCTTTATCGCTTTATTTTATCATTTCATCATATTTACTTTCTGCCATTTTCCCTTTGTCCACTTGGACATATGTTTATGCTTCCGTTATTTTTTCTTTGTCCATTTGGACCATACTTTACTTTTCTTGCTAAAACACTAATAAACAACCAAAAATCTAAAAAATACATAAGGCTCTCTTTGGACTATCGGTTACTATCCCTAGCATTCTGGAGATTCGGACTTATGGACCTAGTACCTCTGGACCCATTCTATTATTACCCTGTGATTGTTCTGTCTGTCTGGCATTGTTCTGTTGTATGTTTATGTGTGCAGGTATTTCCTTGAAAGCCCTTGATGGTTAATTCCAAGGCATTGATATAAGGATTTTACCCGAAAACAACCGTTACTCTGCCTGATTTTCGTCAGAACCTTAATGTGCTTAGTGAAAAGTGGTGCTAAGACAATAAGTTCATCTGGATCCTCAAGTGTTAATGTGTTGGTATTGATAATTCCAAAGGATGGGAAAACTACCTTGGCTTTTAATGTCAAGTGTTGGCTTCTTATTTGGTTAGACCGTTTCTTTCCTTAGCTTTTATTTTATGCACTAGGTTAACCTCTTCATCTCCTCCCACTTCTTAAATTTTCAAAATCTTCTCCCTTTTTCCAAAATATTCTTATGTTTGCAACCTTTTCAAAACCTTTTCTTAAAAATATCTTTCGCCCTTAGTGGCTTTTCTTCAAAAGTTTAGACACCGTTAATTGTCGAAACGAGTGGTTATACCCCACGATTTTGAAATTGATTGATAATAACGAGATCTTTTCCGCGTGAGAGAGCTAGCGGCATACTCGTTGATTTTATCCGAGTTGGAGCCCTTCTTTCATTTGCGATGCAAAGAACTTGTTTGTTCTCATGCTCAAGATCAATGGCTGAGTATTTCTCTCTAACGACAACAAAGTGTTTATTCGTTTTAAAAAAAAAACGTTTTTCCCAAAAGCGGAACTACATTAGCTCTGACTTCTCCATTGCACCGAGGAGGTATGTAGGCCCAAAGCTTAACGCTTTGCCGAGCTTATTTTGAAAATAAAACAAACCGTTTTTTAGCACACACACACACAGATTTTCAAAAAGGTTCCCGTGGAGTACCACGGATATGAGGGGTGCTTTAAACCTTCCCCTCATATAATCAACACCCGTACCTGAGTTCTCTTTCTTGTTTTTTTAAAAACAAAACTTTGGGTTTTACGTTCTTTTCCCTTTTCCTTTGAAAAAATAAAGCGCGGTGGCGATTTCAAAACGGAATATTGATTCGAGTCAATCCCATGGCTTCGATGTCAGATTTTCCCCGCTACAGAAAAATGGCGACTTCACTGGGGAGCCAGTTTTAAGTGTGTTAAGCCTATTTTTGTTTATCTGTGTGTTTTTATCTGTATATATTGTTGTGTGCTTTGTTTGTTATTTTCTTTTTTTTCTTTTGGTACTCGATGGTTCCTCTGTGATGAGACAAAGTTCTAACCCGAACTTTGGTGAGTAACTTGAGATAGGAGGTGGTAATACCAATAGTTGCATGTCAGGAGCAATCCTTAACATGAGCATCATATGGTGGAACCCCAATCAGTGGAGGCCTCATGGAAGGTAGTAGAGGTTGTTACGAACCATCGTGATAACGCTATTACTTTCAATAGTGAGTGTCCGTAGAAGTTGAATGGCCTAGAACCTTTTTAACCAATCTAAGTCTTTTTAGGATGTAGTGCAGAAACAAGATCAAGTACCAATTTGAGCTTGTTTTCATGCGATACTACGCTCAGACGAGGTCTTTTTAGGCATATTATTGGCGCCCATGAGCAATTGTGCGTGCCGGTAATATCCGTTAGAAGATTGAAAACTCTGGGAACCTTTGTAGAACCCGATTGGCAGGTACAAAATTCCCTAGATCACTCCTTGTGGGATGGGTAGACCCATGGCTCCATGCTCGTGACGTCGAACCTTTAAACCTGGACTGTGTGATTTTTTGTGATTTGATGTGATCTTGTGTGCTCTTGATTGTGATTGATGCATAAACCATGCATTCATGCATTCATAAAAATGACATTCACAAATGGTTTTCAAGGAACTTAGAGACATTTTTTGTAAACATAACAGGTACCATGGATCAAAAGAGAAGCATCAAGAAGTACACTTTCAAAAATTCAAGTGCAAAGGAATTGAAAGAGCTAGCAACTTTGGTTCCTAATCTTGACAGCTTCAAAAGCTGTTATGGGAAATTGATTTCTATCTTGAAGACTAAAGTGGAAAAGGGCATTCTTGAGACTCTTGTGCAGTTTTATGACCCAGTTTATCATTGTTTTACCTTTCCTGATTATCAGCTTATGCCCACTTTGGAGGAGTATTCTTATTGGATTGGTTTACTAGTTACGGGTGACATATCGTTTAGTGGTTTGGAGAAAGAGCCTCAGGTTGATGAGATAGCAGAGCTTCTTCATTTGAAGATATCAGATGTAAAGGCAAACATGACCAAAAAAGGAGGAATTTGGGGGTTGACTTCTAAGTTCTTGATTGGAAAGGCTTCTATGTTGGCTAGTAAAGGAAGTATGATTGCTTTTGAGACATTTTTGGCCTTGCTCATCTATGGTTTGATACTCTTTCCCAACATTGACAACTTTGTCGATGTTAATGCTATTCGGATTTTCATGATTGGGAATCCCGTTCCTACTTTGCTTGGGGATACTTATCATTCCATTCACCATAGGAATGATAAGAAAGGTGGACTTATCAATTGTTGTACTCCTTTGCTCTATAAGTGGTTTATTTCACACTTACCTCAAGCTAAGAGTTTCTTGAACAATCCTGATGGTCTCTCGTGGTCTCAGAAGATCATGCCTCTTACTAATGGGAATATCCATTGGTACAATCCTACTTATGACATTGGTGAGATTATTGATAGTTGTGGAGAATTCCCTAACGTACCTCCTCTTGGTGGTATACAAGGGGGAATTACCTACAACCTCATTCTTGCAAGGCGTCAATTTTGCTATCCTATGAAGGAGAGACCCGCTAGTATTCTTGTGTCAGGAATCTTCTATCTTAATCAAGATGGAAATTCGGATATGAGAAATAGATTTGTGCATGCTTGGCACCATGTTGATAGGAAGAGACATTTGGGAAAGAAACAATGTGTTGCTCTCAAAGACTATAATGATTGGGTTCAAGCTAGAGCTCATACTTTTCAGATGCCTTATTTGCTCGAGGAGCCTTCTCTACCCATGGTTCCATCTTTGTCTTTCACTACTCCTGATGTAAGTAGTGAAGAACATCTAGAGCTCGTGGCTAAGTTGAGAGCGGAAAGAGATGCTTTGGAGTTTGAAAACAAAGAGTTGAAGATACACTTGAAAGAAAAAGATGAAATGCTTGATATCCAAGATGGTTGGTTGATGGAAAAGGAAGATCAAATTCGTCATCAAGAAGAGTTGCTTCAACAACATGGTGAAAAGCGAAAGAGACCACAAGAAGATTCAGTCGCATGGAAAGAAGTTGCTGATAAGCTGATGGTCGAGAATGCTCATTTGAAGGCCTTTTATGAAGATGAATTGGAGAAGCTCCGTAGGAAGCTGCAGAGAGGAGTTGGATCTTCGTCAGAAGTGTTCCCTTCTAGTTTGTAGCCTTTTCCTTTGTTTTGTAATTTTGGATCTTTGAATCATTTTGTATGCTTTCCCATGACTAATGAAAGAATTTTGTTATGTTTTATGATGTTTTTGCTAATGTTTACAATTAATGTCTTAAAAGTTCCTTGAAAACCAAAAAATCATTTGCATTGCATTTCATGCATCATTCTGCATTTTGGTCTTGCTTCCGAGAGTATTCCCGAGGTCTTATTCAGTGTTCTTCATACAGAATCAAGCTGTCTCACCGGTATAACACTCGAGCTAACTGCAAGAAGAAGATGGAAGGTCTTGAACAAGAGAATCGTGAGTTACGTGAAGAGGTTGTTACTTTGAGATCTGGTGTGGATCGTCTCACTGCTCTGGTTGAGACATTGATGGCTGCTCAGAATCAGAATCAGAATCAAGTTCCTCCTCCCAATGCCCAAGCTCAGGGTCAGACCACTGTGATTTCTGAAATTGGTGCTACAACGATTCCTGCTGTTCCTGTTGGTGCTACTCAACAACGTATGCCTAATGGATATCCCTGGGGCATGCCTGAAGGTTATTTGTCTGTTCCTGAGATGACTCGTCCGTTGAGTCCTGTTATGGTCAACACCTCTCCTATTGTTCATACTGGTCCTTTTGTCCCAGATCCCATTTATGATGCTGCTCCAAGTGAGATTCATGACAAAATGGATGGTTTCCAAGATCAGTTTGAAGAACTGCAGAAAGAGATGAAAGCCTTGCGTGGGAAAGAACTGTTTGGAAAGAATGTGCATGATCTTTGCCTTGTTCCCAATGTGAAAGTACCTTCTAAGTTCAAGTTACCTGAATTTGAGAAGTACAAAGGAAATTCCTGTCCTCAGGCACACCTGGTGATGTATATAAGGAAGATGTCCACTCACACTGATGATCAACGTCTGTTGATTCACTATTTCCAAGATAGTTTGACTGGAGCTGCTTCTAAGTGGTATATGGGCCTTGATAGCACCCATATCCGCACTTTTAATGACTTAGCTGAGGCGTTTGTGAAGCAATACAAGTATAATGTGGACATGGCTCCTGATAGGGATCAATTGCGAGCTATGATGCAGAAAGAGAAAGAATCCTTCAAGGAATATGCTCAGAGATGGCGTGAGGTTGCCGCCCAAGTGATTCCTCCGATGGAAGAAAAAGAGATGACTAAGATTTTTCTAAAGACTCTTGGTCCATTTTACTATGAGAAGATGATTGCCAGTGCTCCTGTAGACTTCACTGAAATGGTGGGTATGGGTGTCAGATTGGAAGAAGCTGTGCGAGAAGGTCGTTTGGTTCGAAATGACAATTCGTCTAGTGGTGCGAAGAAGTATGGTTCTTCACTCCAGAAGAAGAAAGAATCAGATGCTAATGCTGTTTCTCATGGGAGGAATAGTCGATTCAGAAATCAATCTCAACAAGTGGCGTCAGTAACTCCTGTTGTGAATTCAGTGCCTGTAGCTCCTGTTAATCAACAACCAGCAAGGCAGAATCCGTATCCTCGGGTTAATATTGATCCTATCCCAATGACGTACACTGAACTGTATCCTTCTCTAATTCATAAGAAGTTGGTTCAGCCAAGGTCACCACCTCCTGTGCCAGAGAAACTCCCTTGGTGGTACAAAGCTGATGCCACTTGTGCTTATCATCAGAATGCTCCTGGGCATGATTTGGAAAATTGTTGGCCCCTGAAGAATGAAGTCCAAAGATTGGTTCGTGCTGGAATGCTCTCTTTCCGTGATATTGGTCCAAATGTGCAGAATAATCCGTTGCCAACTCATGAAGCGTCTGCTGTGAATATGGTGTATGGATGCCCTGGGAAGTATAAGATTTATCATGTGGAAGACATCAGAGGGTCATTGGTAGAGATGCATGCCACTCTGTGTGAGTACAGTCATTATGAGCATAATCATGCTGCTTGTAGGATTTGTTCAGTCAATCCTCGAGGATGTTACATTGTGAGAAGACACTTGCAAGAGATGATAGATCAAAGGCTCATTGAGATTCTGAGGGACAGAGATGAAGATGATGTCAATGTGATTGAACCATACTTTGAAATCCCAGAATGTGTAGAGATTGGTTATTATGGCAAAGCTGCTGTGGAACCTCTTGTGATATGTTTGCCTGAATCTGTACCTTATAGCTCTGATAAAGCTGTACCTTACAGATACAATTCCATCATGCTGGAAGATGGAAAAGAAGTCGAGATTAAGTCTATGTCTTCTGTTGAGAATATAGCAGATGTTTGTAGAGTGACTAGAAGTGGACGAGTTTTTATTCAGCCCCAAACAGTTGTGGATGTCCAGAGGAATTCTACTCAAGTACCTGTGAACAATAATGATGTGACAAAAGTAAATGCTGGGTCGTCTTCAGGAAAGGAGATGGATGAGATTTTGAAGCTTATCAAGATGAGTGATTATAAGATCGTGGATCAGCTGCATCGCACTCCGTACAAGATCTCTATAATGGAGTTGCTGGCAAATTCTCCTGCTCATAGGGATTCTCTGATGAAAATACTTGATCAAGCCCTTGTGGATCATGATGTGACGCTGGATCAGTTTAATGGGGTTGTGAGCAATATCACTGCATGTAACAATTTGAGCTTCAGTGATGAAGATTTGCCTGAGGAAGGAAGAAATCATAATTTGGCTTTGCACATCTCTGTCAGTTGCAAAGAGGACTCAATGTCTAATGTGTTGATTGATACTGGATCATCTCTGAATGTCATGCCAAAATCCACTCTTGCTAAGCTATCTTATGGTGGCACACCAATGAGATTTAGCAATGTGATCGTCAAAGCTTTTGATGGATCGAAGAAATCAGTGGGCGGAGAGGTGGATTTGCCTATTAGTATTGGACCATTTGCCTTCAAGATTACTTTTCAAGTGATGGACATTTTCCCTGCATACAATTACTTATTAGGACGCCCGTGGATCCATGAAGCTGGGGCAGTTACTTCAACTCTTCACCAGAAGTTGAAATTTGTGAAAGATGGAAAGATGGTCGTTGTGAATGGAGAACAAGCTTTGCTGATTAGTCATCTCTCTTTGTTCCGTACCATAGAAGCTGATGAAGTGGTCATTGGAACTGCATTCCAAGCCCTGTCTGTTAATGATGAATTCAAAAAGGATGAAGCTTCCATTGCCTCCTTCAAAGACGCTCAACTGGTGGTTCAGAGTGGACATTTAGGAGTCTGGGGACAAGTAGTGAGTCTACAAGAGAACAGGAATAGAGCTGGTCTGGGATTTTCTGCCTCAGACAAGTCTGTGATGAAGTCTGAATCTGCTTTTCGTCCTTATCAAGAGATGTTTCATAGTGCTGGATTTCTACACCCAACCCTTCCAGAGGTTGATGCTATTGTTGGAGATGAACCAGAGCCAAAAGTGCCAAGCTTTGTGACCCATGGAAAGATGATTAAGAATTGGATCACCATTGACATTCCTGAGTGTACTCATGTCTCAAAGTAATTTGCTTTTATGTTTTTCAAAATCCTTTCATTCTGCCCAAGATGAAAGTGAAGTTGTTGGGGCTGTTTTCTGTTTGTTTGAAACATTAAAATCATCAATAAAAGTCATTTTGTTTCTGCATATAAATGCTTTTTATCTTTTTGCTTTTTCTGGAAAGTGGTAACACAAAAAACCTTAAAAAATGTTTTCATTTTCCATAATCTGCACGATTACATGTTTGCATATATCTTTCCTTTCCTGAAATAATAATCATTTGTGCAGATTAATCAATAAAACCGTTGAAAGTAATGACCCTGCGCCCTCTCCTAACTTCGAGTGTCCTGTGTATGAGGCGGAAGAAGAGAGTGATGAATGTATTCCTGATGAGATTTCCCGACTGCTTGAGCACGAGGAAGACACCATTCACCCGTATAAAGAGCCATTAGAAGTCATCAACTTGGGTTCTGAAGAAGATAAAAAGGAAGTCAAGATTAGGGCACTTCTTGGTCAAGATGTTAAGAAGAGGATGGTAGAGCTTCTTAAAGAGTATGTTGACATTTTTGCGTGGTCCTACCAAGATATGCCTGGGTTGGACACAGATATTGTGGAGCATCGCTTGCCGTTGAAACCAGAATGTCCTCCTATCAAGCAAAAGTTAAGAAGGAGTCATCCTGATATGGCAGAAAAGATCAAGAATGAGGTCTTGAAACAGATAGATGCAGGTTTCCTTGCCACTTCTGTATATCCTCAATGGATTGCCAATATTGTGCTTGTTCCAAAGAAAGACGGAAAAGTTCGCATGTGTGTGGATTATAGAGATTTGAACAAAGCCAGTCCGAAAGATGATTTTCCTCTACCTCACATTGATATGTTGGTAGATAGCACTGCAAAGTTTGAAGTTTTCTCCTTTATGGATGGTTTCTTAGGATACAACCAGATTAAGATGGCACCTGAAGACATGGAAAAGACAACCTTTATCACACCATGGGGGACATTCCGTTACAAAGTGATGCCTTTTGGGTTGAAGAATGCTGGTGCGACATATCAAAGAGCCATGGCTACTCTTTTCCATGATATGATGCACAAAGAAATTGAGGTTTATGTGGATGACATGATTGCCAAGTCCCAGTCAGAGGAGGGCACATGGAAGATCTTTTAAAGTTGTTTCAGCGTTTGAGGAAGTACCGTCTCCGCTTAAATCCAAACAAATGCACGTTTGGTGTCCGTTCTGGAAAGTTATTGGGTTTCGTTGTCAGTCAGAGAGGAATTGAAGTAGATCCTGATAAAGTCAAAGCAATTCAGGAAATGCCAGCACCAAAAAATGAGAAACAAGTGAGAGGTTTCCTCGGACGTCTGAATTATATCTCCAGGTTCATTTCCAATATGACCACTACCTGTGAGCCAATCTTCAAGCTGTTAAAGAAAAATCAGGGATGTGTGTGAAATGAAGATTGTCAGAAAGCTTTTGACAACATCAAAGAATATTTGCTTGAACCTCCCATTTTGCTCCCTCCAGTTGAGGGAAGACCTCTGATTATGTACCTCACAGTGCTTGAAAACTCAATAGGATGTGTGTTGGGTCAGCATGACGAGTCTGGTCGAAAAGAGTATGCAATATACTACTTTATCAAAAAGTTTACCGAGTGCAAAACAAGATACTCGCTGCTTGAGAAAACTTACTGTGCTTTGGTGTGGGCTGCTCGCCGACTGAGACAGTATATGTTGAACCACACCACCCTATTGATCTCCAAAATGGATCCAATTAAGTATGTATTTGAGAAACCTGCATTAACTGGAAGGATTGCTCGCTGGCAAATGTTGCTATCAGAATATGATATTGAATATCGAGCTCAGAAAGCTGTGAAAGGAAGTGTGTTGGGAGAGTACCTCGCTCACCAACCAATTGATGATCATCGATCTATCAGAATGGACTTCCCAGATGAAGATATAATGTATTTGGGATCTCAAGATTGGGATGAACCATTGCCAGAAGAAGGGCCGGATCCTGAATCCAAATGGGGTTTGATTTTTGATGGAGCTTCTAATGTTCATGGCCATGGAATTGGCGCCATTATCATCACTCCACATGGATCACATGTTCCTTTCACTGCAAGGATATGTTTTGACTGTACAAATAATATTGCTGAGTATGAAGCTTGCATCATGGGACTTGAAGAGGCCATTAATCTGAGAATTAAGATTCTTGATGTTTATGGAGATTCTGCACTTGTGATTAATCAGATTAAAGGAGAATGGGAAACTCGTCATCCTGGTTTAATTCCTTACAAAGATTATGCCAAAAGGTTATTGACATTCTTCAACAAAGTTGAATTCCACCACATCCCTCGAGATGAGAATCAGATGGCTGATGTTTTAGCCACATTATCTTCCATGTACAAAGTGAATTTCCATAATGAGGAACCTCAGATTACGATCAGGCGTCTTGATAGACCTGCTCATGTATTTGTAGTTGAGGAAGCAATAGATGAAAAGCCTTGGTATTTCGATATTAAGCACTTCCTCCAGACTCAAGAGTACCCACTTGGGGCATCAAATAAAGATAAGAAAACTTTGAGGAGATTGGCTGGCAGTTTCTTCATCAATGCTGATGTTTTGTATAAAAGGAATTATGACATGGTTTTGCTCAGATGCGTGGATAGACACGAAGCAGACATGTTGATGCATGAAATCCATGAAGGTTCTTTTGGTACCCATGCCAATGGACATTCGATGGCTAAAAAGATGCTTAGAGCAGGTTACTATTGGTTGACAATGGAATCTGATTGCTACAAGTTTGTAAAGAAGTGTCACAAGTGTCAAGTGTATGCTGACAAGATTCATGTGCCCTCCGACACTTCTCAATGTTATTTCTTCCCCATGGCCTTTCTCTATGTGGGGTATTGATATGATTGGCATGATTGAACCCAAGGCTTCGAATGGACATCGATTCATCCTGGTAGCAATCGATTACTTCACCAAGTGGGTAGAAGCTGCTTCATATGCTAATGTAACAAAGCAAGTTGTGGTCAGATTTATCAAGAACAACATCATTTGCAGATATGGTGTACCGAGCAAGATCATTACTGATAATGGCTCGAATCTAAACAATAGCATGATGAGAGAACTGTGTGAAAGTTTCAAGATTGAACATCACAACTCTTCGCCTTATAGGCTAAAGATGAATGGAGCTGTTGAAGCAGCAAATAAGAATATTAAGAAGATTGTGCAAAAGATGGTTGTCACGTACAAGGACTGGCACGAGATGCTCCCATTTGCTTTGCATGGGTACCGTACATCCGTTCGTACTTCAACAGGGGCAACTCCCTTTTCTTTGGTTTATGGCATGGAAGCAGTGCTCCCCGTCGAGGTTGAGATTCCATCGTTGAGAATTTTAATGGAAACCAAGTTATCTGAGGCTGAATGGTGTCAGAGCAGGTTTGATCAATTAAATTTGATAGAAGAAAAGAGAATGACGGCTTTATGCCATGGTCAGTTGTACCAGAAAAGAATGAAGAAAGCTTTTGATAAGAAGGTTCGACCTCGTGTATTCAGAGAAGGCGACCTCGTGCTCAAAAGGATCTTGTCTTTCACCTCCGATTCAAGGGGCAAGTGGACTCCTAATTTTGAAGGACCATATGTTGTTAAGAAAGCCTTCTCAGGCGGTGCATTAATTCTTGCAACTATGGATGGAGAGGAGCTCCCACGTCCCGTGAATGCTGATGTAGTCAAGAAATACTTCGCCTAAATAATAAAAGAATAGCTCGCTAAGTTGAAAACCCGAAAGGGCGGCTTAGGCAAAAAAGAGCGTCTCGGTGGATTGAAAACCCGAAAGGGCGGTCCAGGCAAAAATTAGAGACATAAACAGAATAAAATACCCGGTGGACTGAAAACCCGAAAGGGCGGTCCAGGCAAAAGTTAGGGATTCATGGCAAGTAACTACATCAGACAAGACTTGATCATCAGCAGTCATCTGTTTATCATGAAGAAGTTCAACACTTTTCAACGGAAGCCTTTGCTCAGGAGTTCCCAGTTGAGAGAGAGGATGGGGTCATTACATTTCAATGTACCTTCTCCACAAAATTACCACTTTCCAAACTTTGTAATAATCCATGGGGTCTTGCCTTTTGCAGACTACCATTCTATTAAAAAAGTTTGAGCTTTCACCCTTTATTTGGCAATCTTATTTCTTTCATATCTCTCAAAATGTCATTTATTGTTGATAATAATTTTTGAAACAAAGAGAAAATTGATTTCAACAAAATCCTTTTGAAAATTATAAAAGAATTTTTTTACTTTGATTCATGAGTGCATTACAAGGAATGAATATGTTGATGTATTCATATGCAGAAGAACGTATTCCACTCATTGCACCTTTGGCCTGGCACAAATATGGTTTAGAACTCAATTACTGTGTTCTCTCAACTTCAATGTTCCCTAGCCATCAAAAGATTGTTATAGCAGTTTCTGCTATGGTGTTCAACTTGAGACATGCTTGATTATGTCATCTTCGTACACCATCTCTTTTTATATCATCAGTGGTACGGTGGTATATCTCTTCATACCTTCAGTGGAACGTTGGTATGTGCTATCGTCAGTGGTACGGCGGTATATCTCTTTCATCGTCAGTGGTACGTCGATGAATCATCTCTTTTTATATCATCAGTGGTACGGTGGTATATCTCTTCATACCTTCAGTGGAACGTTGGTATGTGCTATCGTCAATGGTACGGCGGTACATCTCTTTCATCGTCAGTGGTACGTCGATGAATTATCTCTTTTTATATCATAAGTGGTACGGTGGTATATCTCTTTCATGCCTACAGTGGAACGTTGGTATGTGCTATCGTCAGTGGTACGGCGGTACATCTCTTTCATCGTCAGTGGTACGTCGATGATTTATCCCTGTTATATCATCAGTGGTACGGTGGTATATCTCTTCATTCCTTCAGTGGAACGTTGGTACGTGCTATCGTCAGTGGTACGGCGGTGCATCTCTTCATATCATCAGTGGTACGATGGTGTGATTTCTGTAACAGAAGATTGGCATTCTGATGCATACTTTCTCATCCCCAGTGAAAGAGGATGATCCCCTTTTCTCATCCCCAGTGAAAGAGGATGCTATAACCTCTCTGACGCGAAGTGTTTTCCCCAGAGAAATTTCTTTTCCCACCAAAGTTCCGTCTCTCCAATAAAGTCTTGCCTTCCCCCAGTGGAGTTCCTAAGACGTTTGTTTCCCCAGCGGAGTTATAGCAAGACATTTGTTTTCCCCAGTGGATCACTTGTTACACCCCAGTGTTGTCATGCTTTATTATCATCACATGCATTTATTAACATTGCATTGCATCTTAGGATCAAAAATTGTGTTTTATATATTTAAGTCTCTTCAATTTTTGTCAAAACGAAGATTTCCAATCATCGTATCTCCAAATCGAAGAAACTTAAATAGGGGCATCTGTCATACCCCAATTTTTGACCCTAAGATCCTATATCATTCATATCTCAATCACTAATCAAGAGCTCCACTTGGAAGTTTTGTTTATGGTGTTGCACTCACCTCATCAATGAGAGGGACCATCAAGCACCAATGATTGTTTATCTTGTATGCATATTATACTAACCCAAATACCAAAAATATTGTTTTGTTTCTTTGTAGGCTTTTGTTTTGTAGGTACCAAGCCAAGACATGCAATAAACAAGGCATTTTTCACTTTTCTGACTGATGAAATCGATTTCCCTACTGGGTAAATCGATTTCCCTGCAGCAATCTTCACCAAAATCACATTCTGGACAACATGAAATCGATTTCCCTCCTGGGTAAATCGATTTCCCTAGTGTATTTTGCGCCAATTTCTCTTCTGGAACAGAGTGAAATCGATTTCACTCCTGGGGAAATCGATTTCTTTAAGGCGAAATTCAAAAAATATAAGGAGGGAAGCTTGACATCATTTTGGCACCTTTTTCTTTGATCATTTTACCAATTTTCCACCTCATCAAAATTAACCCCTTCATTAAACCCACTTAAACCTCATTTTACCATTTTTTACCATTTAAATACCACTTTAATCACCAATTAAACACAAGCTAATTACCAAATGCAAAAAGACCAAACTACCACTACTCTTTCTCTCATCCTATAAATAGAGCCCTCTACTCTCTCATTTCTCAAGCTTTGAGAGCCAACAAATCCCTTGCAATTTCTCTCCTCATCCATACCAAATTCACCAAAGCTCTTTTTCTTTCATAAAGTTTGTGAGTCACATCTTGAACCTCACAAACTTTGAGCTAAGCCACCATCCATTTCACTCTTTTTTCTTCAATTGTTGAGAGATCAAGATTTGTGTTGGTGATTCTTGAAGTAGATCCAAGTTTTATTCAAGATTTGGTAAATTTTCTTCATCCTTTTAGTATATCATGATGTAGATCCTTGTTGCTTGTGTGTGATGCATCTTTGATGCTATATTGGTGCTATTTGATGGTGATTTGATGGAAAATTCGTGCTCCAATTGATGTTTGATCATAAGGTGTTTGTATATTTGTTCAAGTCAAGTTTTATGCCTCTAAATGCTGTTTTTGCTGGATTTTACACTGAGGAAATCGATTTCCTTAAGGCTAAAATCGATTTCCTGCTGAACGTGACCTGTTTTTTTTGAAAACTGCACTATGGAAATCGATTTCCCCCTGCATGAAATCGATTTCCTGCTGGCAAAATGTGGTTTTTTGCCTTTTTTATGCTTGTTTTGGTTTCCTACTTCCTCCACTTCATTAATATCATTGGATCTAGGATGTTGATAGGTTTGAAATAACCTAATCCATAATATTAGATGAATGATATTAATGATAGTGTGAGTTGATTATCTTTTGTGAATTTTATTCTTATTCCTCCATTTCATTAATATCATTGGATCTAGGATGTTGATAGGTTTGAAAGAACCAAATCCATAATATTAGATGAATGATAATAATGATAGTGTGAGTTGATTATCTTTATGCATTTTATCTTCTCCTTCTCCTTTTTTTCTTTTGATCAATGAAAGTCTTAATACTTTGAGAATTCTTATGGATTCTTAGTAAAGACTAGATCGTTACCTATTTTCTTTTCGTGCGGTATTGCTTTCGGAAGGCGATCTACATATCGTTCTTCTCGCATGCATTAGCACATAAAGTTTTGACCGGCCTCGTTGTAGGGTGATTTCTACATAAATCACTTGGCGATCTGCTTAACATAGCGCAATATTTCGTGTCCCGAATAAAAAAGATCCAACATGGAAGAGAATTGTATGCGGTTGATTTAAGACTTGTGGAGGTTTTTATCGTGTAGTCGCTATGATTTTATCAAGCTTCTGATAAACCCCATTGAATTTGAATCCGAGTACATCATTCACTCACCATAGATCTTCCTACTAACTTTGATAACATACTTGACAAGTTTCAAGATGGTTATCTTTAACATCTAACAACTAACTTTAATTTCCGCACCTTTACTATACCGCACTTTATATTTCTCGCTTTATCGCTTTATTTTATCATTTCATCATATTTACTTTCCGCCATTTTCCCTTTGTCCACTTGGACATATGTTTATGCTTCCGTTATTTTTTCTTTGTCCATTTGGACCATACTTTACTTTTCTTGCTAAAACACTAATAAACAACCAAAAATCTAAAAAATACATAAGGCTCTCTTTGGACTATCGGTTACTATCCCTAGCATTCTTGAGATTCGGACTTATGGACCTAGTACCTCTGGACCCATTCTATTATTACCCTGTGATTGTTCTGTCTCTCTGGCATTGTTCTGTTGTATGTTTATGTGTGCAGGTATTTCCTTGAAAGCCCTTGATGGTTAACTCCAAGGCATTGATATAAGGATTTTACCCGAAAACAGCCGTTACTCTACCTGATTTTCGTCAGAACCTTAATGTGCTTAATGAAAAGTGGTGCTAAGACAATAAGTTCATCGGGATCCTCAAGTGTTAATGTGATGGTATTGATAATTCCAAAGGATGGGAAAACTACCTTGGCTTTTAATGTCAAGTGTTGGCTTCTTATTTGGTTAGACCGTTTCTTTCCTTAGCTTTTATTTTATGCACTAGGTTAGCCTCTTCATCTCCTCCCACTTCTTAAATTTTCAAAATCTTCTCCCTTTTTCCAAAATATTCTTATGTTTGCAACCTTTTCAAAACCTTTTCTTAAAAATATCTTTCGCCCTTAGTGGCTTTTCTTCAAAAGTTTAGACACCGTTAATTGTCGAAACGAGTGGTTATACCCCACGATTTTAAAATTGATTGATAATAACGAGATCTTTTCCGCGTGAGAGAGCTAGTGGCATACTCGTTAATTTTATCCGAGTTGGAGCCCTTCTTTCATTTGCGATGCAAAGAACTTGTTAGTTCTCATGCTCAAGATCAATGGCTGAGTATTTCTCTCTAACGACAACAAAGTGTTTATTCGTTTTAAAAAAAAACGTTTTTCCCAAAAGCGGAACTACATTAGCTCTGACTTCTCCATTGCACCGAGGAGGTACGTAGGCCCAAAGCTTAACGCTTTACCGAGCTTATTTTGAAAATAAAACAAACCGTTTTTTAGCACACACACACAGATTTTCAAAAAGGTTCGCGTGGAGTACCACGGATATGAGGGGTGCTTTAAACCTTCCCCTCATATAATCAACAACCGTACCTGAGTTCTCTTTCTTGTTTTTTTAAAAACAAAACTTTGGGTTTTACGTTCTTTTCGCTTTTCCTTGGCGATTTCAAAACGGAATATTGATTCGAGTCAATCCCATGGCTTCGATTTCAGATTTTCCCCGCTACAATCGACCCCCAGTGTTACAAGATTAGAGCATGACCGACACGACTCCACATAACCGGATAAACTCTACGAGTCATCCTCACCGATCGCTTAACCGCTACTTCAATCTGAAATCATCAAAGTAAGGGTGAGACTACATCATAATTAAATAGCATTATAAATCATCAGATATAGAATTTCATAAGCAATTATCCACCCTACTTAGCATATTCAGATTTATCAATTCATACGAATCACAAGCACAAATCAAAAGTATGCACCAATAACACCACACAATCACAACACCGGATTTCATCCTGACATGTCACAATTTATACAAAGACCATGCAGACTCTTATGCATGTGGTACCAAAATTCGTGAATCACATCACATGACTTCTCTCTTTGATACTGCCCTCTAGTCGCTCACACCCCACATGGGCACACGACTACTGCCTCATTGCTCACACCCCACATGGGCACACGATGACTGCCTGCTAATCTCCGCACAATGGGAATTAGCCTTCCAATGCAAATGATTTGTGAATGAATGCACACATGTCACATACTTATAACATCATATCTCATCATCAATCCGATGCTTAACATCGCTTATCACATCTTACCAACAACGTCATAACAAGTATGTACATGTATCATGCATCATTCAAAACAAATCAATCATCATCATTCATCAAAACACATGATAACAATATTTACCATGAATAACATCCATCTGCATCATCATTCATCAAAACACATGATAACCATATTTACCACGAACAACATCTATTTGCATAACAAGCAAAAGCAATCACATTATATTCAATCATGCGAACAACAGTTCATTGCACCTCATCAACCATGCAAAACAAGAATGAACCACATTTGAAGAAAGCGATACTTTTCAAAATAAAATAAATTTATTATTGTTTTCTTTATTTCACATGGTAAAGCATTCAATTTAAGTAACAACGTCCAAAACGGCGTATAAAATGGACTTACGGTTTGAAAATTAGAAGCTTTTAAAGTTAGAGTAGTTTTTAAAACGTGCAGCTGGAATTTGTACTGGAACCCGGTTCGTCCCACATGGGAACCGGTTCCTGGACCCAAAAATGCCATTTTTAACGTTCTAACACAGTGGAACCCGGTTCCTCCCACATGGGAACCGGTTCCCACGAACCCAGTAGCTGAAAAACATGATTTTTAAGACTTTTATGCATCCCAAACACATACCAACTCATACCATTACGAAATTGATCATCGATAACATTAAAATACTCCAAATACATGATTCTACTGCACAAACAACATACCACAACACCATGTAACATTACTACATCATCAATTGCAGTCAATTCATCAAATCATACATGTCAGTGTTGGTATTTCACAAAACCTAACATCCCAAATAGAGATTCTAATCCCTTAATTCAATCCTAACATCATCAAAATCATAATACTACATAATTAGAGTAATCACCCCTTACCTTAGCCAAATTCTTCATCTTGGTCCTCTTCCTCTTTGGCTCCTCTTTACGTTCCTTAGCTCTTCTCTTCAACTTCTCATTTTCACGTTCCGACTCTTTTTCCTCTAACCTTCTCTTTTCCCCCAATTTCCTTATTATTTTATAAAAATAACATTAATTTAGTAATGGGCTTTACTAACTTAACACCTCCTTCTTACTAACATCACACCTGGCCCAGTACCACAAACCATTCTTTTCCAATTTATTTTCCACAAACCACCGATAATTCTAATCATTAATTAAATTTCCAATTAAATTAAAATTAGAAAATATGGGGTGTTACAACTCTCCCCCACTAAAAGAGTTTTCGTCCTCGAAAACATATTTCTAGTGAAAGGTTCCAAATTGGAGTCCTCCATCTGACTCTCCTGTTCTCAGTTAACACTTTCTTAGTCGAACCTCAAAACTCATCTGACATAACCAACATAAACATGTCTCATGCATTCCATCTCAGCTCTTACGTCGCATTCGACCATTCAAATGTATATCACTCGCTATATCTCCAAGAGATTAACAACGATAGAACATTGAGGTACAACCCATACAATACGCCCAATCACTGAATAATATAATTACACAACCATGGTATAACCACTTCGATCAACACTGCAGTAAGGCATTCCATCTACCAAATGTACCAACCTTAGACACACCTTTCCATACGAGCGATGAAATAATACTTACACTCTTCACCAACTGCTTCCTTCATGAAACTCGATAATAACATTCATATACCGTTGAATTTCAACTATCTGACTCCTCTCAAGTCATACCAGCAATTATCCAACATGTTATATTCCGCTTTTGCTGCACTATTTTGATTACTCATTACAATCGTCATTACCAATAAGATTCCTCAGTTTTACCCAATTCCGACTCTCTTTACTCATTCGTTCCAGAATCCTTCTTTATCATACATGGTACTAATCTACCATTTAGCAACACTTACTCGCACTCAAAAATAAAGTCCTGATTTACTTCCTCTATTTAAACATTCCAACCATCCGAATGAATACACACAAGTAATTATAATCACACTCATCATCCTTAATATACCATTGCTTATAAAATAGCTCAAACTGAAGTCTGCTCTCCTCCAATAATTAAATCAACTTTGTTCTTCATAGAGTATAATTCCTCATTATATCTGGAAATCTACAATAATACCTTACAACAGTACAAAAGTATTATAGCATCATCATATAGTATCAACTCATTGCCTTAACTTCGGTGAATACATACTCGTTAACTAAGTACATCAACAATAACATACTCATCATCTCGGCAATTATTCAAAAGAATTCTAATTCTCCGAAATGACATCCTTTCATCCACTAGATTATAAATCCAACATATAGATCAATACACATCCTCTATGTAGGCTCCTGACATATTAATTCTTCACTGCCCACGAATAATTACTCATAACGCTACTCCACATCACACTTTCGTTGCGCGATTCTGATTACTCTTCTTAAGTCACCGTCCAATATATTGCATTCTTTCATATTCACTTCTTCATAAATTCACACAACATGGTGAGTGATTATTCTCACGGCTTAGTATCCATCATATCTTAAACCATTAAGGTAACAAACAAGCTCATCCCATATATATGATCCCGTCTACTATCAACAAGAGATTAAGCGTGATCAAGTCCTCAATTTGTCAATAGATAGCCGACAACCATATTTAAGCATAAACCGTCGTTACTACATAATAGTGTCCTTTTCCAAGTTTGCGCTCAAACTCATTAACATCGTCGTAGTCCAATAGTTCACTCTGAGTCGTTATAACTCGCACACATCCCTTTCATTGGATCTTGTCGGTGAGACACCAACGTCCAAATGTTTTACACAATGCTTCATAGTCACTTAGCATCACACGCTCGTTAAGTACTTCCAAACTTCATAGTCATTAATATACTCGTACCTTTCTATTTATCTCGTTCCAAATCAAAATCCTCATCTTAGCAAAAGACCGCGATAACATTCATAACTCGTGGTTTCACTCTAACTCTCATGACATATTTTGCGTCCAAGTATCATTGAACTCGGAATCTCAACAATTCTTCCTCACACTAATAGGTGTAAGAAATCCTCTACAATTCTTCTTCTATACATGTCGTTGCTTTGGCATCATAAATACGACTTCAACTGTACTATAACTTATTTCACCTTTTCTACTAATTCACTACTCATTAAAATCCATCGGCACTCAAATCATATTTATTACCGAACATCTCATCAACTTATTCCTCAACAACATATTCTACTCAATTTTGTCTCAAACAATCACGGTAGTAGGCATTCCTATTCAATAAGTTTTGCGCTTCCTTAACCAACTTCAGAATATCTCCTCATAGGATCAAAAGTTATGGGTTTTAAAGTAAAAACAATTTTTCCAAAAACACACAGTAGAACCCGGTTCCTCCCACACAGGAACCGGTTCTTGGCTGCTTCCCATAACTCGTCTCTGATTTTTACTATGGGGAACCGGGTTGTCTCTATCTGGGAACTGGTTCCCAACAACCCAAAATTCCCACGCCTCTGTTTTTATAATGGGAACACTTTTCAAACAAGTTTTAAACATCAAATAAAAACATATATCATGGTTATTAAGTCAGCTTCGCAATGCCCCAAACGGCACTTAAATCAGACACTCGGATCTCAAGATATGAATTTTCCAATCTTTGTCCGAAATTGCAACACTGACGCCACGCAGCGACACCTTAAATGATATTTCCAAAACTCCTCAAATGGTACACTTAATTCCTAGAATTTCTTCTCAACAAACCTTTCAATTATTCCTTCAATCCGTTCAACTCTGACACTGACATCCCGTGTCGCACCAACAAACAAGTCTAGTTCTAAGAGCACGTGTAACCGCAACTTCACCTCTTTCCAAAATCATCCTGTCACAATTAAATATGTTACAGATGCTGCAACCATTTTTATAACGAAGTTCATCTCTTTAGCTTTCCGACGCTTCAAATGGAACTCAAATCGGATGTCCAGAACTCCAGTTATGAATTTTCGAAGTTCTGCAGCTATTCAGCAATTTTCCTGCGTTTTGCTTACGAAAATTTTACTCCAAAACTCATTTCCTTCAACTCGATCACATTCCAAACAGCCCCTTATCATATCTCTTCACTTCCAAACACTCTTATAACTTGAGCAACACATCCCATTGCCGAAGTGCGATTTCTGAAACACTGCGAAAGCAATCCTCTTTGCAAACTTGCAGCTGAACCTCTTCCGAGACGCACGGCTACTCAACTGACAACTTCGCAGCCCATCAGTAGAGCTGATACATTACAACTTCTTAATTTCGCTCTCCTACAAATAATCATCAATTACCTCTAATCATCTTCCTTCCAGATGTTCCAACTTAGCTACTAGTCGAGTCCTAATTCTTAGTCACCTTCAATTCAGAAAACAACAAACTCCAACAACGCTTGCACTGTTGCCAACAACAGTCTACTGAACCAATCATCTTACAACTGAACATAACCGAGAAGCAAAGCTTCTCCCCCACTTTGCTCAAACTAACCCCTGCAACAAAACAAACAAGTACCGACTGTGATCCACTCACATGTCGCGTACCAAGGGCTAATACGCCGACAGTATTCAACTGTCGTGCAACTCAACAGACTCAACAATTGGCCGGACGGACCGACCTGCTCTGATACCACTATTAGAACACCCTTCTAAAACCCCCGCGGAAATATAATAAAATCAGAGTAAATTTACAACAAGGATGCTACAAATAATAAAATAAATAAAATACCAAGTCGTTTGTCATGCTTTATTAAACCAAATATCAAAACATGTGTTTAGCACAGCGGAAACTCTTTTCAACAACGTTAAGAACATATCCAACAAATCAACAATACATAATCCATAACCAATAATGGCAACAACGTATATCAAGTAACTCTAAGACTATCGACCCCCAGTGTTACAAGATCAGAGCATGACCGACACGACTCCACATAACCGGATAAACTCTATGAGTCATCCTCACCGATCGCTTAACCGCTACTTCAATCTAAAATCATAAAAGTAAGGGTGAGACTACATCATAATTAAATAGCATTATAAATCATCCGATATAGAATTTCATAAGCAATTATCCACCCTACTTAGCATATTCAGATTTATCAATTCATACGAATCACAAGCACAAATCAAAAGTATGCACCAATAACACCACACAATCACAACACCGGATTTCATCCTGACATGTCACAATTTATACAAAGACCATGCAGACTCTTATGCATGTGGTACCTAAATTCGTGAATCACATCACAGGACTTCTCTCTTTGATACTGCCCTCTAGTCGCTCACACCCCACATGGGCACACGACTACTGCCTCATCGCTCACACCCCACATGGGCACACGATGACTGCCTGCTAATCTCCGCACAATGGGAATTAGCCTTCCAATGCAAATGATTTGTGAATGAATGCACACATGTCACATACTTATAACATCATATCTCATCATCAATCCGATGCTTAACATCGTTTATCACATCTTACCAATAACGTCACAACAAGTATGTACATGTATCATGCATCATTCAAAACAAATCAATCAGCATCATTCATCAAAACACATGATAACAATATTTACCATGAATAACATCCATCTGCATCATCATTCATCAAAACACATGATAACCATATTTACCACGAACAACATCTATTTGCATAACAAGCAAAAGCAATCACATTATAACATCACACATCATTACACATATTCAATCATGCGAACAACAGTTCATTGCACCTCATCAACCATGCAAAACAAGAATGAACCACATTTGAAGAAAGCGATACTTTTCAAAATAAAATCAAGTTATTATTGTTTTCTTTATTTCACATGGTAAAGCATTCAATTTAAGGAACAACGTCCAAAACGGCGTATAAAATGGACTTACGGTTTGAAAATTAGAAGCTTTTAAAGTTAGAGTAGTTTTTAAAACGTGCAGCTGGAATTTGTACTGGAACCCGGTTCGTCCCACATCGGAACTGGTTCCTGGACCCAAAAATGCCATTTTTAACGTTATAACACAGTGGAACCTGGTTCCTCCCACATGGGAACCGGTTCCCACGAACCCAGTAGCTGAAAAACATGATTTTTAAGACTTTTATGCATCCCAAACACATACCAACTCATACCATTACGAAATTGATCATCGATAACATCAAAATACTCCAAATACATGATTCTACTGCACAAACAACATACCACAACACCATGTAACATTACTACATCATCAATTGCAGTCAATTCATCAAATCATACATGTCAGTGTTGGTATTTCACAAAACCTAACATCCCAAATAGAGATTCTAATCCCTTAATTCAATCCTAACATCATCAAAATCATAATACTACATAATTAGAGTAATCACCCCTTACCTTAGCCAAATTCTTCATCTTGGTCCTCTTCCTCTTTGGCTCCTCTTTACGTTCCTCAGCTCTTCTCTTCAACTTCTCATTTTCACGTTCTGACTCTTTTTCCTCTAACCTTCTCTTTTCCCCCAATTTCCTTATTATTTTATAAAAATAACATTAATTTAGTAATGGGCTTTACTAACTTAACACCTCCTTCTTACTAACATCACACCTGGCCTAGTACCACAAACCATTCTTTTCCAATTTATTTTCCACAAACCACCAATAATTCTAATCATTAATTAAATTTACAATTAAATTAAAATTAGAAAATATGGGGTGTTAAAGCGACCTCCAATGGTATTTGAACTGGTTCGACTTGTGGCTCTTTGCCTCGAGCGCTGATATCTTGATTAGGAACTGGGACCTGGACTGGACCAGCAGCAACATTTGGAGAAATTTCTGGTGAAAAGATCCTTCCACTTCTCGTAATCTTGTTGGTACCCACAATATTATCAACAGTTGGAGCAGTAAAATTCAGGGCCTCTTCGGTCAAGGTATCCTGTTTAACTCCATGGACATAAACATTAGTGTCGTAACCCCACGGGACAGCTTTGTCTGAGGAGTATGGAAATGGAGTTGGACTAGCAATGATTACTCATGCCACTTTGGGTGTAGCAGAAATTTTGAAAGGAGCTTTGGTATGGATTTTCAATGGTATGTTGGAAACCACTGAGACATCCTCTATTCTCATCCTGTTTACAAAGACTTCGCATAAAACGTCCATAGAAGGGAGCCTCTCAAACATAATGATACGGCGATCCATCCACTTTTGAATTCCCATTCTCAGATTTTCACAACTGTTGGGTAGGTATGTGCAATAAAAGCAATCAGGGTCACAACCTGGAAAGTAACCAGCTTGGATTAGCTTTCCTTTGACTTCAAGGAGCGGAGTTGACAATTCGCTCACATCATAGATGTAAATAGTGTCTATGATTGCATTGATGGTCTTGTCGTGCTTCGGCATAGGTGTTGTGATGACATTTGGAGTCTCTGGAGGATCAAACTCAATTTCCCCAGCATCTATCATGTCTTGTATTTTATTTTTCAGGGCCCAACAGTGATCTGCGTCATGTCTTGGACAGTTGGAGTGATACGCACATGTTGCATCGGGGCGATAACTCGGAGAGGAAGTGTTGACATTCTTTGGAGGGTCTTTCAATGTGATCAAATCTGCTTTTAGCAAATGCTGCAATGCTTGAGAGATTGGCATATTGATTCTGGTAAAATTTCTTCTTGGCGCATCTGGTCGACGCGTATATTTTGGCGGTTGATCTTTTTGAGGCACAGATGCGGAGATCAGAACTGCCCATACAGATTGGTGATGCTCATTCTTGCGACCTTTCTGAATTTGCATTGTATTGACCTCATTTCTCCCGCTGATGGGTCTTTTTGTAGTACCAGAGGAAGAGCCTATTTGAATTTTTCCACTTTGAATGCCGCTTTCGACACGTTCTCCAGTCAATATAAGGTCAGTGAAACCTGATGATGAGCTTCCCAGCAAATGACTATAGAAAGGGCCATTTAAAGTGCCCATGAACATGTCGACCAACTCGCGATCAGATAAGGGTGGTTGAACCCTTCCAGCCATATCTCTCCATTTTTGTGCATATCCTTTGAAACTTTCTTTTGGTGCCATAGACATGCCCCTTAGTTGAGTACAGGTTGGTGCAAGATCACCATTGTATTGATACTGTTTGTAAAAAGCAGCAGCTAACTCTTCCCAGGTATGAACTTTTGTACTTTCCAGTTGGTAGTACCACTCGAGTTGTGCACCCGACAGGCTTTCTTGGAAGAAGTGAATCCACAATTTGTTATCTGCTGTATGAGGTTGTATCTTCCTTACATAGGACCTCAGATGTAGTTTTGGGCAAGAAACTCCATCATATTTTGCAAAGACAGGAACTTTGAACTTTGGAGGGATAACAATATCTGATATGAGCCCTAGATCATTGAAATCTAGACCAGGTATTTTTTGTATCTCCATAGCTTTCATGCATTCTTCCAATTGCTGGTACTTGTCATCATCCAGTTCGTCTCCGGAATGATAATCTTCTTCATTGGAAGAGAAAGAGGGTTTGGCAGAACCCTGGTTGCTGTGATTGTGTCCTTGTTCACCATCACCGACTATTTCAGGGATCTGTGGCTTTTTGAACTTTTTGACTGGGATTTTGATCTTCCTTTTCAGGTGACTCAAGCCTACAGATCCTTTGGGCTTCTTTTTCTTCTTGATTATAAGGGCTTTCAGTTCTTGTTGCCCTTTTTCCAGTTCCAGAATTGCCACTTGAACTTGGGCGTTCTGTGCTTCGAGATTCTTGATGCTTGTTTCAAAATCCATCTCTTCTAACTGAAATAAACAGCGAGGAGATGAGAAATCCGTCATGTGAACCTGTTATGCAATGTTTATGAATGAATGAAATGCATATGCAATGTTTTCAAGGATCTTAGAATTTAGATTTGTTAAAACAAAGGAGAAACAAACATTAGTTAAACAATTTATTTCTTTCTTTTTTTTCTTTTTCTTTTCTTTTTTCTTTGCCTCATTCGGGCTTACAAAACAGAAATAAATAAAGAAAATGAATGATCCCTCAGGTCTCCCATGGACGCTTTCTCTTTGCACCCAGGAATGTGTTGATCTGCTGTTCTTCTTGGAGTTGTCTGGTGAGTTCCAATAATCTTCTCTCATAGTCTTGACAGTGTGCTTTGAAGGTATCTCTTTCCTCTTTTAGTTGAACCCAAGATTTCTGCAACTCTTCCAGGTCAGTTGGCATGTCTGGATGTAGAATAACTTGAGGTTCGTCTCCTTCGACTTCTGGCTCAATAGTCACAGGTAGAATAGCGGGATATGGCATGATGAGTTTCTGAGCATGAGCCCGCACCCATCTGAGGTAAGGTTCCATAGGAATAAAATTCCATTTCCCCAAAGTTTTGCTTTCTATTCTATAGACACTGCCCCATGCATGTATGAACCTTCGTCGGTGTCTATGGGAATCATCCTCGTAATCAAACACAATGCCACGGATAATCATGTCAAGAGGACCGTTTCTCCGTGCATATCCGAATTGGCATAAAGCTAAAGAAGGATTGTAAGTGATGCCTCCCTTGATGCCAAGTAGTGGCACATTAGGGTACTCTCCACAATGATCAATGATAGTAATGTCTCTCCGAAAGAAGTTGTTCCACCGGATATCTGAATGAGACAAAGACATAATCCTGCGAGACCATTGCATCCTTTGTTCATTTATCAACACTGATCGGGGAAGATGAAATGTAAACCATCTAGCTAGTAGTGGTATACAGCACATAAGAGTTCCTCGTTTCTTCATGGTACGAGTGTGTAGAGAATGTAGAATGTCTCCCAGCAATGTTGGTACCCGGGTTACGGGTTAGGAAAAGGTTGATAATGTGTACACTTATGAACTGGTCGGGATTAGGGAATAAAACCAACCCATAGATCAAAAGAGCCACAACCTCCTCAAAAGCTGGGTAACTTTTGTTGTTTAGTAGTAATCGAGCCTTTTCCATTAAGAACTTAGCAAGCAAACCCTTAACTCCACTCTTTGTTTCCCAATTGGACTCGATTTCTAACTTTCGCAAATGTAAGGCAGCAGCAATGATTTCAGGTTTTGGAATCCTTTCTAAACCAGTGAAAGGTAATTGATCTCGAACAGGTAATCCAATTAGTTCAGAAAACTCTTCCAAAGTGGGTACTAATTGGTAATCAGGAAATGTAAAGCAATGATGTTCGGGATCAAAGAACTGGAATAGGACCCGTATCATGTCTTCTTCAAATTTTGAGGTAACCAAATGGAGTAGGTGACCATGCTTTTCGGTGAATTAAGCATTCCTGGGAAATTCTAATTCTAAGTCTTTTACTTCAGATGGCACCGTTGAGATGTTGATTCGGATGTAATCTTTGGTGGCGGGAGCCATTACCTGCAATAACAGAACAAAGGTAAACTCTTTGATCCTTGAAATGATTAGTGAGAAAATGATATGCTTATGATGCCTATGATGTTATGATGTCAAACATGTGGCACACACAAACAAATCAAACAATAGCCTTAGGTTTAAAGGCTTGCATGAAGTTGATAGGTGATAGCCTCTCCACTGAAGTTGATTTGGTTAAAACCTGTCCTAGAATAGTATTCGGGTTCTATGATCCTTGGAGGTAACATCTCAATACGGCGCTCGAACGGCCGATCAAAATATTCCTCGAGGATAACTAACTTCGATCAATTTCAAAGCTAGCCACTTAATAGGCCACAAGTCAAGTTCAACTAAAAGGTTCTAAGACAAATTAGTGTTTAATGACATTTTGGAAGCCTAATATACTCCTTGATCGTTTTCAAGGGACATCAGTATAAACCAAAGTATCGCACTAACGGTGACTACCAGATCAACCGTTTCGGTACATGCCGTACAGTTTCCTTGGTCTATTGTCACATACTTAAGGTATCTCGAGATTCGGGTTAGAATCTTTCACACAAGCAAAATACCCAAACAAACCTTTGAAAAATAGAGCAATCAAGTCAAACAATTGAAAACATCAAAGTGATTTATTCTCTAAAGGTAACCCCTTTTGAAAACATTTTGTTTTTAGAAAACTTTCCCCAACAGAGTCGCCAGTTCTGTCGCCCTCGGTTTTTTACCATACCTCTCGCGGAGAGATACGTGAACTGACTCTTTTTTCTCTTTCTGCTTTTGTGTTTTTGAAAATCAGAGAGTCGCCACCGACTTTTATTTTATCCAATTAAGGAAAGGTTTATAAAAGAAACAGGAAAAGACCTTTAAGAAATTCTGGGTAAGGGGGTAGGTTATACAAAGGGAAGGTGTTAGCACCCTTTGTATCCATGGTTATCCATGGGCTCTTTAATTTGCTTAGCTCACTTGTTTTCAATCACTTTTCTGTTGCCTTGAAATGCTCGTATGTGGTTTCAAATACCTTTGTAAATTGAATTTGTAATGATCCTTGTGCGGATGTATACAAAGTGTTTTTTATGTTTCAAAAGATGTTTTGAAAAAAAGAACGTTAACTTCGTAATGATCCTTGTTTGGATATATACAAAGTATTGTCTTGTTTTGAAAGTTTTATTTTGAAAAACAATGGTGTATGAGAAATTTGTTTGTTTTGATTTGAGCAAGCAAATTAGGAGGTCTACCCTAAGTTATAAGGTCTTTATCCTATTTCCTTTAGAAAACTATCCTTTCACCGGATGTAAACGAAAGTTCGATTTTGCGTTTGAAATAATAGAATTTGACTTTGATTTTGAAAAGAATGAGAAGAGGGGTTACCTTAAGAGGTGCAAGTGTGATTGTGTTTTGATTCAGATATTTTATCTTTGAAGTTAGTGATCTAACGATTTAATTTTAATCTTTGGCATACACGCAATTTTATATGTGCTGGAATTTAAATGCGGAAATGTAAAATGCGGAAAGTAAATCTACGCTATTACATCGATTTTGCGGGAAATGTAAACTACGCTATTTACATGAATTTGACAACCTATACATTTATCTAGGAATTTAAATTGCAAGAAAATAAAAGAAATATTTTTGGATTTTTTTATGGTTGATTTTAATTATAATTAATGCATGATTAATTTAATTAAAATGAGAAAAAGATGGAAATAAAATTTAAACCTAAAAATTAAGTTTAAAATATGTTCAAAATACTTGTTAATTGATTTTAAAACAAAACTAATTTTTTTGGAATTTTTGAAATCGATTTTGTAATTATTAAGTTAATTAATACATAATTATGCAAATAATTACACAAATAATTAAAACTTAAAGAGAAAATTATTCTAAATATGTACAAAATTAGTCTATAATATATAAACTATATTTAATATAAAGAACAATTTTTTTATGATTTTTTGATTGGTTTAAAATAATTAAAAGATAAATATATGCATATTATCTAATTAATTATACAAAATATTTAAATTATGAAGAAAAATAAAATATTTTTATATCAGAAAATAAAATATTATTTTATAAACTTAAAAATAATTTTTGTGTAGTTTTTTGTTTTTTAGAACTATTTAAATTAATTTTACAAAGAAATTAAAATAAAAATAAAAAATATGAAATAGATGATCAGGTGTGATTGGCTGTAAAGTCCATGGTATGGACTGGCATGTCATAAGCGTTAGATGAGGGAATTAATGAGATCAGATGGCCTGGAAACGAAGGAGCATGGCACGTGTACCACCTGCAAAGCACTGAATCAGAAGAAAATTGAATTAAAACGCGCGCGCAGACTGGCCAATGGGGAGGGGACACGTCTTCATCTTCAAGCTCTCGCCACACTTTTAACAGCGCTTTTGTAAAAAAAGCGCTATAATAAGTGATGCTCAAACCTGCAAAATAGCGAATAGGGGTACACTCACATAAAAAAATTTTGTGACCTGTTCAGTTTGTTCGCCATGATTCACTGAGTTCAAATATGCCTTTTGTTTTGTTTAATTTTGCCTCTAACGGAAAATCCCAAATTTTTGCTTAAGAACCCTAAAATGGTATATTCTACAAACGGCCATGAAAACTCAATTAGAGCTCCAGAAACGACCAGAGCACCAATCTAAACACAAATATATGTTCACATCTTATTAAATATGCATGAATGATCAGATACGAGTTGATTTTTGTTTGAACAAACCGTGGCTTGTGTAGCTCGATTTGTGAGGTTTTGATGCTTAGAATTTATTTGGATATGTTCAGTGAAGTTCAGAGATGTTGTTTGAATACTTGGTTTGGATTGAAACTAGCTATAATTTAAAATTCGAATTCTAAATTTTCTTCAAAATTTCAAGTGATTACAAAAGTGGCATATGCATAGTATTGGTTCTGAACTTGTCTCTCTGATTGCTGAAGTATGATAGCTCTTATATAAGCATTGAAGTGCTTAAGAACTAAGCTAAAAAGCATTAAGTGCTTTTGTTGAATTCTTGACTTTTTCAACACATGTAGCTTTGCATTTAAGCTACCATGGCTTGATTTTCCACTCTCCTTCTGCTGTACTTGGCTTGGGGCAGAGTTTTGATTGATTCCTTGATGAGTCATGCTTAGAAACTAAGCCATGCATTATCCTTCCATTTTCTTTATTTTAATTTAATCAAATGTGATAAAATTAAATCAAAAAAAGAAAAAAAATGATGTGGGCTTGGTCTTGGTCGTGGGAGGCCCTTTACATCATGGGAAATATGTTTGAATCATTTAAATTAGGCCCCATTTGGAAAAAAAACATTTTTGATCAATGTTGATTTCAGGCATTTTCCCAAAATTTAGCCAACTTCAACAAGGTGTAAATCCCTCAATTTTTGTCATATGAAGGAGTTCTTGCACTTTTTGGAAACCTCAAAGAGTCCTCTAACCAATGTCTTTGGTCTCATGTCCAAATTATTTTCCATGCTCCTTGTGTGTCCTTTTGAAAAAAGTGTCTTTTTGTTGACTTTGAAAATGACCTGTAATGTCTTGGTTCATATTTTTCAAATGGTGAACCTAATGACCATGGGACCAATTGCATTTGAAATATAATTTAATTTACTTCAAAATGAGATTTGTTTTGAATTTTTTGAATGAAGGATGAGAGAGTTATGACCAGTCAAAGTTCAGTTGACTTTTTAGGAGAAAACCCTAATTTTGAAACTTAGGGTTTTGTTGATTTTTGATCTTTCCTTAATGAATTATGATCATCCAATGATCAAATGATGAATCCTTTGACAAAATATGTATGTTGACAAAAAATTTCATTTTTGACTGTCTGTTGACTTTTTGGTCAAACGGGTCGTCTGTTGATTGTTTGAGCTACTGACGGTGCGTCTGAGCGAATTGAAGTTTGAAAATTTGTATGGTGGTACTTTGAGATATATGGAGGTCCATGAAATCCATTTTAGGTCTCAAAAACTTGTTCTCCTGAAAATAACAAGAAACCCTGGTTAGGGACTGTTTGTGTAGGAGACAGTTAAGCGTACCTGATTTTTGTGCAGTGCTGAGTCTCTGCTAATCATGTGATATTCAGAAGACTTCTAGAACAAAAATCTTGGAGTTTTGAATTTCAAAAGAATGATTTGATTGATGGTACAAAACACGGAGAATTGCACTGTCAGCGGTTTGACTGTCAACTGACTGTTCAGGTATTAATGTAGCAATTAGAGTGAAAATTCAACAGTCAAAGTTAATTTTCTTTTTGTTGTTTTTATTTTTGGTTGTTTATGTTAATGTTTAAAATTTATTTATATGACTTGTTAGAAAAACACAGACATAATAAATAAATAATATATACTGTATGCGAGGAAAATTACCGATAATAATCCTGAAAAACATTTAATGCACAGAAAAATAAATATTTAACTGGCAGAAAACACACAAAATATTATCTGAATAATTAAGCAACAGTATGACAGATAGCACAACATTTAATACTGACAGTACAAATATTACATACTATAATGAACGGTACGACGAGTAAACGGTACATTAAGAAATAAGAGATACGACAAACTTTAAGAATGACGATTAATAACCCATGCTACAAACAATAACATGTAGATGATTGGGAGTGTCAACATCCCAGGTCCACATTTTTCAGGGCTATGTAGACAGAAGAAAGACATGATTACCACCACGACGGTGATGATCATAAGAAAACACGTTTCTATCTGCTTCGCCATTTTTGCCGGGGGGGAAGAGAGAATGAATATAAAGTAGAAATTTGATAGATGAGTTAGAATTTGATGTGAGATTTTAGGGAAGGATTTGAAAAGAAAGGAAAAGATTTGAAAAGAAAGGAAAAGATTTTTGAAAATAATAGAATATAGTACAAAAATTAGTGGGAAACAAAAGATAATAATAATTTACTTGTTACCAGTACAGTCTGAATCCCCGGACTCTGCGCCTGCAAAAGATTTAGTTATGTACCAATTGCGTCAGTACTATTTATCTGTAAATAAATATCAAATAAATAGCGTGTGTGAAGTAATAAACAGTAATTGGCGTTTGCGTAAGAATAAATCCAACAGCGAGCCAAAATACCGTATAAGAAAAATTCTAAAAACCAAGTATTCATAAATCAAGATATGAAAATCCAAGATTATATGAAATTCTTAATTTTTAGATTGAAGTTTTCTTGAAAGAAGATGCGGGCAAATTTTGGGGTATAACAGGTAGCAACACAATGCAAATGGTGCAAGCTCAAGATAGAATGTGTCTTGCTTATCCCTCGGTCGGGAAACCTTTTTATAGTGAAGTCCATGGTCTAATGACCATTAATTAGCTTTGTAACGCTTGTAACGGTCCATAAATACTTGTAACGTCCTTATTAATCATATGTAACCGACTAAATCAATGGATTGTAACGTCTTATGACCATTGATTCCTCTGTTTTTGAGCCGGCCACGATAGCTCTGGGTTGTCATCCCAATTTCCGACTTCTAGACGCTTTAGTAGCAGGTCGGATGCTACTAGTTCTTAGCGTTGCTCTGCACATCCGACTTGGGCACCCGGTCCAAAGAATTATGGGATATGTACAAGTCCCGTGATCTCGAGACCCATAAGGTTGAAGAATTATCTATGCGTAGGTCGAGGACTCCGAGTCGGAGAGCCCCATTTGGTTCTCGACTAGTTGCACCCCTTGAATTTGGGAGTATCTTATTGTAGATAGGGCGAGGAGCCCTAGTGAGTTCCTGTCATGATGGCGTCCTAGAACCTGCAAAGTTCTACATATGGAGAAGTTAGAAAACCCCGGTGAGATCCCGACTTTATTTGTCAACACTTTTACGTTAACTTAACGTCCGACCTTGTATTTTTATGATTGCAGCAGATCATGGAAATTCTTAGATGCTCCTAAATAGATCTAGGCTAAAATATTTGCCCTACTTATGGCTATTTATTGATAGCCATGAGTGTATATTACCTAGCTGATTTGTACACACATTTGGATGTTTAATTCGATCCCTTTATGTTTAAGCTTGTCATAAGCACGTCTTCTCCGACTTGTTAAGGGTATTTGTTTAGTATAATCAGTAAATTTTTCGACTCGGCTAGGAATCATGCTTTAATCAGAAATATTCTTTGCATATCTTCTACTCCTGTTACCGTAATACTTGATGATTTTTTAGACTTTGGAGAAGTCGGAGAGGCCCATTGGGATCTCGATTTATAGGTGTTTTGTAGGAACCCGGCTAGGTTCCCGCTCTGGGACGCAGTAGAGCCCCTTTTGAGGGTGAAGTTTTGAGCAAAAGCTATTTTGTTCTCCCATGATACCTAAGTTATTCATATACCGACTATTGGGTAAAGAAATAAATTAGCTTTGTCGTCTTGGCCATCCTTCTAAATTTGTAATTTCTTCAGTGCGAACAGAGGCCCAGAGGTGTAACCGGCTTTTATGGAAAGAGGTCGCGATGGCATAATCGACATAGATATGATAAAAGGCCGCGATGACGCAATTGATCCAGACGTGACAAGAAACCACAATGGTCTAGTCGACTTTACGTAAAAAAGGCCGCGATGCCGTAATTTTGAAAAAAGTGAGAAGAGACTGTGATGGTCTAGTCGTCTTTACGTCAAAAAGGCTGCGATGACACAATTTTGACAAATGTGACAAGCGACAACGATGGTCTAGTTGACTTTACGTCAAAAAGGTCACGATGGCGAAATTTTGACAAACGAGATAAGAGACTGCAATGGTCTAGTCGACTTTACGTCAAAAAGACCGCGGTGGCGCAATTTTGACAAACGCGGCAAGAAACCACGATGGTCTAGTCCACTTAGGTAAAAAAGGCTGCGATGGCGCAAAATTGTTGAGTACTCCTTTGATCATGTACTGTCCTTCCTATGCTGCATGTTGTAAAACTGAATTGTGCTAATTTGATCAGCCAGTACCATGAGAGACTTGGATATCTTTGTTAGTCATAAAATTGACTCTCATATCATATTAGCCATAGTCATGCAATTAATTGAAAAATGCTGCTTATACCAAAAAAGTGGATGACTATGTTGCTTACTCTTAAGAAGTATAGAATTTAGCTAGATGATAATAATAATAATAATAATAATAATAATAATAATAATAATAATAATAAATTTTGGTGATCTTTCCACTACCCAATCATTTCTAAAAATGTAATTTAATCAATATTAATACTATTAATATATAACCATTTCAAAAAAAATCATAAGATATTCAAAGAGTTTTTTAGTCTATCTCTCACCCCATCAATAGTTGAACAAAGATATCATTAATAATTATTTATTTTTGAAGTTATTATATGTAAAATGAAATTTTCCGTTCCACATTTTTTGGTTGAAAGGCTTTTTAAGAAAATTTTGAAATTATTAAATAAATATAGAAGAAAATTTAGTTACAATTCTTTAGGTGTTGTTTATATTATTTTTCAAAAAAAATATAACAAGTGCATAATTTATTCCTATACATTTAGGATTTCCTCCTACTTTTATTTTCTAAATGATATTTAAATACACTTGTCATATTTTAATTGAAAATATGACAAGTGTATAATTTCCTCCTATACATTTACAATTTCTTTCTATTTTTATTTACTAAATGATATTTAAATCTACTTATTATATTTTAATTGGGAAATAGTATAAAGCACACCTAACAAATTTTACTTAACTTTCTCCTTAAATATATAACAAAATCAACATATTAATTGAAAATGTTTTATATATAAATTCAAAATATAACATTGTTGTAGCATAAGGTTTTAAAACACTTTAAAAGAATAATTTTGCATTTTGATACTACGATTATGATTACTAATTAAAATATCAATTAATTTTTTTATTATAATTAATAAATAAAAGTTATGAAAATAAAATAATTATTATTTGTTAATAATAATAATTAAGACTAGAATAAAAATTATAAATTAAAAAAATTATTTTAAATTATAATTATTACAATTTTTTAAATAAAAATTATAAATAAATAAATGATATTTTGAACAAAAATAAAATATGAAAAATATTTTATTAGAGAACATGTAGTTTTGTTTTATTGATCGTAAACTTATTCTTAGGGATGTGACGTTTTAAGATAAATCTTTTTAATTCATTCACTCATTTGGCTAATAGATTTATTAAGATATTTTTTCCACCATTACTATGCACTATCTAAAATAAGTGTGTTCTCTATTCAATAATTTTTCATTGATAATATAATTATTTGTCATTATAGCAATCCAACAAGTAACATGTAATTTAAAAAATAATATTGAAAATAAATGAATTATGTATACACATATTCAATAAAACTATTTCGATTAAATGAATCACTAATTTAAAGTAATTGAAATAACCAAATAAACATAGAATCTAACATATTAATTAAAATCTATATTTTAAATACCAAGTTAAAACATACAGTATCGAAGTATTAAAAAATTAAGCATTAAAAATCTAGCATTACGTTAGGGTAGGTATTAAAATATTGAATTAAAAAATTAAGGGAAATATAAGAAAAAGAAAGAGAAGAGAGAGTGAAAATACAAAAATAATCTACAATAATATGTAAATAGTATATTTTATTCTTTTAAAAAAAATGAATTAAAATTTTCTATATATAAGTGGCTCCACATATAATGGTTAAGTCACTCATCTTTTTGTCAAGCTTAGGCAGAAAAAAAAACCTCTAATAAATTCATTCTAGTCAAATGGGTCTTACAATTATATCACTTTAATGAAGTTAATGACACCATGAACAATAGTTTTAACACCGATTTATATTCTTTGTGTTAAAACTATTGTTCATGGTGTCATCAAATTTATAAAGCTTTGCTAGGATGTTCACGCCAAACAAAATCACGCACGCATCTTTTACCATTTTCAGCCTTGCTAGATAAACCATCTGTCATGATATTTCTCCTAACCTCCTTTCTATTTTCTTTATTCAAGTATAACCATTTTTTTAATGAAGAAACTAAAACCTTCTTTCTTGAATAAGGGTTTTGCTTAAGATATTTTATTATTTATAATACAACTAGATCTATGGCCCGTGCGTTTCACGGGTAAAATTAAAATATGTTTTTAATATTATAAATTTTAAAACATAAATTTAAGTAAATATGAACATAAAAAAAATCTTTTAAACATAAAACTGAGTTCATATTTAATATTAATTTCTTATAGAAAATAAAATTTGATATCATTTATAGGTATTAAAATTATAAAAAATTTTTGAATATAGTGGTTTAGTGATAAACTTAAAATTATAATGTTAAAGATATTGAGTTTAATTTTTTTTCTTCAATTAGTAAAAGAGACATTTTTAAAATTTTTTAAAATAAAAAAAAAGTAAAAATAATTTAAGATGGTTTTATAGTATTCAATCAATTTTAAATATGATATCATATTTTATTTTAATAGTGCTATCAGATGATATTTTATTCGCATATGATTGGATACTTTAATATCATTTATATTTATTTTTTGTTATATAGGATTTGTAGATAACAACTTATTTATATTATAATATTTTTTATTACACACTTATCCCATAATACAAAGGTCTTTAGGTTTAAAATATAGTCATTCAATTATATTTTCACTAATATTCTCTTTATCAAATTTTAAGTTTATCAAATATAGTTTAAGTTTCACTCTCAGGACTATTGTGGCTAAATAAATTATTGTGAATTTTAAATGGTCTATATTCAATGTACCATCAACATACATAAAAATTAGTTAAAATATTTAGTTTTGATATCTAAATCAATTCTAATATTAATAATTTAGAATTTAAAAATTTACAAAATAATAATTTATTAATCACTCAAGCGTACAAAAAAATCAATCATAAATAAAAAATTGAGAGAAACTTAAGGTTAAGATTTTTTTGTATATATTAGTTAAATGTTTATTTTAAACTAAGATAAATTTTTCATTTAAGTTTATTTTATTTACAATAATTTTATTCATGCTCAATAAAAAAATAAAAAACTATCCAACTTATTATATTCGTTAATAGATAATATTATTTAATAATATTTAAATATTATAATTCATTTACAAATATTTTAATTGTTCAAATCACTTGCAAGATGTAATTAAAATGATGAATAAAAAAAGACAATAAATTAAATTTTTAAAATTTTATACCTTTTTTTTATTTTTCCAATTATAGTAAAGAGAAAGTAAAATAAAATAATATAGTAATTGTTCAAATCACATAATAAGAATGGAGAATGGAAAAGAGAGAAAAAGGAAACTTTTTTAAAATTATATTCCTTTCTTGTTCTTCCGAAATAAAATTCTTAACAATATAAAGATAAAATTCTTTAGTAAAATTTTATAATTTCAAATTTAGTTGGTGCAATTAAAATGGTGAGAGACAAACTTACCTCTAAGAGATTATTTGTCATCGATTTCTTGAACACTAAAGATGCAATTGAAATAACAATATAAAGATAAGATCAAGTTACTTGAGTTAGTATCATACAACATTAACTAATGAATACTCAAGATAATATAGAAATTAAGAAGGATAAAAAAATTATAATAATACAAAATTAAAATTCTGCTACAAAATTAATGCTAAAAAGTGATTACAAATAAAAATCAAACATTAACTAATAAATAATCAAGATAATAGAAAAATTAAGAAAGATAAAAAAATAACAATACAAAATTAAAAAGTTGCTAAAAAATTGCAACTTTTATAAAGTGATTACAAATCAAAATCAAAACCAACATCTATATTCAACATTCAACATTTAGTATATATACATGATTTGATGCATATTTCTTGAAATAGACAATCTAGAGAACAAATTTAAAAAGAGAAATGAAAAAAATTGAAATTGAAGGCTATTTTTTGAAGTATTTATAATGAATGCATAGAATTCAAAGAGACAGTAATTGAAAAGTAAAAAAATTGTAACGTATATTCAATAAAAAAGATAATTATTATTTTTTGGAATAAGTTAAAATGTAGAAGATGGAAAGTTTTTATTCTCTCTTTAAAATTATTTAATTCATTATTATTGTATTTAATAAAATTTAAAAATCATAAAAAATATTTAACAGTTATATTTAAATTCATTCTTTATAAATGTTTTTGTATAATTCATTTTTATTAAAATTCTATGCGAGTGTTAAATGTTAGAATATTTTATTAAAGATTATTATCTTTTTTTGGTTACAATTTTATTAAAGACTATTGTATTAAAGACTATTGTAACGTATATTCTAACTGTTAAATGCTAAATTTTTATAATTGCAATAAATTTTTCATAATCTCCACTTTTATAATTATGTGAGTGTTACATTATCTTGACCGTTGCATAATCTTTAGAATTGAATTCTGTTTAGAATCTGAATTGAATAAAAACATAATTATTGCAACGTATAATCTTTAGAATTATGTGAGTGTTGTCATACCCTAAAATTTGCCCTCACATATTCCACCTACAATGATTCAAAGTTCAAGATTCAATTCCAAAGCTTCGCTCAAACAATCCCAAGATCCACAGTCAAATGATACTGCAAAAAGTCAACGAAAAGCATCTTTTAGGTCAAAACTCATAACTTGAGCATGGAGAATTCAATTGAGATGAAACAAAAGAGGTCATTTAGAGGACTCTCTGAGCTTTCTAAAAAGTCCTAGAATGCATTCATACGATTCAAATTGAGAGAGATACGCATGGTGGAATTTGAGCAATTTTTAAGATATGCACCAATCTTGGGATTTAAAGTCAATGGGCCCAAGTCTTGGGCTCCAAACATGATTGACACATAAAGAAAAGTCCATAAGATTATTCCCACATGTTTATGATATTTATTTGATTTATTTGGATTTTATTCATTTAAAATGCTAAAATAAATTAAATAAAATCATAAAATAGTGAAGTAAATTATAGGAGTTTACTTCTAATCATTTGAAAGCCCAAATAACTCCATGAAGTCCACAAAATTCATGCAATATGCCTAGGGAGAGTGCTAAGCAAAAATAGAAGGTTTGATATGTTTTTTTAAAAGGAATGGATCTTGCCAAAAACATGAGAGTCAAGCCCATGAGAAACCCTAATTAGACTCTCATATATATTCCAAAAGAGAGCAGCTAGAGAGGGGACGAAACTTTGAGGAGGGGCCAAGGAGAATGGAACCCTAAAGAGTGCAAAATTTCAAGAACAAAGAAAAATCATATTTTGTTTTCTAGTAAGTTTCGAAGTCTCCCATCCATGCTATTCAACTCCTGGGGCAATACACAGTAAATATCCTAGGGTTATAACGTGAGCAAGGGCCTAAGGACCACGGTTCACGTTCACATAAACATGTTGTTCTTTTGATTTTCGATTCCATTCATTCATGATATCTCACCGCGATTTAACGATTGGTATAGGTTTGTGAGTTGATTTAGAACAGGTGTGACGTGCAAAACGGAAGCTTGGAGCCTTGAACAAAGATTCACCATTGTTAGGGCAAAGAGAAGATTTGCTTCGGTTCTCAGGATACGGGCCATTCTAGATCATAAAAATCACGCCATTGAATCCGAAATACCTTAAATATATCATCTGGGCAGCTTTAGCTTTTGTTTGCGTATGGTTTTGCAGGTTTAGAATTGTGACCATGGGAGAAGGAGCATGCTTAGGGAAATTCGCAGGAGATGCCGCAGCAATTTTTGAAGAAAAATCCGCAGCAAATCTGGGGCAGCAAAAGGAAGAAGATGATAGTCTACGTGGGGCCCATGAAGGATGCGTTGGAAGCTCGCGATTGGGTGGTCAGCGGTCCGTATTTCTCTCTCCACGCAAGAAGCAATCTCATTGGGTGGTCAAAGGGTCAAGGACATTATTGGTCTTCCTCATTGGCTGGCGGCGCAGACTGGGACCCACTCTGCATTCGTTTGACTTTTTTTCTTTTCATTTACAATGATTTAATATATTTATTCTATCTTGACTGCTTAAGTAACAACAGAAACGCACAGCCTGGCCGGTGATGCATAAGGATTGTTAATCGATAGGTTCTGGGTTCGAACCCAGGATGATAGTTCCTTTTTTCAATAAATTTCTATATGCAATCCCATACAGCGCCCCAGGTATAGTTACGATACACCTCCAGCAATCAGCCTTCAGATCTCCTACCATTCAAATCTAACGCCCAGGAGCTGTACCTCTACCATGCACCATCAGGAGTATACCACACATGATCTCAGCCCATGTTTCCTCTATTTTTTTAATATATTATTTATATTTATTTATATAAGTGTTTAATTGTCTTACTATATTTTTTAGTATATGTTAATTAAGAATTAGAATAAATAAGGATTAGGGTTATGATTTAGAATTGTTTTCCCGATTAATCTCTCGACTATTCGATTCAATTAATTTTAATTATAAAAAACCTGTATAAATAGTATTTAGCTAAACGATTTAATTTATTATTCGCTTCGATTAAATCAATTGATCGCGGTGGGTAATAATAAATTAATTGTCTAATTAATTAAATTCAAATCAAATATAAATTAAAATAACATTTATTTTGCTAAATGGTTTTAACCAAATCTATTGGTTACGATGATTAGCATACCTTTTAAAACTCGTCATTATTTGTAATCGAATCTATCGATTATGAGGGATAATGATAAAGTCAATAATTAAATGATTAAAACACATCAATTTGCTAACGGTGATAATCGAATCAATCGATTAGAATAATTAGCAATGCTTTTATTAATCTGTTAATTATGGTGATCGAACCTATTGATCATCGCAATTAATAGTACAAATTAAAACCAGGGTTGTACGCCCAAATCTAAAAACACCCTAAAACACTTCAAATCAAACTACGGACTTTCATCCTTATTCAAAACTACGATAGGCTACTCAAAAGCCTTCAAATCCTATCAAATCAAATTCTAATCCTAAGGGCGTACAACCCTTCCCCGAACTACATTGACTCTGATTCTCCCTAAGGAGATATGTAGGCACTTGGATAAACAAGGCGAGTCCCCCTCTTCCAAACTCTAATCATGTTCAAGTAATTAGCCTCTAACTCTATTTACTGTCTGTCATCTTTCTTTATGTTTTGCCATAACCCTTATCTTTGCAATGTTAACCTTTAGGAAAGAGTTGAGGGTGCCTAACACCTTCCCTCGACCTGAATATAGTATCTTACCCTGATCTCTAAATTGCGTAGGGTTTCCTATTCGCCCTTCAGAATAGGTGGCGACTCTAAATCTTTAATTTTTAGGCAGGTTGCTACAACTGGCGACTCTGCTGGGGACAACTTAAATGGTGAATACTATGCTCCTATAGGTATTAGATTTTGGCAGGGTTTAGGTTTGACAACTTTTTAGGGTTTAGCTAATTCGCCTTTTTTAGGGTTTGTAATTATTTTTTTTATTTTTTTTTTTTAAAAAAAAAAAATTTGTTTATTTATTTTTTATCTAAAAAATATTTAATTGTTTATAATATGTTTATATTTAATTGTTTATGTTAATATATTTATATTTAAGTGCCTAATTGTCATATTTTTATATGCACTGCTGACATATTATGTAATGTTAAAACCCTAAGTGTGGGAGTTAACTTTGAGATCAATAGGGGAGTATGAATCGCCTACGAGTCTCATTGATAACTCCACTCGGAGTGGGTTGAGTATTCGGAAATGTCCAAAACGAGGCTTGACTTTGTTGAGGGCAGGACTGGATACTTGGCTGATCTCTCCGAGAACCTACCCCAAAAATTCAAACCTCATGGATAAAATGAGTTGTTCTAAAATCCGAAGAGACAAAAAGTCTCGGAGGTTACGAACGACCCCATGAGACCTTCTAGAACCCCCCTACAAAAAGGTTGGCTCCCAAGAGCCGCTACGTCGAACCTATGAACTTATGTGATTATGTGTTATATGTATATGTATATATATATATATATATATATATATGTGTTGATCATTTTTTTTATTTTTATTATTTCTTTTTCCATTCATCATACATCAGGGGCATTCTTGCATCATATTTTATTCAAAAAAAAAGAAAGAAAAAAGGATATCATACATATCATGCATGGCATACACATCATTTTCATGGCATTAAGAGAAGATTTCTCTTCTATCTCCAGAACAAGGGACTATTGGGAAGGATAACCTAACATCCCGACCATATTATCCAACAAGATTTCAGCAAAAGAAATCAATGGATCAACAAAAGCAACATGGTGGCCAACGCACCTGGAGGCCCAAGCCAAAACGATCATTCACCCAGTTGTACATGCCACTGTCTCAAGCTTTGCAACGTTTGCTCAGTTAGAACCTGGTAACTCTGCTACCTCCATACTCAGCTCCAGCTAACCCCCCTCCTGGGTACAAGCATCATGCTAGGTGCACTTATCATTCAGATAGTCCTGGCCATGATACAGAGGATTGTGGGCCATTGAAGCACAAGATCCAAGATTTGATTGAAGAAGGGCTCATTGAGTTTGAAGATCCTAGCAAGTCTAAAGCCATATGTGGCTAGAAGGAGGATTTCTCAGATCATTAGTTTTGTTTTCATTCGCTATTTCTTTCCGTTTGTTTAAACATTAGTCTTATGACATATGCTATGTACTTTACAACAATCATTAATGCATTGCTTACGTTTGTCTTGATTCATTCCTAGTGTTCTCACTATATTCAAAACTGTGTTTTTACTTGGTTTTCTCCTTTGTGATATTCAACTCTCGATTAAAGTCGTACACCTTTAGAGGGAGAATGACGAAAACGATACCACAATTTCATACACTACGCTTTCGAACAGACCGTGTTGACGATGTACAGGCATTTGTTCAATTCCTAAATAATGGAGATATAAGGATGTTAATCCCTCGTCAACCCCTTTGAGCCTAAAGAAGTAGGAGTTTTCCTTCATATAAAATAAAACCCTTCATATATAACCTGGAGTAGGGTAGCTGCTCAGTTAACTTAATCATTCCAAATTGTTCCTTTGAACATAATCGCTGATGGTTCTCCGTCATCAATTAAGTCCGGCAGTCAATGTCCGCAAAGAAAAAGAAAGCAATACAAGGGCCTGCTAAGTCAAAACCTATTAAGGATACTTAGGCAAAATTGGGGCATCCCGCTGACTGTAGTTTTAAAACGAACAGTTCAGGCAAAGTTGAAAAGAGGTCACTACATACCCTCACAAAAGAAAAGAAAGGAGGATGACTGCCTTTGCAAAGTAAACTTCTGTTTTTTGAACCATCATAAATGTCAACGTCATAATTCCCAAATTCTTTTGGAGACTAAATGCATAGTTAACTGAGCATAGGACTGGAGAACATCACGAAGATGGGGATGGGTACAAATGAACTTTGAGCCTCTATCTTTTGTTTCTTTAAACCGTGAACCAGGCCACGTTACAACCCTTAAAAGTCCTAACTGAAGCATGGTTAGTTCGAAAGCATACCATTACCAAAGGTATCCCGACTCCTTAAGGTCTACTATAACTCTTGAGCTGATATCACTTTCTTACAAAAAAAAACTTCGTTTTACTCAAAAAATGTTTTTTTTTCAAGACAGACATATGCATTCGCATCTTATGAATTTCATTACAAAGTACACTTGTCTATATAGATTTAAATGTTAACATCAGGGAGAAGTCGCATGGGGCATGGCTAACGGCTAAAAATCCTACTGACTGACGAAGTAGCTTTAAAAACTCGTCAAAAGAAGAAACATCCCTTAAGCATGACTGGGATGGCTAATGTGTACACGGGGCATAACCCGTCATTATCCCATTTACATGGGGCAATCTAATCAAGATCCATAGAATCTCTCAAAGACGCTGAATAGCCCATGGGGCAAGCCCATTACCCGGGGGCACGTTGCGAAGGTTGCTCAGTATCAGATGATGTTAATGCCACTCTCACACCCTTTCCGAGAACCTTTATAGGATATTTCTCAATCTGTCCATATAGTCTTCTTTAAGACATGTTCAAATACTTCTTACCCTTTCTAGGAGCCTTTTTCAGATAGTCTTTTTAAGACCCATCTTCCTATCCTTTCTATTTTCAAACCCTTTCAGATAGTCTTCTCTAAGACATATTCCTTTCTAAGAACCTTTTCTAGGTAGTCTTCTGTAAGACATCTCTTAACTTTTTCAGTTAGTCTTTTTAGACATGTTCAAAACTTCTCTTATGCTTCCAAGAACCTTGTCAAACTTTGTTTAAAGTACAGAGTCTTCTCTAAGACAGTTCACCGTCCTTTCTAGGGCGATCTTCTTGAAGATGTTTTTCCTAAGTTTTATTTAAAACCCCACAAACAGTCTTTATCCTCTATAGGAATATTTTTGACCCTCTGCACAAACATACCCCTTTGAGCTTTGTTTAAAGCGCAATCTTGTTTAAGACAATTTCCCATTCTTCCCAAGAACCTCTTCAGGTAATCTTATAAAAAGGACATCATCTCTTTCTGAGTACTCAGCAAATCATTGTCCGTCAGGCGCAACCGAAATGCATGACTGATTCTGAAAAGCATCTACTTCACATTCAAATTAACACTTAGCATCAAGGAGTCCTCAAAATTGGTCTAATCAAAGACGATCATTCCTGATAAAGACCCTTGAATGAGGAAACCACATCCATAGGGTTTTCCTAAAACAGGGGCATACAATCAAGAATCCTATCGACTAGGGGCATATCTTTCAAGAATTCAAACATTGGGGCAAGGCATATTCAGGCAGGATATGGTGAAATTCGAGTTCTCTATGAAGGTCCTTCCTTCAGGTTAAAGGGCACGTCTCCAAATTTCTGATATTCGGGAAGTCACACTAAGAGCATTGTTGCATAATTGATCTTCCCACGCTTGTACTATTTACATCCCGCAGTGTGGGATAGGCATACATGCATAATTCTCATTTATTTTGAGAATCTCATTACACGACACATGCATCATGACATTGCATAAAACTAACGCTGCCTTTTCAGGTCACTTCATAATCAAGAGGATGTTATCATCACATTACAGCGTTAATACGATCGTATCAACGATTCAATCTTAATAGATACAATTCTAATACCTCATTCCAGGTCTTTCTTCAAAGACAATCCAGAAGCAACCAAAGAATTTCTTACCTCTCTAGGTAGTCTTGTCCAAAACAATTATCCTAATCTTTCCAAGCAAGTCTTGTTTAAGACATATCCTAACCTTTCTAGGTAGTTTTGTTTAAAATATTACATAGCCTTTATAGGAACCTTTCTAGGTATTTTGTTTAAAATGCTTCGTATCCTTTATAGGAACCTTTCTAGGTAGTTTTGTTTAAAACATTCCACGCTGTGGACCTCCGTTTTTTAATCCGGGCCATACCTCTGTTCTGTAGAGATACGTGAACTGACTCTTTTTTATCGCTTAATGCTTTCGCATTTCTGAAAATATCACAGAGTCACCACCGACCTTTTATTTTATCCAATTAAGGAAAGGTTTATAAAAGACACAGAGAAAAGACCTTTAAGAAATTCTGGGTAAGGGGGTAGGTTATACAAAGGGAAGGTGTTAGCACCCTTTGTATCCATGGTTATCCATGGGCTCTTAAGTTTGCTTAGCTCAATTGTTTTTCGGTCACTTTTCAATTGCTCTGAAATTGCTCATATGTGGTTCCCAAATACTTTTGTAAATTGAATTTTGTAATGATCCGTGTGTGGATGTATACAAAATGCTTTGTTTATCTTTCGAAAGATATTTTGAAAAGAACGTTAACTTTGTAATAATCCGTGTTTGGATGTATACAAAGTATTGTCTTTTTGTTTTGAAAAACAACAGTGTATGAGAATTTTGTTTGTTTTGATTTGAGCAAGCAAACTAGGAGGTCTACCCTGAGTTATAAGGTCTTTATCCTATTTCCTTTAAAAATCTATCCTTTCACCGGATATAAAAGCAAGGTTCGATTTTGTACTCAAAACAGTAGAATTTGACTTTGATTTTGAAAGATTGTGAAAAAGGATTACCTGAAGAGGTGCAAATGTGATTGTGATTGGATTCAGATATTTATCTTTTGAAGTTAGTGATCTAACGGTTCAATTTTATCTTTGACATACACGCAGTTTATATGTATGCGGGAAATTAAAATGCGGAAATGTAAAGTGCGGAAAGTAAATCTACGCTATTACATCGATTGTGCAGGAAATGTAAACTGGCCTATTTACATGAATTTGACATCCTATACATTTATCTAGGAATTTAAATTGCAAGGAAAATAAAAGGCATGTTTTTTTTGGATTTTTTATGATTGGTTTTAATTATAATTAATGCATGATTAATTAAATTAAAATGAAGAAAAAAGATGAAAATAGATTTAAACCTAGAAATTAAGTTTAAAATATGTACAAAATATTTGTTAATTAATTTTAAAACAAAACTAATTTTTTTGGAATTTTTGGAATTGATTTGAAATTGATTTAAGTTAATTAAAACATAATTATGCAAATAATTATACAAATAATTAAAACTTAAAGATAAAATTATTCAAAATATGTACAAAATTAGTTTATAATATATAAACAATATTTAACACAAAGAACAATTTTTTTTATGATTTTTTGATTGGTTAGAATAATTAAAAAGTAAATATATAAATATATACTAATTAATTATGCAAAATATTGAAATTTTGAAGAAAAATAAAATATTTTTATTTCAGAAAATAATATATTATTTTAGAAGTCTAAAAATATTTTTTGTGTATTTTTTGGATTTTTAAAACTATTTTTAATTAATTTAACAGAGAAATTAAAATAAAATAGAAATAAAAGGATACTGATCCTGTATGGAAATTAAATGAGGGAGTATGATGTGCATGCGCGTTCTGAGGCGTTGGATGAGCTGATGGATGGATCAGAAGGCCCAGATGGTGAGGGACCATAGCACGTGGAACACCTGCAAAACACTGAATTCAAGGTCAGTTTAAAAAACACGCGCGCGCCTCCCAGCGAATTAGAGGGCGCCACGCATCATCTTCAACCTTCAGATAGATTTTTACACCGTTCATTTGCAGGTGGTGTAAAAAAAACAATCTTTTACACCTGGTAATAATAGCGAATACAAGCAAACGTGAGTATAAATTTGGCGCGATGGTATGGTTGAGTTCGTATTGTTCACGCGAACTTAATGATGCTAATTAGAACCTCTAATTTTGCCTAATTTGGAAAGCCCTAATTTTGAAGCTATGAACCCTAAAATGGTAGTTTCGTTTATACGTGTCCAAACTTCAATTAAGTTTCCAGAAATGATCTACACCTCAAACCAAACTCAATAGTATGTCTACATCTTGTTAAACATGTGTGAATAACCAGATACGAATTGATTTTAGTTTGAACAATTTTTGACCTGTGTAGCTCGATTCAGTGAGCTTCAAGGCTTGTTATTGATTGAGATAGTTTCAGTGATGTTCAAGGAAGGTGTATGAATGCTTAGTTTGTATTGAAATGGACTGAAATTACAAATTCGAATTTGAGTTTTCTTTGAATTTTTTCAAGTGATTACAAAGGTGTTATGTGCTATGTATGCTTCTGAACTTGTCTCTCTCTTGTTACTGAACTAAGATAGCTTATTTATAAGCTATGTGTGCTTAGAATTGAAGCTAATATGTGCCTTAGTTGCCTTTGTTGAAACTTTGGTTTTTTAATATTAAAAACCTTTGAAAAATTGACCAAGTCTTGCTCTCCTTCAATGCACCTGCCTTGCCCTTCAATTCTCTGCAGAAGATGAAGATTCCTTAGGGGTGAGTCATGCTTGGAAGTTAAGCTACCATTATCCATGCATTTTCCTTTTAATTTTAATCTTAAAGTAAGATAAAATCATGCAAAAAGTGGATAAAAAAGGTATGGGCTTAGTCTTGGTCGTGGGAGGCCCATAATAACATGGCAAAGATGTTTGAACCATAAAAACTTGGCCCCTTTTGGAAAAAATGCAATTTTGAACAATGTTGGTCTCATGCATTTTCCAAAATTTAGCCAACTTTAACAAGGTGTAAATCCCTCAATTTTTGTCATATGAAGGAGATCTTGCACTTTTTGGAAACCTCAAAGAGTCCTCTAACCAATGCCTTTGGTCTCATGTCAAAATGATTTTTGATGCTCCTTGTGTGTCCTTTTGAAAAAAGTGTCTTTTTGTTGACTTTGAAAATGACCTGTAATGTTTTTGGTCATATTTTTCAAATGGTGAATGCAATGACCATGGGATCAATTGCATTTGAAAGATAATTGAATTTCCTTCAAAATGAGCTTTGGTTTGAATTTTTTGGATGAAGGATGAGAGAGTTATGATCAGTCAAAGTTGAGTTGACTTTTCAGGCAAAAACCCTAATTTTGAATCTTAGGGTTTTGTTGATTTTTGATCTTTCCTTGATGAATTATGATCATCCAATGATCAAATGATGAATCCTTTGACAAAATATGGACTTTGACAAAAAAATTCATTTTTGACTGTCTGTTGACTTTTTGGTCAAACGAGTCGTCTGTTGACTGTTTGAGCTGCTGACGGTGCGTCTGAGTGAATTGAAGTTTGAAAATTTGTATGATGGTACTTTGAGATATATGGATGTGTATGAAATCCATTTGAGCTCTCAAAAACTTGTTGCTCCTGTAAAAACAAGAAAAAACCCTGATTAAGGACTGTTTGTGTAGGAGACAGTTAAGCGTACCTGATTTTTGTGCAGTGTTGAGTCTCTGCTAATCGCGTGATATTCAGAAGACCTCTAGAACAAAAATCTTGGAATTTTGAATTGTGAAATATTGATTTGATTGATGGTACAAAACACTGAGAATTGTACTGCCAGCAGTTTGGCTGTCAACTGACTGTCCAGGTATTGATGTAGCAGTTAGAGTGAAAAATCAACAGTCAAAGTTAATTTTCTTTTTTGTTGTTTTTGTTTTTGTTTTATGTGAAAAATGAAAGTTTATTTACATGACTTGTTAAAAAAAACATAGACATAATAAATAACTAATATTTACGGTATGCGGGCAAAATTACCGATAATAACCCTGAAAATCATTTAATGCACAGAAATAGAAATATTTGACTGGCAGAAAACACACAAAATATTATCTTAGTAATTAAGCAATATTATGACAAATAGTACAATATTTAATACTGACAGTACAAATATCACATACTATATTGAACAGTACGATGAATAAACGGTACATTTAAGAAATAAGAAATACGGCAAATTTTAAAAATGAGGATTAATGACCCATGCTATGAACAATAACATGTAGATGATTGGGAGCATAACCATTGCAAGTCCACACTCTTCAGGACTATGCAGGCAGAAGAAAGTCATGATCACCGTAGCAATGGTGATGACTGTAAGAAGTAGTGTCTCTATCCACTTTGCCATTCTTGTCAGGGAAGAAGAAAAAATAGATATGAGATAGGAATTTGAAAGATGAGTTGGAATTTGATGTGAGATTTTATGGAAGAAAATGAGAGGTATTTATAGAATGGAAAGAAGGAAAGAGACGTTGGGGAATGATGTGATTCCGTACAAAAGGAAAATTTGAGTGGAAGTAAGATTTGAAAGAAAGTGGAGATAGTGTTGGGAAAAAGAGAGATTTGATTTTTGAAAAAGAGATTTGAAAAGATTTTTGAAAATAATGGAATGTAGTACAAAAATTAGTGGGAAACAAAAGATAATAATAATCTACTTGTTACCAGTACAGTCTGAGTTTCCTGATTCTGCGCCTGCAAAAAGATTTAACTCTGTACCAATTGTGTCAGTACTATTTATCTGTAAATAAATAAATAGCATGTGTGAAGTAATAAACAGTATTTGGCGTTTGCGTAAGAATAAATTCAACTGCAAGCCAAATTACTGTATAAGAAAAATTCTAAAAACTAAGTATTTCATATGTCAGGATATTTGTTGAAATAAAAATCCATGATTATATGAGACTCTTAATTTTCAGATTGGAGTTTTCTTGAAAAAAGATGTGGGCAAATTTTGGGGTATAACAGTTGCCCCTATTCAATCTTCTTAAACCTGAAGAGATTGTCTGAAATCTGAAGGTAGAAGATGATTGAATATTTAGATGCCCTGAAAATTTGCACTTACCTTGATCAGAAGAGATGTTGGAAGTTGCATTTGAATGTCGTCTGCGAAATGTTGTTGGCAGATTGGAACATTACCTGAGATGGGCTTTCAGATGCCACTTGGTAAATGTGTTGATGGTTTGTTCATCAGAATGAATCCATTGATTATATCTTGATGAAGGATTTGAAAGTCTTTGTGTTGACTGTTTCGGAACCGTCCAAGGTTACCGCTTTAAGTCTTGGAAGATAATCGTTACGGAACTTGTCCAAAGTTTTTCCGATTTAGATTTTGGAAGTTGATCATTGTGAAACCATTTGAGGTATCGCTTTAGATCCGCAATGTTAGATCGTTCTGGAACCGTCTGAGGTATCGCTTTAGATCTGTGATGCTAGATCGTTCTGGAACCGTCTGAGGTATCGCTTTAGATCTGTGATGTCTGTTTTTTGAGTTGGTAAGTGATCAGAATGAATCTTCGGCTTGATTATATCTGAGAGAACTGTTCATGGAATTCAGGTGGACACTGCATGTGATTGAGAACATCTTTGTTAAAGATATCCGTCTACCTGAAAAATCAAGTTAGTGATATGCAATGTTTATGATGCATGTAAATGTGAGATATTCCCGGAGAAATATGCATGGGATGTTGTGTATGAATATGCGTATGAATATGCGCATGATGCATGATGTATGAATATGATGTGTGAATATGAATATGAATATGATGTATGAAAGTTAATGTGAATGTGAATGTGTGAGGTATGAATGTGATGTATGAATGTGATGCGTGTCAAGCTTTTAGTTGGAAAAATAAATTCCCACTAGTCAGCTGGACATGAATGTATTGTGATCGTTGATGATCTTTTGTCTTGTTTGAGTACCCTTGGCTGGGGAAATTCCTTGAGAACCCGGGTATCCTGTTGAAGGATCTTTGACTACTGCTTGGGGAATCAAAGGTGACTGGAAGTTCTGATGCCCTTTCAAACGGGAATGAGGAAGATGCATAATCCTCCGATGCACTATCTGACCAAGTCCGGGTGCGGGGATCACACCTTCTGAAGACAGTAATCTGGAACAACCCTGCTGGGGGAATAAGACTTCTTCTGAAGAGAAAATCTTTTTGAGGAATTTGCTGAGAAATGCGTTTCTCTTGGTGGTTTTCTTCTGATGGGATGATGTCCAGATAATTGGGACATTTCCTGAATGCTATTCCTTTTTTTCCTGGTAAACATCAATCATATTCAAATGCACATGTTCATTCAAAATTATCATTGGGACGCTTACGTATTTAAACAAAAAAAGTGAAAATAGTGATTTTTGAAAAAGCTGCATTGAAAAGAGCCATGGTAGGCGGGTTAGCACAGGGAGACAACAATCCTAGAAGTAGGAAACTGTCAGAAAGTTTTGGAAAATATTTATAAAGATAAATAGCTATGTGAGAACGATCCAGTCAAGTTTCAACTCTGCTATTGCCAATCTGTCTTCGAGCATCTCATCCCTCACTTGTTGGAAGAAAGTGATTGGACTGATCAGTGTCTTTGAGATGTTGAATCTTGATGATGAGTAGGCTGCTGAACGGAACACACTTGTATGCTTCATTCCCTAACTTTTTCCTAGGCTGCCCTTTCAGGTTTTCAGCCTACCGGGATAGTATTTGTTTAGTCTCTAATTTTTGCCTGGACCGCCCTTTCGGGTTTTCAATCCACCGAGACGCTCATTTTTGCCTAAGTTGCCCTTTCAGGTTTTCAACTTAGCGAGCTGTTTTTTTCTTTTTAAGCGTAGTATTTTTTGACTATGTCAGCATTCACAGGATGTGGGAAATCCTCGCCATCCATGGTGGTAAGCAACATGGCGCCGTCGGAGAATATTTTCTTGATTATGAATGGTCCCTCGTAGGTGGGAGTCCATTTGCCCCTGGGATCACCTTGTGGTAAGATGATGCGTTTGACAACCAAGCTACCAGTTTGGTATGCTTGACTTTTGACTTTTTTGTTGAAGGCTTTGATCATACGCTTTTGGTATAGCTGACCATGACAAATAGCTGCGAGCCTTTTCTCATCAATCAAGTTTATCTGGTCCAACCGTGTTTGAATCCAATCGTCTTCGTCTAGATTGGCTTCTTTCATAATCCTTAGGGAAGGAATCTGAATTTCAATTGGAAGAACTGCCTCCATACCATAGACTAAGGAGAATGGAGTTGCCCCTGTTGAAGTACGCGCAGATGTGCGATAACCATGAAGAGCAAAAGGCAACATCTCATGCCAGTCTTTGTAGGTTACTGTCATTTTTTGTATGATTTTCTTGATATTCTTGTTGGCAGCTTCCACCGCGCCGTTCATCTTTGGTCGGTATGGAGAAGAATTATGATGTTTGATCTTGAACTGTGTGCAAAGTTCAGTAATCATTCTGTTGTTTAGATTTGTGCCATTGTCCGTGATAATCCGTTCAGGGATACCATACCGACAAATGAGATTGTATTTGATGAACCGGGCCACCACATTCTTGGTTACAGAAGCAAATGAAGCTGCTTCTACCCACTTTGTGAAGTAGTCAATAGCGACCAGGATAAAGCGATGTCCGTTGGAGGCAGTAGGTTTGATTTCTCCAATCATATCAATACCCCACATTGCAAAAGGCCAAGGAGCCGTCAGGACGCTTAATGGAACTGGAGGTACATGTACTTTGTCAGCGTATATCTGGCATTTGTGACATGTTCGGGAGTGATGATGGCAGTCTGTTTCCATGGTAGACCAGTAATAACCTGATCTCAGGATCTTTTTAGCCATTGTATGTCCACTGGAATGAGTACCGAAGGTACCATCGTGTATTTCTTCCATGATCTGTTCTGCTTCCTTCTTGTTTACACAGCGAAGTAAAGTCGAGTCATGGTTGCGTTTGTATAGGGTTCCATTGCTTAGAAAGAATTTGGCAGCAAATCTCCTTAGAAACTTTCTGTCGTTAATGGATGTCCCTTCAGGGTACTCCTGAGCTTCGAGATATCTTTTTACTTCATAGAACCATGGTTTTTCCTCGGTTCCTTCAGTATTGATCTCATTGCAATAAGATGGTTCATCTTGCCTGTAAATGATGATCATAGGCGCCTCGTTGTCCCACCTGACTTTGAACATGGATGACATGGTAGCTAAAGCATCAGCTAGTTGATTTTCCTCGCGTGGGATGTGTTCGAAAGTGATTTCCTCGAAGTAAGGAATCAAACTCAACACATATTCTTTGTAAGGAATTAGATTTGGGTGCTTCGTGTCCCATTCCCCTTTAACTTGGTAGATTACCCAGGCCGAGTCTCCGTAGACTTCCAGGAATTTGATTCTTAGATCGATTGCAGCTTTGAGACCCAGAATACATGCTTCGTATTCGGCTATATTGTTAG